>NC_053022.1:42825373-43089540 GCF_003073215.2 Triticum urartu
GAATTCTTTGAAAATTGTTTGAATCACAAGTTTGTGATTAACTTACTATAAAAATGAGAATAGATACGCTTATAGAGAAAATTCAACCTAAATTCATAGTAAATTTCTATGAATTTCAGAGAAATTCACTATGAATTTAGGTTAAACTTTTCTCTATTAGGGCATCTATTTTCACTTTGAGAGGAGCTCAACAAGGCAGAGAGGGAAGGGCTTATAAACCGGTGTGAGCCCCCTTCGGTTGGCGAGGTGGGACTAAACTCTGCCTGCAATGAGGACCAACCCTTTAGTCCCGTTTTGTGGCACAAACCGGGACTAATGGTCATGGGCTAGGGGCGAGGAGAAAAATTATAAACTTTCTGTTAGTGCCATTAGTTCTAGAAAGTTGAAAGTTGAAAGTTGGCATGGGCCAGGGACTAATGATCATGGTATTACGAGGGCCGAACCATAAGACATGAAAGCATTTCAAATGAACTCTGAAAAAGTTGAAAGTTGGCATGGTATCATAATTTCATCCACATAGCATGTGCATGTACAAAACGGACAATGGTAGCATGTTCGTGTGTTACAAAGTTGGCATGGTATCATCATAATAGTTGCGGGAGAAAGTCTTCACTTTTTCTTCGCTTGTGTCATTTGCTTATTGCATCATAACTATGTATAATCTTCATTGTTTATCAGGATGCTTGGGTCAGCCTTGACATTGAAGGGAGGAATTTCATGAAACTTTTCATAATCTTCAGACATGTCTGTCTTGCCGTCCACTCCCAGGATGTCCCTTTTTCCTGAAAGAACTATGTGGCGCTTTGGCTCATCGTATGATGTATTCGCTTCCTTATCTTTTCTTTTTCTCGGTTTGGTAGACATGTCCTTCACATAGATAACCTGTGCCACATCATTGGCTAGGACGAACGATTCATCAGTGTACCCAAGATTTTTCAGATCCACTGTTGTCATTCCGTATTGTGGGTCTACCTGTACCCCGCCGCCTGACAGATTGACCCATTTGCACTTAAACAAAGGGAGCTTAAAATCAGGTCCGTAGTCAAGTTCCCATATGTCCACTATGTAACCATAATATGTGTCCTTTCCGCTCTCGGTTGCTGCATCAAAGCGGACACCGCTGTTTTGGTTGGTGCTCTTTTGATCTTGGGCGATCGTGTAAAATGTATTCCCATTTATCTCGTATCCTTTGTAAGTCAATACAGTCAAAGATGGTCCCCTGGACAACAAGTACAACTCATCACAAACAGTGTTGTCACCTCTGAGACGTGTTTCCAACCAACTGCTGAAAGTCCTGATGTGTTCACATGTAATCCAGTCGTCGCACTGCTCCGGGTGTTTGGAGCGCAGACTGTTCTTGTGTTCATCGACATACGGGGTCATCAAGGTAGAGTTCTGTAGAACTGTGTAGTGTACTTGAGACCAATAATATCCGTTCCTGCATATTATTGAGTCTCTTCCAAGAGTGCCTTTTCCAGTCAGTCTCCCCTCATACCGCGATTTAGGGAGACCTATCTTCTTAAGGCCAGGAATGAAGTCAACACAAAACCCGATAATATCCTCTGTTTGATGGCCCATGGAGATGCTTCCTTCTGGCCTAGCGCGGTTACGGACATATTTCTTTAGGACTCCCATGAACCTCTCAAAGGGGAACATATTGTGTAGAAATATGGGCCCCAGGATGACAATCTCGTCGACTAGATGAACTAGGACGTGCGTCATGATATTGAAGAAGGATGGTGGGAACACCAGCTCGAAACTGACAAGACATTGCGCCACATCACTCCTTAGCCTTGGTATGATTTCTGGATCGATCACCTTCTGAGAGATTGCATTGAGGAATGCACATAGCTTCACAATGGCTAATCGGACGTTTTCCGGTAGAAGCCCCCTCAATGCAACTGGAAGCAGTTGCGTCATAATCATGTGGCAGTCATGAGACTTTAGGTTCTGAAACTTTTTCTCTGGCATATTTATTATTCCCTTTATATTCGACGAGAAGCCAGTCGTGACCTTCATACTGAGCAGGCATTCAAAGAAGATTTCTTTCTCTTCTTTCGTAAGAGCGTAGCTGGCAGGACCTTTATACTGCTTCGAAGGCATGCCGTCTTTTTCGTGCAAACGTTGCAGGTCCTCCCGTGCCTCAGGTGTATCTTTTGTCTTCCCATACACGCCCAAGAAGCCTAGCAGGTTCACGCAAAGGTTCTTCGTCACGTGCATCACGTCGATTGAAGAGCGGACCTCTAGGTCTTTCCAGTAGGGTAGGTCCCAAAATATAGATTTCTTCTTCCACATGGGTGCGTGTCCCTCAGCGTCATTCGGAACAGCTAGTCCACCGGGACCCTTTCCAAAGATTACGTAGTGTAAATCATTGACCATAGCAAGTACGTGATCACCGGTACGCATGGCGGGCTTCTTCCGGTGATCTGCCTCGCCTTTGACATGCTTGCCTTTCTTTCGACATTGATGGTTGGTCGGAAGAAATCGACGATGGCCCAGGTACACATTCTTCCTGCATTTGTCCAGGTATATACTTTCAGTGTCATCTAAACAGTGCGTGCATGCGTGGTATCCTTTGTTTGTCTGTCCTGAAAGGTTACTGAGAGCGGGCCAATCGTTGATGGTCACGAACAGCAACGCCTTAAGGTTAAATTCCTCTTGTCTGTCCTCATCCCACGTACGTACACCGCTTCCATTCCACAGCTGTAAAAGTTCTTCAACTAATGGCCTTAGGTACACATCAATTTCGTTGCCGGGTTGCTTAGGGCCTTGGATGAGAACTGGCATCATGATGAACTTCCACTTCATGCACATCCAAGGAGGAAGGTTATACATACATAGAGTCACGGGCCAGGTGCTGTGATTGCTGCTCTGCTCCCCGAAAGGATTAATGCCATCCGCGCTTAAAGCAAACCATACATTCCTTGGGTCCTTTGCAAACTCATCCCAGTACTTTCTCTCGATTTTTCTCCACTGCGACCCGTCAGCGGGTGCTCTCAACTTCCCATCTTTCTTTCGGTTCTCACTGTGCCATCGCATCAACTTGGCATGCTCTTCGTTTCTGAACAGACGTTTCAACCATGGTATTATAGGAGCATACCACATCACCTTCGCAGGAACCCTCTTCCTGGGGGGCTCGCCGTCAACATCACCAGGGTCATCTCGTCTGATCTTATACCGCAATGCACCGCATACCGGGCATGCGTTCAGATCCTTGTATGCACCGCGGTAGAGGATGCAGTCATTAGGGCATGCATGTATCTTCTCCACCTCCAATCCTAGAGGGCATACGACCTTCTTTGCTGCGTATGTACTGTCGGGCAATTCGTTATCGTTTGGAAGCTTCTTCTTCAATATTTTCAGTAGCTTCTCAAATCCTTTGTCAGCCACAGCATTCTCTACCTTCCACTGCAGCAATTCCAGTACGGTACCGAGCTTTGTGTTGCCATCTTCGCAATTGGGGTATAACCCTTTTTTGTGATCCTCTAACATGCGATCGAACTTCAGCTTCTCCTTTTGACTTTCGCATTGCGTCCTTGCATCGACAATGACCCGGCGGAGATCATCATCATCGGGCACATCGTCTGGTTCCTCTTGATCTTCAGCAGCTTCACCCGTTGCAGCATCATTGGGCACATCGTCTGGTTCCTCTTGATCTTCACCAGCTCCCCCGTTGCAGCATCACCGTATTCAGGGGGAACATAGTTGTCATTGTACTCTTCTTCTTCGCCGTCTTCCATCATAACCCCTATTTCTCCATGCCTCGTCCAAACATTATAGTGTGGCATGAAACCCTTGTAAAGCAGGTGGGAGTGAAGGATTTTCCGGTTAGAGTAAGACCTCGTATTCCCACATTCAGTGCATGGACAACACATAAAACCATTCTGCTTGTTTGCCTCAGCCGCATCGAGAAACTCATGCACGCCCTTAATGTACTCGCGGGTGTGTCTGTCACCGTACATCCATTGCCGGTTCATCTGCGTGCATTATATATAATTAAGTGTCCAAATTAATAGAAGTTCATCATCACATTAAAACCAAAGTGCATACATAGTTCTCATCTAACAACATATAGCTCTCTAGAGCATCTAATTAATTAAACCATACATTGAAACTATGTAAAACATTTCAATGCAAAAACAAATGCGATCATAATCGCAACCAAGGTAACAATTGATCCAACGGCATAATGATACCATGCCTCGGTATGAATGGCATATTTTCTAATCTTTCTAATCTTCAAGCGCATTGCATCCATCTTGATCTTGTGATCATCGACGACATCCGCAACATGCAACTCCAATATCATCTTCTCCTCCTCAATTTTTTTTATTTTTTCCTTCAAAAAATTGTTTTCTTCTTCAACTAAATTTAACCTCTCGACAATAGGGTCGGTTGGCATTTCCGATTCACATACATCCTACATAAATAAAATCTATGTCACATTGGTCGGCATAATTTTCATAAACAATAAATGAACCAATAGTTATAAAGATAATATATATACCACATCCGAATCATAGACAGGACGAGGGCCGACGGGGGCGGATACCAAAACCATCGCACTATATAAGATGCAATAATAAAAATAAGAAAATAATACAAGTATCTATGTAAACATACAAGTAAGAATATTTTTCCTTTCAGAAAGAAGATAAGAACAAGAGGCTCACCACGGTGGTGCCGGCGATGAGCACGGCGCGGGTGATCGACGGCGGTGAAGATAGGGACGGGGCGTGACGGACCGCTAAACCTAGACAAATATTATGGAAAATGGAGCTTGGAGGTCGAGCTTGGAGAGGAGAAAGCTTAAGTAGTGTGGCTCGGGCATTCCATCGAACACCTTGTGTGCATAGGAGGTGAGCTAGAGCACCACCAAGCCCTCTCCCCCTCAGCCAGAGAAAAACAGAGCACTAGGGTGCTCTGCTCGCGAGCGAGGGGTATATATAGGCACCTCATTGGTCCCGGTTGGTGACATGAACCGGGACTAAAGGGGAGCCTTTGGTCCCGGTTCAAGCCACCAACCGGGACCAATGGTGGTGGGCCAGGAGCGAGGCCCATTGGTCCCGGTTCATCCCACCAACCGGGACCAAAAGGTCCAGATGAACCGGGACCAATGGCCCACGTGGCCCGGCCGGCCCCCTGGGCTCACGAACCGGGACTAATGCCCACATTGGTCCCGGTTCTGGACTAAACCGGGACTAATGGGCTGACCCGGCCTGGACCAAATCCCTGTTTTCTACTAGTGTCCCTCAAAGTTTCATTTGTCTTCTGCACACAAGACTGCAGCTCTGTCAGCCCTGCTGGTCGTTTGCACGTTCCTTCAAACGTTCTGACAAACACTCGGGCAAGATCTTCCAAACTATAAATGCTGCTGGGTGGCAATTGATTCAGCCATGCTCTGGCCGAGCCCTCCAACATCAAAGGCGGGCGTTTCATGGCCACTTCATCATTGCCGCCGCCAATCTGAACAGCCACTCGGTAGTCCTCAAGCCAAGTGTCAGGCTTGGACTCACTAGTGAACTTACTGACTCCGGTTGCCAACCTGAAGTTGGGATGAATCACCGAGGCCCTGATGGCTCTGCTGAAGCACTCTGGACCTGAGACATGCACTCTGCTGCTGGTTGGTAAATCCCTGTCATGACCTTCCCGGTGAACTCTGTTCCTGTCGACCAAACCTTGAACGAGAATAGATCTCGCATCAAAGCCTGGCTCCCTGGGGTCGACTGGAATCCTTCGCCCAACACTGTGAGGGCATCTGTCATCATGCTGTCGAGGCACGTATGACCCACTCCTTGGGGGAGGCGTGGGCACTCGACGACGATCATCATGATCGAGTCGGTGATCATGCTGCTCACGATTTCTGTACTGATCATGCCGGTCTCCACGTCCCTTACGCCTCGGGGGCGATCTTGGGCTGTGAGCCGACTGGACTGTATCTGCCATAATGGACCTGCTATGGATCCTATTCCGCGACTGTGACACAGCTGTATTCTGCTCTCCTGCCGCCCGAAGTAAAGCTCTGATCTGCATTAGACCTCTGCCAGCTTCTGACTGGGAGGGCTGAATTGACTCTGCTATTCGAGCTGCAGCTGTAAGATTCTGGATCGGAGTTCGATATACCTGAGTCGGAGGTGGAAAAAGTTGATGTCGACTGGATTCTGGAACCCGCTGTCACGCACGCTCGTCGAGTACTCGCTGGAGGTTCTCCAGTCGAGTGCGCTCGGCCAGGTTGGCCAGGCGCGCGTCCTCCAAGGCCTGGGCCTCGGGAGTTTCTCCAACGATAGGAGTGTGGAGTGCATCCATGTTCCGGCGGCGAAGTTCTTCCCTCTGCTGTGAAGAGAGGGGCTCGGGGAGGTACTCCTCATGGACACGTGACGGATCGCCTCCTCCGTCGCCACCGTCGGCGCGGGGGAAGCCGGGAGGACTACGAGGTCCATCGACCATCAGGACCTCCGCCACGGGATCACTGCTGTCGCACTCGGATGCAGTCTCTGCGGAGCCAGTCGAACAGGCCGTAGAGAGTTTCGTCGGGCTCGATCACCGCGACTTGGGGGGTGGCCGACTGGCGAGCCACTGCATGCCTCACCCATCGTTGAAGCCTTGATCGACCGGAACACTTGTGCCGGCGGGTGACAGGGAGGGAGGACGCCACAGGAGCCGACGCACGCGCGAAAGTGCGTTGCCCCGCGGACGGGGAGTGCGTCGACGTCGAGTGGAGCCTCCTGAAGCCAAGCGGAGTCGTCGGCGACAAACACGAGCTCGCCGAGACGGATCTCGCGGCCCTCAGCCAAACCTCCGCCTGAAACCATGATGAAGGGGATCAGAAAAATTGCAACTTCTCCAACAAGTCGCTAAGACACCTGCCCCACGGTGGGCGCCAACTGTCGTGGTTCTAAGTCTGACAGTAGAATAGGGGGGTAGGAATGTAGAGGCAAGATCCTAGCTATGGAGGAGTTGTACACGCAAGTTTTACGAGTTCAGGCACTTTGTCGGAGAAAGTAATAGCCCTACGTCTCTGATCCCGAAGGCGGTCAACTGGATTATAAGCGTGCGAGTTACAGGGGGTGCGAACCCTTGTCCCAGAGGAGGGGGGTGGCTTATATAGAGTGCGTCAGGACCCCAACCCCCCTCCGTTACATAGGATTCAATATACATAAAGATGTGGCGTTACAGGTAACGCCTGTATTGAAGTGCTGCAAATGATCATTTAATACACGAGTAAATGCCCGACCGTTGCCGCACAGAGCGGTTTTAGGTCTTCTTATTGTCGAGTGGTTTGATGGTCGAGTGACCTGGATAAAGTGGGGTCTCCGAGTGGATGGTAAGTCGAGTGGACTTCACTCGACACCTTTGCTAGATCCTTTTTCTGATTCTTGAACTTCTTTATTCTTAAGACAAGGACCTTAGTTAGAATGTATAAGTCAGGCCTATGACCCTACCCCAGATTTATATCCTCATCAGATAGCTTGGCCAGCAGAACCTGCTCGGACGGCAGGTCGTCATCCGAGTTGTCGATGTCGATGACGTTGTCCGCACCAACACCCCACTTCTCGGCCCAGGTCGGCCGATGAGCCATGAGTTAGTGCCGTTCGTGTGTGCGCCTAGACACTATCGTAGCTAAGCAACTTTATATTGGACTTGTCATTTCATGTGGTGCCTTTTGAAAACACATGACTTATACGGCTTAATATACCGGACTCTGTGTCATTAAAGCATCTCTAGCAGACCCCATATACCACCGACTCTCAAAACTCATTTGTGGGTCGTGAAAAAATGGTTTTGCGGGTCAGAATATTCCGTTTTACAGTTTCGCTATGCGGGGTCTGCTCGGCGTCTCCCGCGCCGGCCCGCAAAACAGATGCGGTTTTATCTGAATTTAACACATATGCATATATTCAAAAAAATATCAATACCACAATACAATAATCATCCACATTACAGTAATTATTCAGATCACCGAAGCAAACTAAATAATTCAATATAAAATTTGTCCCGAATACAATTACACATGAATTAAATGAAAATGAATACAAATCACCAATGCGAAGGTACTCATCGGCATAGTCAGCTGGCACGCCGTATGCAATCACCCGCATGGCTGCCGAGATTTTTTGATATGCGCTAAATCCCTTCAAGCCCGCGACATTTCTTCTTTGAGTAAAATACTGACAATTGGCCTTGCAAGCTTGAACAATTTTCACAAAGAGAGATCGGCAAATTCGGTACCTGTGGTGCGGCGGATATGTTGGATTCTCCGTGAAGTAGTCTTGCATCAACAGCTCGTTCCCGAGATGGTGATTTCGAGGAATGCAAAGATGGCCGACGGTCGATCCTCGCCGCCTCTTTCGGTTCTCATCTTCGTGCTCCTTCACGGTAAGGGCCATCACCAACGTCTGCTGGCTATAGTTGACAAGCAGCGTCTCAACATCCGAGTCGTCCGAATCAGACGAATCGTTGAGAAAAAACTTCTCGCACGGGCTCAATTCCATCTAAATTCACAAAATTGCACGCCGTGTTAACCAACTATGCATACCGCTCGGCACAAGTACAAGTAAAAACTCACCGGCTGCTCGAGGGCGGTGGCTCTCAGGCCACTCGGGGGCGGTCGATCCCGGGCGGCGACGGCAACTAGGAGCGGCTCGGGTCGCCGGATCCGGGAGGAGGGGTGCAACGGCCCGGTGGAAGAGGGTAGGGGTGCTCTCGCGGCGCGATTCCGCCCGCAGATTTGGCCAGAATCGCCGGCGGCGGACGAGCGGAACCAATGGCGGGCGGCGGCGAAAACCTGCGTATTCGCGGATAGGGGATGAGATTTTGCCACGCCCCTCAAAAATATTTACGGGTCGGACGCGTTTGCGGAGTCTGGTCGGGTAGCATTTTCCGTGCCGACTCGTATTTTGGCGGTTATTTTGCGGGTCGCGGCTTTATACGGGGTCTGTTAGAAATGCTCTTAGTAGTGCCGCTAAAATATAAGTCGTTAAATAAGAAATTGATATGATACCCTTCTGAGAAGAGCAAGTGAGTGGTGAGGCGCCGAATCCCCTTCCATCCGACCCCCAACACACACAGACACATATTTTTTCGCCAGTCGCCACTGCTCAAGCCCCTACTGTTTCCTCCTACGGCTGCACGGATCGGTTATGGTTTCGTGGAATGATGGAGACAGCAGCAGCACTGACGAAGCGCAACATTGCAGAAAGAGGCAGAGCCTACTTTATTTTGATGTTTTGGTCCGATCCGTCGCAGATCCATCATGACTCATCCACGGAATGGGATTTAAGACAACAAAAAGTCAAGAATTCCTGAAAATATTTTTGAAATAAACTCGACCTTCTATTGTACTACTTGTGAGAAAAAAAATCCTCAAAAAGAAATCTTCCTTTGACTTCTTTTCAAAAAGACAAATTTTTGGCTAAAATAGTGTGAATAGTGACCTATAGTAGCAAATAAATTTTATCTTTTTTGCTGTGAGGTCAACTTTTATTTATTTTCATGAAAATTTATATACTAGTGCAAAAGTAACTCAAGTGTTTTGTCAAAATAGTTCTTACCTATTTTGAGTTTTTATTAAAATATTTTTAAAAAATCTCATATATATATAACACCAGGAACACAAGTGTATTTTCCCCGAGTGTGTTGCTTTGTATGACAGTGCCTAAATTATTATGACAGAATGACGGTCGGCACTCGGAGGTTGCAAAGTTGGTTGATCCATCGTGGCCTTGCCATCTAAAAAAGGCGATTAATGATTTACGGGACAATTACGCGCACATCACGAACGTTACAAGGAAGGACAAGGAGCTGCAAGAACAATTGAATTCTTCGTTCAAGCGAGAGAACAGACAAATGCAAATGGTACCTCGGCCAACGCGTCGGCTAGGAAGGGGGTGAACTCGGCCTTGTAGTTGCTCCAGAGGCCGACGCCGGCGAGGGCGCGGGAAGTCGTCACAGAGCGGGGTGAGGCCCGCCGCGCCGGCCCACACGAAGGAGCGGTCCCCGAAGCAGGCGACCAGGGCGGCCCCGTTCGCGCGCCGCTCGCGCAGCGCGAGCGCCGACGCGTCCGCCGGGTTGAACACCTGCCCCGGCCACCGCGGGTAGCCCTTCACCTTCGCCCACACCATCCGTGGCGGCGCGACCCCGCCCTCCGCCGGCGCCTCCTCCTCGAACAGGCAGCCGTACCGTGCGTGCCTGCCCTCCTCCTCCAGCGCGGCCGGCACCGGGTTCTTAGCCCACCGGCAACGAGGGGTGCTGTTGACCCGGAGCAGCTTCGCCATGCCCGTGTCCATGTGGCGGAGTCTCTCCAGCGACGCCGGGCCGCTTCCGCCGTGCCCCTCGTCGTCGTCGTCGTTCTTGGAAGCCGCCGCTGCCGCCGGGCCACTTCCGCCGTGCCCCTCGTTGTCGTCGTCGTTCTTGGAAGTCGCCGCTGCCGCCGTGCCGGTGCTCGCTCCGGCACCAGAGACAAGAACATGGAGTGGGTGATGGAGATGAGCGTTGAGAGGCCGAGTGCGGTGATGGGTGGCCGGGTGGGAGAGCTCACCGGAGAAGGGCACAGAGCCCGAGGGGTTCTTTCCAAGCCATCACTCCCACCTATCACCTCCGTCCCATCACCGGAAATCCCTCGGTGTGAAAAATCTACACAAAAATAGTGGTCCGAGTCGGATGATTCTCAGCATGACAATGAAAATAGTTACTATAGTTTTCCTTGGCAACTTGATCAATACCAAAGGTGTTAAATTATCACCGGAACTAACAAGAAGCAACACCCTAACTTAAATGGATTATTAAAGGTGACTAGCAATGTGCCCGTGCGTTTCAACGGATCCGAAGTAGAATAATACATGTTCACAAATTTGAAAGAAAAACACTCTAGTTTTAGTATATATATATCACTAAAAATATACTCGTATTAGGTTTCATTCAAAATATATTCCTCGTGGCTGTTTTCATGAGGTGGGGGAGGGCTGTGGTTGGTTTCAAGATACTAAGGGGTTTCTGCAAATTGGAGCAGAGAAGTGAGGGTCTTGTTGCAAGAATGCCACAGCTTACATCACAGTCGTTAGATGCAGATCTGATGGTCAGAAATGACGGATGGCAGACACACCATCATCACCAACTGAGTCTTTTATAGGAGTAGAGATAATATATGTGTTTGAAAATCAAACATGCACTACCAATGAGATGGATTTTTCACACACTAACAAGAGGCCCATGCGTTGCATGGAACATCAAGATGCATTTATACGAGCTGTTTATCTCGTGGGAGACGAAGATGAACGAGGAAAGTCCTTATCTGCAAATGTGGAAAGGGTTGCGGGTATCTTTTTGCAAAATTGTCATAGTTTGCTTTCTATCCGTCAGATATAGATCAGACGGTCCATATTGCAGGATGGCAGGCACACCATCATCACTAACTCGATTTTTTATAAGAGTAGAGATGTGTGAAAGATTCATAAAACTAGATGATATCCCGCCCCTTTCTGAGAATTTACAGCAGTGTTTAGGAGAAGGATTTATGGAATGAGGAATAACAGAACTATGAAAATAGACACAACTATATATTTTCATGAACCTTGATTGAATGGTATGAAAACTCAACAAAATTAACACATTGCAGAGTATCGCCATATTTTCTGAATTGAATGCATTCTAAGACAAAAAGAAGAAACATGCAGTGCAATTGGATTCTTCTCATAATAATTCAAGATAATATAATTTGCTTGTCTATATTAGAAGAGCATCAAAGCGTAAAACCACAGAAATTTCATCCTAAGTCCCAAGCCTTGCGGTGTTAATGCGCCCAAATAGTTATGTGCTTGCATTGTCCACCATGATCCATTTTTTAGAGAATAACCAAAGGAGTACAAAATGGCATGGTTCATGAGAAGGGCAAAATACATGTTCCATTTTACTACATCATATTAGTAGGCCGCCAGCCATCATAGAACAATTAAACCTAGGAATAATTCGAATGGGCCGGCTAGACTTCATCTTCTCAATGGGGGCAGAGCTTTTAAGCTAGGATTGTCATCAACACTTGAACAATCATATCGAGAAAATTGTCACTCTTACATTTGTCAAGTGAAGCTATATGTTTGAAGAGATAATATCCAAAGTGATTAGCCTTGGAGAAGATTGCTGATTGTAATTACACATGCTTGCTAGAAAACTAAAACACATCAATGCCCTTATTTGTCAGCACACTTTACATCCCAAGGCCCAAGGACGAATAAGCAAACTACAGTCTCCACTACATTACGACATGAATGTAAACTCAACGTGTAGTAGGGTTAGCATTCAACTGAACATGCACCATAAGGAACCTATAAATTGTAATGTATCAATAATTTCTCTGTGTCCTACGCATTTGGTTCTCTGAGATATTCTGGCCCAAACATCTTCACCACGGCGCGGGCAAACTTCACAGTAGTCTTCATGCACGTGCTCTCCCCCATCCTGACCATCTCACCAATGGTGTCGGCAGCAGTACCAAGTGCAAGCATCCCTCAGAGCAGCCGTGCACTTCTGCTTGGCCGAGAAAGAGAGTTGGCCGCGGCAATCCGTTCTGAGCCTGAAGTAGTCGTCGTGTGCCTCCACTCCCTCCACAATGCGCAAAAACAATGGTTTTCGCATGCGAAAACGGCGACGAAACCATGGATCGTCCGGGAAAGAAGGTTTGGGAGCAAAGTAGTCATTGTGCAGTAGCTTTGCTCTGACCATCCTATCCCGGTTGATCACTCTTCTTCCTTTGATTGAGCCCTTGAAGTTGAAAATATGCTCCACTTGCCGGTCCATTTTCTCTTGCATGCTCATGAGCATGATCGTGTCCACTTCTTCGTTCAAATCCGACGAATCGAAGAACTCATCTTGAATCATTTGGTCAAGCTCCGTCGGTCCATACTCCTCGTCCGACGAAGCATTGGAATCCATCATTTACCTAACATGACGGATTTCTTCTTCTGGCCCCATTGGTAGCCCAGTTGCCTCTCGTGTGATTCCTTTTCAACTCTGGCCAGATGGAATTTTACCTCACCTCAATTCCAAACAGTTACACTAACATGTTTTTCTTTTCTTATTATGTGGAAAAACAGTAAGTATGTGATGACATTGAGTCTGCCGGTATCAATTTCATGTGACTAATACCATGCTAAAATGGTACAAATTTCAGAATAGTGGCTGCACATTCTGGATTGAGAGGGACAAAGAAAAGCTCTCCTTTGGAGTTCCATGAGGTGGAGAGGGACAGCAGTTGCACGGCCACGGATAGCTACAACCGCAAGTAATGCCAAGTGGGTAAAGTCAGATAACAGATAACAGCAGGCCACACACACACACAAAAGCAAGCGGGGTTAAGAATATCACAATTCTTGTGAAGTGTTTGTGAGTAAAACCAAGGGCTAGGGTGCTGGAAAAACATTTAAAAATCTCACTAGAGCGTCACCATTTCACCGTTGATTGCTGGTTTGCTGCCATTTTTCACCGTTTAAATAAAATCTCACCAAACCACCACTACCCTTTCACCGCTGGAGCCATGAAACTTGGTGCTTGAGATGAAGGCTACGAGCCAGCAGACCGGCTTCTTCTGAAACGGATTGCTTCTTTCTGACCTATTCCATCTTTTGCTGATGGGTAGCCTGGTCCCTCTCGTCTCCTCTGATTCCTTCGCAACACCGGAAGCATGGAATTCAACTTGCCTTCAATCCCTTAACAACTATGGCTGCATACCGATCACCATGCCGAAGCCACAATAACATCTTGTCTTTCATGATGATGATAACACTGTCTGTAGGAATGTAATGACATGGGTGTACATTTTGACGGTGGATTTCAGTCGACTGTAGCAGTTCCATGTGACTGATATCATGCTAAAAAAGAGCAATTTTTTTAAAAAAAAAATTGACTGCACATTCTGGATTATAATCTGATGGGGTAACATGAGTAGGAGAAATTGATCATAAGAAATGAATCTTCTGTTTCCAAGCTGAAAGTGAATGGCATGTTCATCATTGTACAAGGCCCCAACTGACAAAAACAGAGGCAGTAAAAGAGGCATCTGCATTGTACTACCAATGCGAAAAAGAAACTCCACAAAGACCAGAAACTTTTTCTCTTTCTTTCTGGAAAAGAAAACAACCACCCCGCAAGATTGCATTTTGGCATATGTCATCTCTCTTCTCATCGCCTCCTCCTAAACCCCAATGCTAGTAAAGCACAATGCAGACCAAACATGCCCAGTTTCCATGTGTGCTCATCTCAGGTTGGATGGGTATCCTGGTCACTGCGATTACGGTTGCAAGGGTGGCAGAAGCCTCTGCACTGCTTTTGACCGTGCAGCGAACCAACCTTGCACAAGTAAAAGGATATTCCTTTTCTTTTTCCTTATTACCAGACCAATCAATATCTTGGTGAGTGAAAATATAATGCTACTTTTTTAGTTGGGAAATATAATGCTAGTACTAGTAAGTAGGAGTAGATTCTTGCGTATTCTGGAGTAGCAAAAAGGTAACCAAGCATTACTTCCGCATGAACTCGAATTTCAGTCACCACAAAAGCTTTTTCTTTCTCAATTTTGTTCTTTCGGGTAGCTGCCGGAAGATCCGGTATTTAAAAAATCTCAAAACTCTCGGCATTTTACTGTCCAAAAAATAAACAAATTTTGAATTCAAATTTTTTGACCTCATAATATAAATATTCTTCGCTAATAACGGCTCAAAACCTCGATTGTTCCAGTGGTCACTCCAGCACGTCTCATTCGCACGTCTCATTCTGGGTCGACTTCCCCGTTCTACCAGCACATCACTCGCTGTTATAGTCGGATTTGGCAAATTCGTCCCCTTATATGTCCGTGGACGCGTCCGGATACGCCCCTCATATATTGTGCCCGGTAGCCACATATCTCAAATCTTGACTCTCAAATCCAGTTGACACTCTCGTTCCCTACTCGCACACAACCATAGCCGTCATTCTGCTATTCCTCTCACTGTTGATGCTTTCGGTGGTGTCATTTCGTCAACCGTGTGCACGGCCGTTCACGAGAGCAGGCTTTCAGAACCCCACCTTTTGCGATCCTGCACCGAGAGACCGGCGATAAGGTTTTTGGAGAGCGTCTCTGCGCGACTGCTCCTTCTTTTTCATCGTCTTGGTGTCGACTACTTCCCCGACATCGGCCCCATGGCTATCGCCAGCGCCGCCAAGAAGAAGGCTGCAAAGGCAGCTTTAGCCTGGCCTATTGAAGAATATGATCTTATCATCCCTATTTACTCATTCATGTGGTAGTCGTATTTATTGTGTTCATAGATGTTTTGTTCTATGTTTGGTACATGGTTGTTTAGATATCGGTACGATCTTCATACTGTTATTCCAAGCATCATCGTGGATTAAATAAATTAATAAAAAGTTGCTAATTTACCCATCAAAACCGTGACTACGTGTAGCTTGAGGCCGTTGCATTTTATTAGTACTTCCTCATCTGAAAATACTTCTCAACAAAATAAAAAAGGCCGTCTCATTCTAGGGTCAACTTCCTCGTTCTACTAGCACATCACTCACTGTTACAGTCCGATTTGGCAAATCCGCACCCCTCCCCTGTACGTCCGCGGATGCGTCTGGACATGCCCCTCATATCTCGTGTCCGGTAGCCACGTATCTCAAATCTTGACTCTCAAATCCAGTTGACACTCTCGTTCCCTACTCGCACACAACCATAGCCGTCATTCTGCTATTCCTCTCACTGTTGATGCTTTCGGTGGTGTCATTTCGTCAACCGTGTGCACGGCCGTTCATAGATGTTTACTCGTTCATATGGTAGTCGTATTTATTGTGTTCATAGATGTTTTGGTCTATGTTTGGTACATGGTTGTTTAGATATCGGTACGAGCTTCATACTGTTATTCCAAGCATCATCATGGATTAAATAAACTAATAAAAAAGTTGCTGATTTACCCATCAAAACCATGACTACGTGTAGCTTGAGGCCGTTGCATTTTATTAGTACTTCCTTTGTCCGAAAATACTTCTCAACAAAATAAAAAAAGCCGTCTCATTCTAGGGTCAACTTCCCCGTTCTACCAGCACATCACTCACTGTTACAGTCCGATTTGGCAAATCCGCACCCCTCCCCTGTACGTCCGCGGATGCGTCCGGACATGCCCCTCATATCTCGTGTCCGGTAGCCACGTTTCTCAAATCTGGACTCTCAAATCCATATAAAATCTATGCACGTCCATCATACACGTCAATATCGCACGTAAATAATAAATGTTGGTAACGACAATACATATTACTTACATAAAATTTATTTAAGTGCACAACTCAAACATTATAGCTCTTTGGTTTTCCATTGTAGGTCCACATATGCTCCACAAGATCACTGAGTACATATGCGTGCACTTGATGATCTTGAAGATTCTGACACATCTGTAGAAAGATCATAAGCTGATTTGCATCTTGATATTTCGGGACTTGAACTTGTTCTCCAGGCGCTTCAAAATCATTGGGTTGGGGAACACAATCATCCTCGTTCTCGACAATTATATTATGCAAAATAACACAACATGTCATTAGTTGCCACAAAATTTTCAATTACCACATCATTGCAGCTCCACGAATAATTCTCCAACAAGCTTGAAGCATTCCGAATGCCCTCTTCACTTCCTTCCTATCTGCTTCCTGCATTGCTGCAAAATGGCTTTGTTTTTGTTGCCTTGTGGTTCGGATATGGTCTTCACGAAAGCAACCCACTGAGGATAGATGCCATCGGGATAGTATCTCATATTGCAGTCACAACCGTTTACAGTGTAGTTGCACAACGGCGATTCCCCATTACAAAGCCTCCACCGAGCATATATTGACGTCGTTGGGAACTCCAGTTGACACTCTTGTTCCCTCCTCGCGCACAACCCTAGCCATCACTCTGCTATTCCTCTCACTCTTGATGCTTCCGACGTTGTCATTTCGTAGACCGCATGCACGGCTATTCGGGAGAGCAGGCCTCTGAAACCCTGTATTATGTGGTCTTGCATCGGGAGAAGGGAGATAAGGTTTTTGAAGAGCGTCTCTGCGCGGCTGCTCCTTGAATAAATCATACCGGTATTTAAACAAGCACCAAAACATCTATGAACACACAGTAAATTTTGGCTATATGAACGAGTAAATAGGGGATAATCAGATCATATCCCCCCCCCCCCCCCCCCCCCCCACCCCCAACAGGCCAGGCTAAAGCCGCGGCGGCGGCCATGGCTTCCTCCGCAGCCTTCTTCTTGGCGGCGGTGGCGGCAGCCATTGGGTCGCTGTCGGGGGATGACGATCTCTTCCTCTCTTTTTTATTCACATGAATTAAATACATTAATAAAAAAATGCTAATTTACCCAGCAAAACGGCCGTTGCATTTTATTGGGAATTGGGTAGAGTAAAAAAGGAAGAGAGCAGTTGTAGTAAATAATACAGTAGTAAATGGTAAAAAGGAGAGTAATCTTGTAACGAAGAAAGAATGGTCAAAAAGAGAAAAAGGAGAAACGGCCTCTGTCCATGGCATGGCCCACCCACGTCGGCTTGGCTACAAAACAAGGCTTCCCTCCCTTCCTTGGCGTCCCCTCTCTCAGTCTCCGTCCTCCTCGCCGTCTGCCACCCACCAAACCACCACAGCGGAAGCGAACCGCCCCGGCGCAGCAGCAGCGATGGCCCTCGCCTTCACCTCCTCCGTCCCCTTCCCGGCCGCCGCTGCCCGCGGTCTGCTGCAGCAGCAGCAGCAGCAGGTCCAGGTCGTCGGAGGCGGCCGCGTGCTCCTCCTCGGGTCAGCACCGTCGCCGGGCTCGGGCACGTTGGTCCTTGCTGTGTCTGTGCCGGCAGTCGGAGGTGCGAAGGCGCCGGCTCCCCTTCGCCGCGCCTGCGCCGCTGGAGACAATGCTTCGCCGTCCGACAAGGAGAAGGTACGTAGGTCCCTTTCCGTCCGGCCGTCACTTTGCTCCGATCCATCGGTTCCACGCCTAGCTTGTTCACTTGTTGCTGAATCTTCCTCCGGTTCGGTCCGGCCGGATGCTCCTCCGGTTCGGTCCGGCCGGATGCAGGCCTTTCTGGAGGCCATGGAGGAAGCGCGCGGCAAGTTCCACGCCGTCATCAGCGCCGGCGACAAGACCGTCCTGGAGCGCCTCGCCATCACCGCCAAGGACAGCCTTGGCCTCCTGGCGAGCATGACGAAGGATCATCCCTTCCCGCTCCCCGACGCCATGTACCAGGTACATACATCTCCGCCTTCCTCCTCTCCTACACCATCTCCATCTCCATCTCCATCTCCATCTCCATCTTGATGCGCGCGCTTCTTCCTCTCGTCCTACACTCCATGCCGTATGGATCTATCATTGATTCACGTGTCTCGTACGCACGCATGCCTGCAGGAGGTGGCGCGCATCACTTGGGCGTTCCTGGAGGTAGAGGGCGAGTGCGAGGGCGGCTACGCCAGCGCCGACACCGTGCAGGCCGCCATCGATGCCTTGCGCAACATGTCCGTGACCTTCCTCGGCTCCGGCGTGGATGACCCGGAGTGGCACCCGGCTTTTCTCGGCGACGTCTCCGACGAGGAAGACAAGGCCAACTACCTGCTCAACCTGGCCAACGGCTTCTGCCTGTTCCACTTTAAGCTGCTGTGTCGTTACCGCCAGGCTTCTCCGGCCATGGAGGAGGAGGCTCCCGTCGTCGCCTACAAGTACCCCTACCAGGCCATGCTGGTGCAGAATGACAAGGATCTCGCCGAGCACCTCCGCACCACCGCCAAGGACTGCCAAGGATTCCTCGCAAGAATGATGGCCAAAGTTCGCGTCTTGCCTCTCCCCGATGTCGTCTGCGAGGTACAAACAAGGTCCATCCATCCATCCATCGTTCATCTTTCATCGCATCCGCATGCTCCGTCGCTAATTTGGGGACACGTCTGCGTCTGCGTGCAGGAGCTCATTGCCATCGGCAAGTCCTTTGTCAGGGTCGAGGTCGAATGCGACAAGGGATGCGCCACCACCGGCAGCGTCGTGGCTGCGATGGACGGCCTCACGCGCGTCACCGAGATCATCGCCGGCAGTGGCAGGGCGAAAACCCTCAAGCCCTACGACCTGAGGCCCATCGTCGCCATCACCGGCGACCAAGAGAAGCTGGCCTTCATGTGGGATTTGGCCGCCGCATTCAGCGTCCACTTCTACGACGTCAAGTTCCGTTGCGCTGACTTCTTCTGATGTTTTATGCCTAGTGCTTGTGCGGGCTGAAAGAAGAACTGCCATATGCTCCTAGTAGCTTCTGTGTTGGATCCAAAATTTTAAATAGCGCGCTAAGCCTCTTAGCGGCGGACCTCTTCTAAACGCTATAGCGTGCTATTGCGGAGCTATAGCGCGCTATTTATAATGTTTGTTCATTTGTTTGGACCAAAGTCTTTTAGCGCAAGACCTTTTGTAAACGCTATAACGTGCTATAACGAAGCTATATATAGCGGGCTATTTAAAACCATGGTTGGATCTCATATTCTGAAAACTATTGATTTGATCTTAGCTAGAAACATCAAGTCATGATCCTTATCTATCTATCTATCTATTTTGGTTTCAATTTCCTAAATTTACCTCCTCAGCTTGATCTGTGATGTTCTACTGTATCTGTATGGCTCTGCTTGAAATTTTGTTTCATTCAGGCATTCATATTCACAACAGAGCATACAAAACATTCGTTTGTGTTCCTTTGTGAAAAACTCTGCTCCTCTAGTGTCAAATTCTGAACTTTAATGCTAACTCAACCAAATTATGACTACCCAATCTCCCTATCAAATGACAAATGCCATATGCTTCTGCCTAGCCTTCAACTATCTCATACAAAAAGCAATATTTGGGGAAGTCATCATCTTCGTTCAACAAGCAATAATCTTCAACGAAGGACTCATCTACCGCGAAGACGGAGCCTACCTCTTTGGCAATCCTGCAAAAGAAAGTTAGGGCGATGGCGCGAAGTAGTAGTAGTTTCTAGGGCCATTTGCATTTCTGTCCCTAAGTCGAACCACCTACTCAGATTTGTCCCTAATTTCGAAGTCTGCTTAAATTTGCCCCTCCGCCGTCATGTGGTCTTATAGAAATGCCCCTCCGAGCCGTTACCGTCCAGTCAAGGTTGTTTGACCGCTAACCAGCCGTTTCTTTGACATTTTTGCCCTTGTGTCCATGTGCCACTTACTGGTGGGTCTCACTCTCAAAAAATAAAATGAAAAAACACTTTCTCTCACCCCCTCTCTCTCACTGATAACTTACATGTGGGGCCAATCTAGAAAAGGACTATTCAAACTTGATATTAGGCCCACTGTTATTGGATTATTAATATTTTCTGCATATTTTGTTTCAATTAATTGTTGATTAGGCCAACAGTGACTGACGGCGACCACTTGCCACGGCGGTGGCACGTCGGGAGGCCGCGAGGAGGCTGGACGAGGGAAGCAGGCGATAGCCCTGGATCTGCCGCATCCAGGGATGTTTTCTCCGGACCATATGGTCGCCGGAGCGAACGGTAGCGACCATTCCCGCGGCGGCTTTGGATCGAGCAAGTGGGGGGGCTACCATGCGAGGGGGAGAGGGGAAGCTCCGTGACATTAACGAGCTCACTAGGAGCACGATGACGGCGCCGCTGTGGCTCGAAGAAGACCGAAGCGAGGACTTCAACCATGGCGGCCATGGCAGAGCACAGAACTCGCGGGGAAGACGACCCGAGGTTATAGGTCTTGCTATGGAGGATGCTCGCGGCCTCTGATGTACACCATGACGCCCGGGGAGCGGCTAGGATCCATCGGCGTGCTTCAATGGCATCAAATCGACGGTGCCAATCCGAGGCCGGAGGGGATGCAGATGCATCCTGGCTCTTGGTACTGGACTTCTCTGGTCAAATTCGTCGGCTGGGGCAGCGATGTCATGCCGTACGAGCATCCTGGCGAGCTAGCGATGCCTGGGGTTTCCGTTGCCCATGTGCTGGACTGAGTACGGCGACAGGGCGGCCTCCGGTGGGCTTGCGGGAGAGGGCTAGAGGAGGGGAGAGAGAAAAAGGGTGAGCGATAGAGAGAGAATGAGGGCGAGTGGGTTGTGGCGTCACGGAAGACCAGCAACGGCGGTGGCGGCCATTCAACACCCTCGCCAGAGTTGAGAGAGAGAGTGGTTGTCGGCCTGTCATTGGGCAGGGAGAGAGACGTGAGAGAGAGAAGTAGCTTGTCCTTTTTCCCTTTTTTCTAGTTGGGTCCACCTATAAGTGTGTGTGTGAGAGAGAGGGGTGAGAGAAAGGGTTTTTGTTTTATTTTTTGAGAATGGGCCCCACCCATAAGTGGCACAAGGAGACAGGGGCAAAAATGTCAAAGAAATGGTCAGATAGCGGTCAAATGGCTTTGACTGGACGGTAACGGTACGGAAGGGCATTTCTATAAGGACACTTAACGGCAGAGGGGCAAATTTGAGCACACTTCGAAATTAAGGACAAATCTAAGTAGTGGGTTCGAGTTAGGGACACAAATGTAAAAGACCCTAGTTTCTACGGAAGCAAAACCATTTATTATGTAAACTTATGATCACATTTTGTACTTCATGGCGTGGCCGGGTGCATATAACTATTGCCAAATTTCCCTCCTCTCTTCGATCTTTGATGTTCTACCCTATGAGTTCAATCATGTGTGTGTATTTCAAATTTGGCTTCATTCTGGCATTCATATTCACATCAGAGCATATGAAAATGTTGCGCAGGCTGCATGATCGTTTGAGTTAATTTTTGAAAAATCCTGGTCTCGTGATTGCCTTGATGCTGATGACAAGGAGAAACTCTGTCTCTGCTCCTGTAGCGTCAAAATCCGAACTGTGATGCTAACTGTACCAAGTTATGGTTGGTTTTACGTAAATGAATTATGTTTCCTTCAAAAAACCAGTGATGTTTCTGTATCAACCTATCAACTGGATCACACTTGTACGTATGTGCTCCTTAGATCGTTGGATCTCATCCACTTTTTGATCCCACCCTGCATGCGTACGGTAGTTAGAGCATCTCTGTGACATCGTCGATAAAATCTGCAACTCATGGCCTTAAGGCGCAATTGACTTTGCACGTCCTTTGATGCATGAAAGTTTATAATAAATGTTTTTTGGTGCCTGCTTATACCTCGCAAACACCTTTTTACCGCTGCATCCACCATTCAAATGCTTTATGATCTGTACCTAAGTGGGGCTCATCCATATGTATAACCCGCTATGGTGGCAACCCATCTCTCGTATTCTCTGCAAAAAGGTACAAGTATAGCATAATAAAATATATTGGCTCTCCTCTCGCAGGCAACAAACATACTTAATCAATCTTTGCTAATTTAAATCAACCATATTTTTTAAACCACACTATTGTTTTTGATTTTTTAATATATATTTGAACTCCCGGCGCGACCTTTAGAATGAGATCCCTCTTGAATAGATTTAAACATGTTTAAGTTTGAACATTTGAAATGAGTGAAATCGGTTTTCTGAAGAAGTTAAATAGGCTTTTTGAATTGAGTGAAGCCAGTTTCTCGAAATGAGTGAAATCCCTTTTGCATACATATGATTTTTTTTTCTGAAATAAGTGGAATAGTTTTTTTAATTCAGTGAAACCAGTTTTATGAATTGAGCGAAATCATTGTTTGAATGAGTGAAGTAATTTTTGAAATGAGTGAAATATAATTTTTTGAAACAAGCGAGATATGTTTTATGAAGCGAGCGAATTTCTTTAAATGAGTGAAATAAAATTTTAAATTAGCGAAACACTGAAAAACACTTTTATGAAATAGCGGAACAATATTATGTTTTATGGAAGTGATTTCAAAGATACTTGAGAAAAAAAACTAGTGAAAGATGAGAAATAAGTTATTTTAAATATGTGAAATTGACTATTTCAAACACTCTAAATTGTAGTGTTGATGTCCACGTATTTCACTCAATTTTTTAGTGTGTTTGTCAAGTTACTTATTCCGCCGCGTCAAAATATGTGAAATTGGTTATTTGGAATATGAGAATTTGGTTCTTTCATTATGCAGAATTTATTATTAAGAATATACTTAACTTCTATTTTACTAATATATCAAACATATATGTGCCATTGTGAGTTCCATATTCCAGTTGGTGAAAATGAGCGAAACACTAGAAAAAACTTTTATGAAATAGTGAAACAATCTAATGTTTTATGAAAGTGATTTCAAAGATAATTGAAATATATAAAATAAAATATATCTCAAACATAACCAAAATTGGTTTTGCTCTAAAGGTCTTGGCACCAGGAATTCAAATATACAAAAAGTTTCAATAATCAACATTTGGTTCAAAAGATATGAATCAAATCAAAATATGAGGATGAAAATAAAATGCATGTCATATGTATGGCGTGAGAGAATGCATGCATGCATACACCGTTCTCTCCACTCTAATTGTCTCCCTTCTGTAAGAGCTGACAATATCTGACACTAGTACATATATTGCTATGTGTAATCTGATATATGAAAATAGAGTATAAAACTTGCAAGGATCTTGACGAAAGTGATGAATGGTGGATTGCCCACCTGTACATACTGGCACCGATTAAATTACTTATTCGGTTTATGCCTCCTAAATCTCCTCCCACCACTGAACCAAATCTCGCAGCTGCTGCCACTCGAGCCTCCTCCCATACCCCGGTGCTCCTCCTCCTAGGTTCCCGATCGCCTTCTCATGTCACTATTGAGCTGACCACCGCATCCTCAAGCATCAGGGAGGTCAGGAATCGGGCCATGACACTTCTTTTTGATACATGTGTATGTTTTTTTTTGCAAAGGGTAATATATTAATATGGAGATGATATAAATTACACCGAACTCTGCAACGACATAATGTCAAGACCTAGTTGAGACATTGACGATAGACACAACCAAAAAGCATAAAAAGAAGAGAGGTGACACGATCAACGACACACAAATAGCAAACTAGCGACAATGGCATCCACTGCCCTGGACAACACACGAACTATCGGAAAGATTCTATGAAATCAGCACTTCATCAAGGGAACGTTGTGCATGCACCGCCGTTGCTAGATCGAAGCATTGGAGGTTAGATATTGGGTTTTCACCTTGGAGTGCACGTCTAAAGATTCTCCAAAGCAATGCATTTAACAAAGGTAACAATGCGTAAACACGATCATTACCATGTGCAACCATCATAGGAGATACCTAAGGTTTTCACTCCGGAGCTCGAGGCCCGGTACTCGGGATAGCACCACCGAACTGAACACTATGTGTTGTGCCACCAATTGCTGAAGAAGGCGATTCTCCATGGAGGTACGTACGTACCCACACAACATGATCATGGGAAATTAAAATCCAAACCATTTCATGGCATACATTCGAGGAGACAACCGCCCACTAGAGAATCCCTGATATGGACATAACTGTTCCACAACCTCTGCTGGCGAGTACGGTCCAAGGGTTGTAAAGCGGGACCATTGCATGAAGAGATGATCAAACATAGGTATAGAAAGTAAAATTGACATAGAGAAGATGTCTTTATTACTCATTGATCAAGTGTACATACAATGAGGTGCTTTCTGTTGGGGAACGTAGCATGCAATTTCAAAAAAAAAATTATGCTCATGCAAGATCTATCTAGGAGATGCATAGAAACGAGAGGGGGAGAGTCTGTCCACGTACCCTCATAGACCGAAAGTGGAAGCATTTGAAAACGCGGTTGATGTAGTCGAACTTCTTCTCATTCGGACCGATCAAGCACCGAACGTACGGCACCTCCGAGTTTGCTCACGTTCAGCTCGATGACATCTCTCGAACTCTTGATCTAGCAAAGTGTCGAGGGAGAGTTCCGTCAGTACGATGGCGTGGTGACGGTGATGGTGAAGTGATCCGCGCAGGGCTTCGCCTAAGCACTACATGAATATGACCGGAGGCGTAAACTGTGGAAGGGGGCGCCGCACACGGCAAACAATGTTTGTTGTGTGTTCTAGTGGTGCCCCCCTCATATATATAGGTTGGAGGGGAGGAGAGGAAGCCAAGGGGGCACCCCAAGTAGGAGGAATCCTACTTGGGCACCTCCAAATTCGGCCTCCCCCTTTCCTATTCCTATTCGGAGTAGGAAGGGAAGAGGGGGAAGGGGGAATCCTATTCCCTTTTTCCTTTCCTCCTTCCCCTTTCCTCCTCCAATTTGGCCAGCCCATATGGGGGGGCGCACCAGCCCCTTTGTGGCCGGTGTGTTTCCCCTCTTAGCCGATAAGGCCCATATAGTTTGCCAGGGGTAGCCCGGAACCCCTTCCGGTGACCCGATACATACCCGGTAACCCTAGAACACTTCCGGTGTTCGAATACTATCGTACCATATATGAATCTTTACCTATCAACCATTTTGAGACTCCTCGTCATGTCCGTGATCTCATCCGGGACTCCAAACAACATTCTGTCACCAAATCACATAACTCATATAATACAAATTGTCATCGAACGTTAAGCGTGCGGACCCTACGGGTTCGAGAACTATGTAGACATGACCGAGACACCTCTCCGGTCAATAACCAATAGTGGAACCTGGATGCTAATATTGTGTCACGCCCTCGATGTGGCTATATCTCCGACGTGTCGAGGCACGACTTAGAGGCATAACCACATTGAAAGCAATGTCTCAAGTGAGGTAATCTTCACAACAACCCATGTAATACAATAAGGGAATAAGAGTAACATAGTTGGCTTACACTCGCCAAGTCACACAAATAGCATTAATAACATTACATTCATCCAAGTACACTCAAGGTCCGACTACGGAACCAAAATGAAGATAAACCCCAAATGCAACATAGTCCCCGATCGCCCCAACTAGGCACCACTACTGATCATCTGGGAAAGACACGTAGTATCGTCTTGAGTCCTCATCGAACTCCCACTTGAGCTTAGTTGAATCTCCTGGAATGGTATCATCGGTCCCTGCATCTGGTTTTGAAAGGAATCTGTGAGTCACGGGGACTCGGCAATCTCACACCCTCGCGATCAAGACTATTTAAGCTTATAGGAAGGGTAAAAGGTATGATGTGGAGCTGCAGCAAGCGACTAGCATATATGGTGGCTATCATACGCAAATGAGAGCTAGAAGAGAAGGCAAAGGCACGGTCGAACAACTATGATCAAGAAGTGATCCTAGAACAACCTACGTCAAATATAACTCCAACATCGTGTTCACTTCCCGGACCCCGCTGAGAAGAGACCATCACGGTAACACACGCGGTTGATGCATTTTTAATTAAGTTAAGTTTCAGGTTATCTACAACCGGACATTAACAAATTCCCTTCTGCCCATAACCGCGGGCACGGCTTTCGAAAGTTCAAATCCCTGCAGGGGAGTCCCAACTTAGCCCATCACAAGCTCTCACGGTCAACGAAGGATATTCCTTCTCCCAAGACAATCCGATCAGACTCGGCATCCCGGTTATAAGACATCTCGACAATGGTAAAACAAGTCCAGCAACACCACCCGAATGTGCCGATAAATCCCGATAGGAGCTGCACATATCTCGTTCTCAGGGCACACCGGATAAGCAATCCGTACAACTAAAACCAGCCCTCGAGTTTCCCCGAGGTGGCGCTGCAAGGGGCTCTAGTTTGGACCAACACTCAGAGGAGCACTGGCCCGGGGGGGTTTAATAAAGATGACCCTCGGGCTCCGGAAACCCAAGGGAAAAAGAGGCTAGGTGGCGAATGGTAAAACCAAGGTTGGGCATTGCTGGAGGAGTTTTATTCAAGGCGAACTGTCAAGGGGTTCCCATTATAACCCAACCGTGTAAGGAACGCAAAATCCGGGAACATAATGACGGAAAATAGGGCGGCAAGAGTGGAACAAAACACTAGGAATAAGGCCGAGCCTTCCACCCTTTACCAAGTATATAGGTGCATTAAGATAATCAAGATAATATGGTGATATCCCAACAATA
Organism: Triticum urartu; assembly: GCF_003073215.2. Classification (NCBI taxonomy): domain Eukaryota; kingdom Viridiplantae; phylum Streptophyta; class Magnoliopsida; order Poales; family Poaceae; genus Triticum; species Triticum urartu. The sequence goes on from NC_053022.1 coordinate 42,852,329, forward strand.
AACATGTTCCAACAAGGAACAATCTCCAATCTTCACCTGCAACTAGCAACGCTATAAGAGGGGCTGAGCAAAGCGGTAACATAGCCAAACAACGGTTTGCTAGGACAAGGTGGGTTAGAGGTTTGACATGGAAATTTGGGAGGCATGATAAGCAAGTGGTAGGTATCGTAGCATAGGCATAGCAAAAGAGTGAGCATCTAGCAAGCAAAGATAGAAGTGATTTCGAGGGTATGGTCATCTTGCCTGCAAAGCTTTCTGAGTTGACTTGATCCTCGTAAGCATAATCAATGGGCTCCTCGATCACGTACTCGTCTCCCGGCTCTACCCAAAGCAAGACAACAAGCAAAAGGGAACACAATAAACCACGTGCAATGCTCAAACAACATGATGCGAAACATGGTATGATATGCGGGATGCGGTATGCGATGCATATGTATGATTTGGAAAGGAATGATTGAACCTGTCCTCAACTTGGAAAACCAAGAGTGCCACTAGAAAGGTGAGTTGATTTCGATCGAAATCGATATAAAGATCACCGGAATCGGATGCACGGTTTGGAAATGGCAAGCAAAACAAATATGGCACCGGTCTGCGATTAACAGCATGAGACCATATAAATGCATCAAGAACAACGATACTGCACCCAAAGATAGCAACAAAATACATGGCAGGGATCCACTCATGATGCTTGCAAAAGATGAACACTGATCTACGGCTAATTCACTCAATAGAAGGTTCAAACAAGCATGGCAAAAGTGCAAAAGATTACAGGTTTCAGACTTAGTGAAAATAACAAGTCAGGAATTTAACATCAGGAAGCAATGTTTAGAACACGAAAACAACATGCTACAGGAACATATCATGGCAAAGCAAGGCATGGCATGAAGCTACTCAAAGCATACAACAAAAGTCCCTTAGTGACCATAAGCCAAAAGGGATCAGAAAATATAATTGCAAGCATGTGAACATAGCAAAAACATAAACAGATTCAGACTTGGTGAAAAACTGGAGCATGGCAAAACAGATAACAAGTAGGCATGTTTACGAGCTCGATGCACTCACTACGAGGCATTGAATGACAAACTAAGTATACACCCAGCAAGTAGACATGGCATAGAAGCTAGACATGGTAAGAACAACAACATAGCATGCACGGATCAACTACAACAAGCTAGGCAAAATTGCTAAACATGTTAACAATCTGCCAGGAACATTTTATAGCAAAAGTAGAGCTCGATTGACTCAAGTTAGGGTGCTCCATAAATGCAAACAAAGACATGGATGGATAGAGCACCACAATATCTACAAAACATCCTTATTGATCATGCTCAAAAGAGGCACGGATCACTAGGAATCAACATGAATATATGGCATAAAAATTACAGTAGGGAAATGACTTAGAATATTCCGAAGTCCCTGAAATTAGCAACATTAAGTAAGCTACTTAGCATGCTTGTGCTAGTCACCACAGAGATCACAAAAATACATGGCATACACCCTTGTAAAGATGGCATGGCATACTTCAAAACACAAGTAGAGCTCAGGATCATAGCGTGCACACATTAATCATGGCAAAAATGACAAAAGTGCATTTGCTGAAACAGATCTGAAACTAACATCACATAGCCCTCTTCCAACAGCATTTTGGGCATCAAGATGAGCTCAAATGAAAATGATGCAATGAGGCGAAATGATGTACTCGTCGAGATGAACATTTTGATATGCTACACGCACCAATCGGAGCTATGGATGCAGAGTTATGATGCGTCAAAGTATGCAAAAATTATCTGGGATTAGGGTTTCGGGGGAAAGTCAATCGAGAGATCTCAGATCTGGATCGCGGGGCACTGTAGCGGCTCGTCTCCCGAAGATTGCCGGAAAACCTGTTCGCCGGAGAGAAGACGACGGCGGCCGGAGTCGGACGCCGGAGAGGTCGCCGGCGCCGGGCGGCGGAGGTGGCCGCGAGCGACGAGGTCGCCGGAGCGGCGAGAAGCGGCGCGGCTCGGCTCCCTGTGGCTCGGGCGGGGCGGCGGATGAGCTACCGGAGCAGGGCGGCTCCGGTGGCAGAGCTTCGCTGGCGCGGGAGGAGGAGATGGGGCGGCACCGATCCACGGCGGCGGGGAGCAGGTGGGCTGTGGGGGCCCGGTGCGGGCCTGGCGGGCCCGTGCGGCGGCGGTGAAGTGGGGCTCTCCCCCAGGCGACGTGGCGCGTCCCTATTGGACGAGGGCGGCGGCGGTGGGACGTCCGGCCGGAACGGACATTGTCCGGCTCGCTGAGAGGGGATTTAGGGTTTCGGGAAGAGGAGATCCGGGAATGAAATGGAGGGGTCTTTATATAGGCGTAGAGGGAGCTAGGAAGCTCCAAACGAGGTGTGGTTTGCGGCCACGCGATCGTGATCGAATGGCCTAGGTTATGGAGGAGGTTTAGGTGGGTTTTGAGCCACTTTGGAGGGGTGTTGGGCTGCAACACACACGAGGCCTTTTCGGTCCCTCGGTTAACCCTTGGAGTATCAAACGAAGTCCAAATGGCACGAAACCTGACAGGCGGTCTACCGGTAGTAAACCGAGGCCGCATGACAAGTCTCGATCAAATCCGAAAACGTTTAACACCCGCACACGAAAAGAGGTAGAAAGGGACACCGGAGGACATAGGAGCGCCGGACTGCAAAACGGACAACGAGGAAAATGCTCGGATGTATGAGACGAACACGTATGCAAATGCAATGCATATGATGACATGATATGAGATGCAAGAAAAAGACACAAACACATGGAGACAAAAACCCGACAACGAGGTACTATCATAACTTAGTGCGGAAACGGCAAGAGTTGGAATACAAATAAGGTAGGCTACATCCGGGGTGTTACAACACTCCACCACTACGAAAGGATCTCATCCCGAGATCTAGGACTGGAAAAACTCCAGGTACTCAGAACGGAGGTGATCCTCGCATTCCCAGGTGGCTTCGCGGTCGGAATGATGTGACCACTTGACTTTCAGGAATTTGATTGACTTGTTGTGAGTCTTGCGCTCAGTTTCTTCAAGAATAGCAACAGGGTGCTCACGATAAGACAGGTCTTCTTGGAGATCAATGTCTTCAAAGTTGATGGTCTGGTCAGGAGTCTTGAAACACTTGCGGAGTTGAGAGACATGAAACACGTCGTGCACGTTTGCAAAGTTGGAGGGAAGCTCAAGTTGATAGGCGAGATCACCTCTTTTGCCAATGATCTTGAAAGTACCCACGTATCTAGGGGCAAGCTTCCCTTTGGTACCGAAGCGACGAGTACCTTTCATTGGAGAGACGCAGAGGTAGACATGGTCTCCGATCTCGAAAGCCAAGTCACGATGCTTGCTATCATAGTAACTCTTCTGGCGCGATTTCGCGGCTTTGAGATTTTCACGAATGACTTTGCACATTTCTTCAGCCTATGCGATCAAGTCATGGCCAAGAAGTTGGCGTTCACCAGTCTCTGACCAGTTAAGAGGAGTACGACACTTTCTTCCATAGAGAATTTCAAATGGGGCCTTGCCCGAACTCGCTTGAAAGCTGTTGTTGTAGGAGAACTCGGCATATGGAAGACAATCTTCCCACTTCATACCAAAAGAGATGACACAAGCCCTGAGCATATCTTCAATAATTTGATTACTCGCTCGACTTGGCCACTAGTTTGAGGATGAAAAGCTGTGCTACAGTGAATGTTGGTGCCCATGGCCTTCTGAAAAGAATCCAAAAACTTGGAGGTGAAGATGCTGCCACGATATGAAGATATCAACTATGGAATGCCGTGCAGAGAGACAATCCTGGAGGTATATAGCTCTGCCAACTGAGCTGCTGTGATAGATTCTTTGATAGGAAGGAAATGAACCACTTTAGTGAGCTTGTCGATGACAACAAAGATAGCATCATTGCCACGCTTGGACTTTGGAAATCCAGTCACGAAGTCCATCTCAATATGGTCAAACTTCCATTCTGGAATGGCAAGAGGTGGGAGGAGACCAGCTGGTCGTTGGTGTTCTGCTTTCACTCTTCTGCAGACATCACATTCATTCACGAACTGAGCAATCTCGCGCTTCATTCGAGTCCACCAAAACGACTACTTGAGGTCATGGTACATCTTTGTACTTCCAGGGTGGATAGAGAGGAGGGAATTGTGAGCTTCGTTCAAAATGACTTTGCGAAAGTCACCTTTAGGCACAACAATGCGATCCTTGAAGAATAGAGTATCCTTGTCATCGAGACGATAGCACTTGTACTTGGGTTGACTCTTGGCAATCCCAATCTTCACCTTCTTCACCATAGCATCAAGAAGTTGAGCCTCGCGAATCTGATCTTCCAAAGTAGGAGAGACTTGGAGGTTGGCCAGAAATCCATGAGGAACAACTTGCAGATTGAGTTTGCGGAAAGCTTCACAAAGCTCGGGTTGGTAAGGCTTGAGAATCAAACTGTTGCAGTAAGCCTTTCTGCTCAATGCGTCAGCATTAGCCTTGCCTAGAGTATATTCGATACTCGGATTATACTCTTGAATCATTTCGACCCAACGAGTCTGCCTGAGGTCGAGATTAGGCTGAGTGAAGATGTACTTGAGACTCTTATGATCAGTGAAGATGTCCACTTTTCTTCCCAATAAGAGATGTCTCCAAGTTAAAAGAGCATGGATAAATGCCGCCAACTCGAGGTCATGAGTGGGGTAGTTCTTTTCGTTGGGCTTCAACTGGCGAGAGGTATAGGCCACAACTTTCTTCTCTTGCATCAGCACTGCACCAAGACCTTGAAGGGAAGCATCACAGAAGACCTCGAACGGTTTGGATTCATCAGGAGGAGTCAGAACTGGAGCAGTGACTAACTTCTCTTTCAGGGTGTTGAAAGCGATGTCGCATTCAAGAGACCAGACGTACTTCACATGCTTCTGCAAGAGGTTGGAAAGAGGCTTCGGGATCTTTGAGAAGTTCTCAACGAACCTTTGACAATAGCTTGCTAGCCCAAGAAAGCTGCGGAGTTGCTTCACATTCTGAGGTGGTTCCCAATTCACAATTGTAGACACCTTCTCAGGATTAACTGCTATGCCCTTGGCAGATATGATATGTCCAAGGTAGAGAACCTCATCGAGCCAAAACTCGCACTTTGAAAACTTCGCATAGAACTGATGTTCTCTGAGTTTATCGAGCACCAAACGCAAGTGCTTGGCATGATCCTCCTTGTTCTTGGAAAAGACCAAAATGTCATCGAGGTAGACCAAGACGAAGTCATTTGTATAGGCATTGAAGATAAAATTCATCATGCGAGAGAATGTCGGAGGAGCGTTGACGAGGTCGAAAGACATGACAATGTATTCATATGAACCATAGCTTGTTCTGAATGCTGTCTTGGGGATATCTTGTTCACGAATGCGAATTTGGTGATAGCCCATAGGGAGATCAAGCTTGGAGAATACTTGAGCACCTTTGAGTCGTTCAAACAGCTCGTTGATGTTGGGAAGTGGGTACTTGTTCTTTATGGTCTTCTTTTTCAATGGACGGTAGTCGACACAAAGTCGGTCCATTCCATCCTTCTTCTTGACGAAAATAACGCCACAACCCCATGGAGAAGAACTTGGGTGGATAAGACCCATACGCTCTTGAATATCGAGTTGTTTCTTCAGCTCCTTCAACTCTTTAGGTCCAAGCTTGTAAGGGCGTTTGCAAACAGGTTCCGTGCCAGGCTCAAGATCGATGACGAATTCAACTGCCCGATGCGGAGGCATTCCTGGAAGCTCTTCTGGAAAGACGTCTTGATATTCACAAACGACTGGAATCTGAGAAATGGCATCCAGATCACCCTTCTCATTAAGAGAAAATAGTCGGATGGTATCATCCCTTGCGGCAAAGACAATTACATCCTCAAACGAATGAGTCAATTGAATCTGCTTGGCAGCACAATCAAGCTGAGCCTTGTGCTTAGAAAGCCAGTCCATTCCGAGAATAAGATCGATATCCGAGTCACCAAGGACATTAGGAGAAGACAAGAACTTATAGTCGCCCAACGTGATAGAAACATCCGGAACAAAAACTCGAGAAGTCATTTGCCGGGCCGGAGAGACAATAGCCAAAGGTTTCGGCAAAACTTGAGTAACCAATTCATGCTTAGATGCAAAAGGTCTCGAGATGAAACAATGCGATGCACCAGTGTCAAAAAGAACTTTTGCAGGAATATCGTTAACAGGAAGGTTACCCATAATGACATCTGACGAGTCCTCTGCCTGAGCTGCGTTCATCATGTTGACCTTGGCGTGCTTGGGATTATGCTTGACCACTGCGGTACTGGCAGATCTCACAGGAGGAGGAGGATGAAGACACCTATGATTGAAGCATTTGTTGGCATAGTGACCCTTCTGCTGACACTTGTTGCACGTGACCTCCGAGAGCGGACGGTGATACGGAGCACTTGATCTTGGAGCTTGAGACGAAGTCTTGTTCTGAAAGCCTGGGTTGGGTGGGTGGGAAGATCCATTGCCACCTTTGCTCTTCTGCTGATAAGGCTGACGGAACGGAGGAGGAGGAGGCAACCAATACTTTTGCTGCTTAGAAGCCACTTGAGTTGAGGAAGAAGGAGTTTCATCTCTGACTCGCTTCTTGGAAGCATCGCACTTGAGTTGAGCAGTGACGGTGTCCTGGACTAGGGGGTACTCAACATGTCATCTCCCGATCTGATAGATTGGGCCGAGGACCCCCGTGGCCGTATACTCGTGGGCCAGTTCGGACAGCTGCCGCATACAAGGAAGATTCCACAAGACTTGGCGATCAAGACAAGGACTTCTCCCCACCGGCGTATTCGGCTAGGACTCTTGTTAACCTAGGCCTATGGTGTATTATATAAACTAGGGCCAGGCTAGTCGATAGAAAAAAGGAGACATACAATCATACCATAGGCTAGCTTCTAGGGTTTAGCCTCTCCGATCTCGTGGTAGATCTACTCTTGTACTACCCATATCATCAATATTAATCAAGCAGGACGTAGGGTTTTACCTCCATCGAGAGGGCCCGAACCTGGGTAAAACATCGTGTTCCCTGCCTACTGTTACCATCCGGTCTAGACGCACAGTTCGGGACCCCCTACCCGAGATCCGCCGGTTTTGACACCGACATTGGTGCTTTCATTGAGAGTTCCGCTGTGTGATCGACAAAAGGATCGATGGCTCGCCTACAGATCAACTGCGACTTCGGCATCTTCATCACCAGCTCGACTGGTTACCTTGGTTCGACCAAGAATTGCGCCCCGTGTTCGGATAACCATGTCCGGACGAGGGCCTTCATCAAACATCAACTCCGATCTCTATCAAGATCACGGAGGAATCATCTATGGAGCTCGGGGGCTCAACGTCAACATTGCCCTCAAGTGACCGTGCTGTTTTTCTGGACAGCGAACTCGTATCTGCCACCACCACCTCCTCGAGTATCGCTTTGACGATCGCTTTGGTGGAATTGTGCGGAATTGAGTCTACAACAACCCTGGAAAATTTTGTCGAGTTCCGATGGAGGAATCTCTGGCAATCCACGATATACCGGAGCCCTGTCAAATCTGGACGGGAATTTGGATGAGTTTAGGGCGTGGTGTCCATCTTCTAGCTCGAACGTCCTTTGGAAGATCCAACCGTTGATCGGCTGCGGAATTCCAATATATACCACCTCTCAAAATTTCGGATCGATCCGACCGTCCAAACTCCGGGAACCTTCCGATTAGTGCATCACTTTTCGGATCTGTTTTCTGCGCGAAAACGAATCCGATCCGAGTTCATCTTTTTTATGAACAGGATTTCGGACGTCCCTTTTGAAGAAAGTTTTGTATGGGGTATTGTGTTTTGTTCCCGAACACATCCCACTAACTGTAAGATCTTTTGAACATGATCTTCAACATCATGCTGGTGTCAAACCAGTCCGGCAATATTACTCCACGGCTGCCGACCTGCGCTAGACACGGCGTCACTTTGTTGAGCCGAGCTCAACTTCTTCGGATCATCATCTCGGCAGGCCGAACAAGAGCCCGGCATCGCGAAGGATAAATCATCACCAACATCGCCGCCCCACGGATTACACGGAGCGGGCATACCGGCATCGCCGCATGGTCGCTTCATCAAGCCGGCATCGACCACGTCACGACCTGCATCGACAGGGCCACACTATTGCTTCTTCAAGCTGGTGTCCATCACACCGACCTACTTTGACTCATCAGCTGACATCGAGGCTTCGACATCTCGGCTGGACCGGGGGCTTCGCCATCTCTTCATCAACCTACTCTGGACACTTCGGTGTCACTAGCCGACCAGCTCCGTCACGTTAGCTAGGCCGAGGGCTTTGCCTCGGCGAGTCAACCTTTACCAGCATTGCCATGCCGTCGTTTTATCGCCCATCAGGTAATGGGTGTGCGGAGCGGGTCCCAATTTTAGGAATCACCTTCCTTCTGATTGCTACAACAAATAAACCAGGTGCTATTAATCCCAGTATTTTTTGCTTGTTTGGGTTCATTTTTCCCAAGGAATTATTACTCTGGTTTGTCCGTCATATGTACACAGGTCTATCAAATGGTGGCTGCATTAACGACAGTCGCATGGTGGTTCGGTCAGTTTCCGTATATAGTCCGGCGAACACCGCACTCGGAGCTCGGACCGACCTGCGAATTCAGGCTTTGCCATGCCTTTACCGCATCACGCCGACGCCCTGCATCGACTTGACTTCGGCGCCAGGCCATATTTCTTTTATTACTCACTTTGCATAAATTATTTATTATGCAATGATTTTTTTAATTATCATTATTACTATTATCTCCGGTTTGCACTATTTTTTGTGCACAGGAAAATGATCCGGGGACTTCGGCGTCACTCTGTCGGTCTGCATTGATCGTGCTATGTCACCACTTCGGCGTGTCAAGCTCTCCGCTCTGCCACCTCGGGACCGGCTTGAGGGATGGAACCTTGCCCCGCATCAAGCTCGGACCGCGTCATCAATACCGAACACATTAACCAGCTAAGTCGCTTTCATGCTCAAAGCTTTAATTTCTAACTTGCGTTCGGTTCGACCAAGCATTATACTTTTTTGGAAAAAAGTTGCTTCTAAAAAATTTCCTTGTCCAAACTTTGTTTGTGACGCATAAATTCAAATACCCCGTTTACTTGGGGGCTTCCTTTATGAAGCTTTTCCTGTTGCATATGATTATACTTGTACGGCTTCGTTCCTTGTTCGTGTATTACGCCACAATATGCACCACATTGACTTAAGCAATTTGCAAGTTGGGTTGCCTCGCTCCTGTGTTTACCCCTACGTTCCCGATTGTTCGGCTAGGGAGTAAAGGGAGCACCTCTGTGATTGTCACGATCGGGTCACCCGAGCCGGACCTCAGACTGGGTGAAGCCGAAAGCTAGCGCTCTTATAGTTATTCAATGATGGTCGGCACACAACGGAACTCATGAGTACAAAAAATCTATTGCACAAGTCTCATAATAACAATGAGCACCGAAGAAAGGTATCGGTGGGGGTACTATTTTCTTCGAAGATGCTTCTTACTCTTCGCAGTAATATAGCATAAGTTCCCTGAGCGCGCTTTGTCTGTTACAGCCTTATGGCCTGATTGCCTGGTTATTGGAAACACCGTCGATATTCTCGACCGATGGAGTACATAACACTTTTCGGTCCTTAACCGAAGAGGGAGAAGCCGACGGTCGGTTAAGACGTGTTTAAAGTTCGGTTGAACATAGATATGATATAAGTACTTCGGTACATGCAATCATTCTTCTACCCAAGTCACTTGGGGGCTCTTAAGTTTATTTGAGCCATTTTATAATAAGTGTTCTTCTTCTCAGTCGTTGCAAAGTTCTATTATTATTATTATTTATCACTCCTTTTTTCGACGCGAGTGTGCGGTCATTAGCCGGGGAGCCTAATTTCTCTCTCAAAGCCACTAGAGTTTAGTTTGCTAAACTGGCCTAATGAGAAGTACTCCGCCCTCGGGATAGGAGGTTGAAGCCGTAGGCTGACCCGCTCGAAGTCTTGAGATAGGATGTGTCATGTTAAAGGACGACAGAAGCACTTCTTTTTTCTAAGACCAATTTTCGGATTGGCACCAAACACTTGATCTTGTTCGGACGTCACGTTTTTACTGACGTTTCTTGGTTTTCCAAGCTTTTTGGCACTTTTAAAATATTTGTGCTTTTCCAGCATTAGTCTCGCAGTGCAACGCCGGACACCTTTAGGGATTCGGCAAAAACATTCTCAGATATTGCTATATATGCATCGGTTTCGAATTGTGTCTTCGGTCAATAGTTGGGTTGCCCGGCTCCTGCACTTGCTTCCTACGTGCCGTTTTGTTCGGCTAGGCGTGCAAAGGGAGAACCACTGCGATTGTGCTTCCAGCTCACATGGTTAAGCACCTTAGTGGAGAAAGCCGAAAACTGACTGTCACAATAAGCGTAAACTGGTCAGCGATCCGATGACTATGACGGGCCATTCATAACATTGGTCGAAATGTTTACAGCTTGACCTCGACTGTCGCCGAACACTACCGGGGGCTATTAACTGGCCTCCCAAACTAAATCCTCGATATTTTGCTCTTACATTCGAGCTGAGGTTCATGATCATGCTTAGCATGACAACCCAAAGAAAGGAACCGATAGCGGGACTATTTTCTTTGGAATACATTTCTTCTGTTAAACAGTAATATAACATATCTCTCTGCGTACCTTTGTTTATAAAACTGTGTGGCCAGATTGCCTTGTTTGTCGTAAATCTTTGCCCTCATAAAGGCTTTATAAAGTAGGACAAACACTCCTCGGCTACTGGCCAAGGAGGTGGAAGCCGATGGTCGGTCAACAAAGTTTTGTACAATGCGGATCCGAGCATTAATGACGTAAAGTACTTGGATACATAGAGTCATTACACATAATTTGTGATTTTACTATGGATATTGATCCTTAATTCGGCCACCCGTGCCCGCATTAAGGCTCGGGGCCTACCGGGCTTCGGGCTTATTATTTACAAATATTAAAGGGGCACATTAATCCCCTCATCTGGTGTTGCCACCCGACCAGTGTCTCGGAGGCTACTGCATTGCTTGTCCAACGCAGAAAATTTTATGTGCAATATAGTTTCCGAGGAGATTTTGATCCTCAGGTTGGTCGGCCGCACCCAACCTGAGTCTCGAGGACTGAGCACGCCGCTTTTTGTGTCCCGGAGTATTCTGCCGAGCTAGGACTTGATCCTCAGACCGATTTTGCAAATCAACCTGAGTCTCAGCGGCTACTGGGATCAGCGGTCTTATGTCATCCTTCATGTGCATCTCGGGTTTTAGACCGATACCCACCTTGAGGGCTACTGGCTATATATCTCAGCAGAGAATAAATTGCGCCAATAAAAAATATTCACAAAAATCGGCCCACATTCGGGGTGGTGCACCACCTCGGAAGCAGCCCGGCATAAAGCTCGGACGTTAGTGGCTGGCTCCATAGAGGGCATTTACGGCATTAAGCTCGGCTAAACTCCTTCAAACTTCTTTGAACCAAGGTGATTTACGACACCTCGGATATAGTCCGGCGCTGGAGCTCGGATATAGTCCGGTGTTGGAGCTCGGGTATACATTCCGGCGTTGGGGCTCGGATACATATTCCAGCGTTGGAGCTCGGATACAGTCCGGCGTTGGAGCTCGGATACATAGTCCGGCATTGGAGCTCGGATACATTCCAGCGTTAGAGCTGGGAAGCGGTCCGGCGTTGGTGCTCGGCTGCAAAGGATACCTCGAATGTAGTCCGGCGTTGGAGCTCGGACGCAAGAGGACGCTGCCGCTCGGGAATAGCCTCAAACCCGAGGTGTGGCATAAAAATAACAAGGCATTGATAAAGGCCGTAAACTTAAAGGGGCTCCTCGGATACCCGACGTGCAAACTCGTCGAATGCATTTCGGCGATCCTCAAGATCGAAGATAAAGAAGATTTGTTGAACCAGTTTTCAAGACCGACGACCGAAGATGAAGAACAGTTCGGAAGAATCGAGGAGCGTCCCTAACTTGAAGACCGGTTCGGGGGGCTACTGACGGTGTCCTGGACTAGGGGGTACTCAACACGTCATCTCCCGATCTGATAGATTGGGCCGAGGACCCCCGTGGCCGTATACTCGTGGGCCAGTTCGGACAGCTGCCGCATACAAGGAAGATACCACAAGACTTGGCGATCAAGACAAGGACTTCTCCCCACCGGCGTATTCGGCTAGGACTCTTGTTAAACTAGGCCTCTGGTGTATTATATAAACCAGGGCCAGGCTAGTCGATAGAAAAAAGGAGACATACAATCATACCATAGGCTAGCTTCTAGGGTTTAGCCTCTCCGATCTCGTGGTAGATCTACTCTTGTACTACCCATATCATCAATATTAATCAAGCAGGACGTAGGGTTTTACCTCCATCGAGAGGGCCCGAACCTGGGTAAAACATCGTGTTCCCTGCCTCCTGTTGCCATCCGGCCTAGACGCACAGTTCAGGACCCCCTACCCGAGATCCGCCAGTTTTGACACCGACAAGCAGTCTCTTGTTTCAGTGCCATGTTGTAAAACTCATCGTACTTCTTCGGCTCAAAGAGCACGAGAGCTAGTTGGAGATCTTCTCCGAGGCCACCCCTGAACTGATAAATCATGCTCTTCTCGTCAGGGACGTCTTGCTTGGTGAAACGAGCGAGCCTCTGGAACAAAATGTTATACTGGTAAACAGACAAGATGCCTTGCTTCAGGTTGCGGAATTCCTCACACTTGCTCTCAACAACACTCTGAGGAATGTGGTGAGCTTTGAAGTCTTGACGGAATTCATCCCAGGTAAGCACACGACCTCCTCTGGAATCTTTGTATTGCCGAAACCATTCTGCAGCTTGGTCTTTGAGTTGGAAGGAGGCAAACTTGACAAAGTCCTCAGGCCTGACATTACTGCACTCGAAATGCTTGAAGATATCCACGAGCCAATCATCAGTGTCTGAGGCCTCGACACAGTTGCTGAAGGTCTTTGGCTGGTTAGCAAGGAACTGGTTGAGTGTAGCAAACTGATTCTGATTGTTGCCATGGCCATGATTTGCTTGAGTGCGTTCTTGCAAGAGTTGCATGATCAGCTGCGTGTTTGCATTGGTAGCGGCCATCACAGCTTGCCATGCCTCCAGAGGTGGAGATGGTGGTGGCGGATCAGGATTCGGAGTCATGCGCGTTGGAGGAGCCATCCTGGAGAGGGTGACATCCGTTAGCATCTTGACAGACATATATTAAAGATGAATCCAATGGATCGAAATTGCAATATATAGTCTTCACATCCGAACAAAATGAACGAATGCATTCCAATTGAAATGGTCACACTTCCATAAATTGAGAAGCCACTTAGATAGAGGTAGAAGAATAAAACAACAAGGTACGGACAAGAACAAATACTTGGTGAGGATTACCCAATCACAAACCAAATATCCGCGGAAGAAATGCTAGAGCTACAAGAATTCCCACCTATGAAACTCTCGAACCTTTCCGGTTATGCAATCAGGTGTTGGGGATACAGGGGAAGCATAATATCTCACCCAAAAGTTGTATCCATCCTTCAACACATAACCAAGAAAACTTCGGAAATCATTTACCTCAACCTTCGAAAAGCATCCGTTATACTAGTTATGGCAATACTCCCGAACTCCCGCCCCAGTACTGGGTGGCGTCGAGGTTATCTCACCAACAACTGCATAAAAGAGATTTTCGATGTCGGCGAAACTCAGGTATTCCAGAATTGCAACGATAAAATTGTGACGACAACACCTCGGAGCTCAATTCCCCGGGACACTACCACAACCCCTAAATGTCAGGAGGCACCAAGAACAATGTTCTCGTCACAAATCGATCAGAACGATTCCAAGATACCGGCGTGATCCTAAAATTTTTTTAGTGAAATTTGAGAAGAGAAGAGTCAAAACTCTACGTCAGGATGCCTCACCAGAGCGACGAAGGGACTGAGGAGTAAAAAGAAGTCCTACTCTCCGATATATATAATCCTAAATGACTCAAAAAAATTTCTAGACTCAACAACACCAACGATTCGATCAAGAAGGGGGGCTTCTAAGGTCGGGGAAGGCTCTGATTACCAACTTGTCACGCCCTCGATGCGGCTATATCTCCCACGTGTCGAAACACGACTTAGAGGCATAACCGCATTGAAAGCAATGTCGCAAGTGAGGTAATCTTCACAACAACCCATGTAATACAATAAGGGAATAAGAGTAACATAGTTGGCTTACACTCGCCACGTCACACAAATAGCATTAATAACATTACATTCATCCAAGTACACTCAAGGTCCAACTACGGAACCAAAACGAAGATAAACCCCAAATGCAACATAGTCCCCGATCGCCCCAACTGGGCACCACTACTGATCATCTAGGAAAGACACATAGTATCATCCCGAGTCCTCATAGAACTCCCACTTGAGCTCAGTTGAATCTCCTGGAATGGTATCATCGGTCCCTGCATCTGGTTTTGGAAGGAATCTGTGAGTCACGGGGACTCAGCAATCTCACACCCTCGCGATCAAGACTATTTAAGCTTATAGGAAGGGTAAAAGGTATGATGTGGAGCTGCAGCAAGCGACTAGCATATATGGTGGCTATCATACGCAAATGAGAGCGAGAAGAGAAGGCAAAGGCACGGTCGAACAACTATGATCAAGAAGTGATCCTAGAACAACCTACGTCAAATATAACTCCAACACCGTGTTCACTTCCCGGACCCCGCTGAGAAGAGACCATCACGGTAACACACGCGGTTGATGCATTTTTAATTAAGTTAAGTTTCAGGTTATCTACAACCGTACATTAACAAATTCCCATCTGCCCATAACCGCTGGCACGGCTTTCGAAAGTTCAAATCCCTGCAGGGGAGTCCCAACTTAGCCCATCACAAGCTCTCACGGTCAACGAAGGATAATCCTTCTCCCAAGACAATCCGATCAGACTCAGCATCCTGCTTATAAGACATCTCGACAATGGTAAAACAAGTCCAGCAACACCACCCGAATGTGCCGACAAATCCCGATAGGAGCTGCACATATCTCGTTCTCAGGGCACACCGGATAAGCAATCCGTACAACTAAAACCAGCCCTCGAGTTTCCCCGAGGTAGCGCTGCAAGGGGCTCTAGTTTGGACCAACACTCGGAGGAGCACTGGCCCGGGGGGTTTAATAAAGATGACCCTCGGGCTCCGGAAACCCAAGGGAAAAAGAGGCTAGGTGGCGAATGGTAAAACCAAGGTTGGGCATTGCTGGAGGAGTTTTATTCAAGGCGAACTGTCAAGGGGTTCCCATTATAACCCAACCGTGTAAGGAACGCAAAATCCGGGAACATAACACCGATATGACAGAAACTAGGGCGGCAAGAGTGGAACAAAACACTAGGCATAAGGCCGAGCCTTCCACCCTTTACCAAGTATATAGGTGCATTAAGATAATCAAGATAATATGGTGATATCCCAACAATAAACATGTTTCAACAAGGAACAATCTCCAATCATCACCTGCAACTAGCAACGCTATAAGAGGGGCTGAGCAAAGCGGTAACATAGCCAAACAACGGTTTGCTAGGACAAGGTGGGTTAGAGGTTTGCCATGGCAATTTGGGAGGCATGATAAGCAAGTGGTAGGTATCGTAGCATAGGCATAGCAAAAGAGCGAGTATCTAGCAAGCAAAGATAGAAGTGATTTCAAGGGTATGGTCATCTTGCCTGCAAAGCTCTCTGAGTTGACTTGATCCTCGTAAGCGTACTCAACGGGCTCCTCGATCACATACTCATCTCCTGGCTCTACCCAAAGCAAGACAACAAGCAAAAGGGAACACAATCAACCACGTGAAATGCTCAAACAACATGATGCGAACCATGGTATGATATGCGGGATGCGGTATGCGATGCATATGTATGATTTGGAAAGGAATGATTGAACCTGGCCTCAACTTGGAAAACCAAGAGTGCCACTGGAAAGGTGAGTTGATTTCGGTTGAAATCGATATAAAGATCACCGGAATCGGATGCACGGTTTGGAAATGACAAGCAAAACAATTATGGCACCGGTCTGCGATTAACAGCACGAGACCATATAAATGCATCAAGAACAACAAGATACTGCACCCAAACATAGAAACAAAATACATGGCAGGGATCCACTCATGATGCTTGCAAAAGATGAACACTGAGCTACGGCTAATTCACTCAATAGCAGGTTCAAACAAGCATGGAAAAAGTGCAAAAGATTACAGGTTTCAGACTTAGTGAAAATAACAACAAGTCAGGAATTTAACATCAGGAAGCAATGTTTAGAGCACGAAAACAACATGCTACAGGAACATATCATGGCGAAGAAAGACATGGCATGAAGCTACTCAAAGCATACAACAAAAGTCCCTTAGTGACCATAAGCCAAAATGGATCAGAAAATATAATTGCAAGCATGTGAAAATAGCAAAAACATAAACAGATTCAGACTTTGTGAAAAACTGGAGCATGGCAAAACAGATAACAAGTAGGCATGTTTACGAGCTCGATGCACTCACTACGATGCATTGAATGACAAACTAAGTATATACCCAGCAAGTAGACATGGCATTGAAGCTAGACATGGCAAGAACAACAACATAGCATGCACGGATCAACTACAACAAGCTCGACAAAATTGCTAAACATGTTAACAATCTGCCAGGAACATTTTATAGCAAAAGTAGAGCTCGATTGACTCAAGCTAGGGTGCTCCATAAATGCAAACAAAGACATGGATGGATAGAGCACCACAAAATCTACAAAACATCCTTACTGATCATGCTAAAAAGAGGCACGGATCACTAGGAATCAACATTAACATATGGCATAAAAATTACAGCAGGGCAATGACTTAGAATATTCCTAAGTCCCTGAAATCAGCAACATTAAGTAAGCTACTTAGCATGCTTGTGCTAGTCACCACAGAGATCACAAAAATACATGGCATACACCCCTGTAAAGATGGCATGGCACACTTCAAAACACATGTAGAGCTCAGGATCATAGCGTGCACACATTAATCATGGAAAACATGTCAAAAGTGCATTTGCTGAAACAGATGTGAAACTAACATCACATAGCCCTCTTCCAACAAAATTTCGGGAATCAAGATAAGCTCAAATGAAAATGATGCAATGAGATGAAATGATGTACTCGTCGAGACGAACATTTTGATATGCTACACGCACGAATCGGAGCTATGGATGCAGAGTTATGATGCGTCAAAGTATGCAAAAATTATCCGGGATTAGGGTTTCAGGGGAAAGTCAACCGAGAGATCTCAGATCTGGATCGCGGGGCACTGTAGCGGCTCGTCTCCCGAAGATCGCTGGAAAACCTGTTCACCGGAGAGAAGACGACGGCGGCCGGAGTCGGACGACGGAGAGGTCGCTGGCGCCGGGTGCGGCAGAGGGTGGCGGAGGTGGCTGCGGGCGACGAGGTCGCCGGAGCATCGAGAAGCGGCGCGGCTCGGCTCCCTGTGGCTCGGGCGGCGCGATGGATGAGCTGCCGGAGCGGGGCGGCTCTGGTGGCGGAGCTTCACCGGCACAGGAGGAGGAGATGGGGCGGCACCGATCCGCGGCGGCGGGGAGCAGGTGGGCCGCGAGGGCCCGGTGCGGGCCTGGCGGGCCCGCGCGGCGGCGGCGAAGTGGGGCTCTCCCCCAGGCGACGTGGCGCGTCCCTATTTGACTAGGGCGGCCGCGGCGGGACGTTCGGACGGAACGGACATTGTTCGGCTCGCTGAGAGGGGATTTAGGGTTTCGGGAAGAGGAGATCTGGGAATGAAATGGAGGGGTCTTTATATCGGCGTAGAGGGAGCTAGGAAGCTCCAAATGAGTTGCGGTTTGCGGCCACGCGATCGTGATCGAACGGCCTAGGTGATGGAGGAGGTTTAGGTGGGTTTTGGGCCACTTTGGAGGGGTGTTGGGTTGCAACACACACGAGGCCTTTTCGGTCCCTCGGTTAACCGTTGGAGTATCAAACGAAGTCCAAATGGCACGAAACTTGATAGGCGGTCTACCGGTAGTAAACCGAGGCCGCATGACAAGTCTCGGTCCAATCCGAAAACGTTTAACACCCGCACGCGAAAAGAGGTAGAAAGGGACACCGGAGGACATAGGAGCGCCGGAATGCAAAACGGACAACGGGGAAAATGCTCGGATGTATGAGACGAACACGTATGCAAATGGAATGCACATGATGACATGATATGAGATGCAATACAAAGACACAAACACACGGAGACAAAAACCCGACAACGCGGTAATATCATAACTTAGTGCTGGAAACGGCAAGAGTTGGAATACAAATAAGGTAGGCTACATCCGGGGTGTTACATATTGGCTCCTACATATTCTATGAAGATCTTTATCGGTCAAACCGTAATGACAACATACGTCATTCCATTTGTCACCGGTATGCTACTTGACCGAGATTTGATCGTCGGTATCTTCATACCTAGTTCAATCTCGTTACCGGAAAGCCTCTTTACTCATTCCGTAATACATCATCCTGCAACTAACTCATTAGTCACATTGCTTGCAAGGCTTATTATGATGTGCATTACCGAGAGGGCCCAGAGATACATCTCCGATACTCAGAGTGATGAATCCTAATCTGGATCTATGCCAACCCAACAAACACCTTCGGAGATACCTGTAGAGCATCTCTATAATCACCCAGTTATGTTGTGACGTTTGATAGCACACAAGGTATTCGTCTGGTATCCGGGAGTTGCATAATCTCATAGTCAAAGGAATATGTATAAGTCATGAAGAAAGCAATAGCAATAAAACTTAACGATCATTATGCTAAGCTAACAGATGGGTCTTGTCCATCACATCATTCTCCTAATGATGTGATCCCATTCATCAAATGACAACACATGTCTATGATTAGGAAACTTAACCATCTTTGATCAACGAGCTAGTCTAGTAGAGGCTTACTAGGGACACGGTGTTTTGTCTATGTATCCACACATGTATCAAGTTTCCCGTTAATACAATTCTTGCATGAATAATAAACATTTATCATGAAATAAGGAAATATAAATAACAACTTTGTTATTGCCTCTAGGGCATATTTCCTTCACTTTCCTCTTTATATAACTAGAGGGTGGGGGATAAGTGCCCACTTTAACGTTAAGTGGAGGAACTTGGTTCGTAATGGGCTCAATCAAAGGCCCAAGTTTCCCGACACTCCCCGTTGGGAAACTATCTGTATATCCATGCCTCAAAACTCCAGAAAACCTAGTGGAAATATATGGAGAAAAGGCACATAGTATACATTGTTGTATTGCATGGATTGCCTTGTCAAAAACCTTGTGTGAAGAACACGAGGAACACTTAATCAAGGAAAAAATAGTGCAATCCATTCAACCATCAAGCTGTCAAGTTGAGCACTCTATCATCGGGAATGATATTTTAATGATGCGTATGTGAACTTTCTCCTCCTAAACCTTGCACCTCCCCAAGTCTCATCATAATGATTACACGCACACATCTCTTGAAGGATGATGTTAGTGATGATTCAGTGATCAAATCAGCAAGATTGTCACAAGACTTAGTGAGGTTACTCTTCACATAACCCATCTAGACTTGTGCAAAATTCTCACCTCATTCAACTTCTGCAGCTCATGTGCATATAAGAACTTGGGAGTAATATGCTTTGTGAGGTTACTCTTCACATAACCCATTTGTTCTTGTGCAACACAAGTAGCATTATCTTCATATATGACGGTAGGGGTTTGTACGTTGTTCAATCCACACGTTTGTGGAATGTGGCCGATCATCCGCTGAAGCCATACACACCCTCATGATGCTTCGTATAGTGCTATGAATACCGATTTGTTCGTGAAAGTTTAGACAAGACTTTACTTGGACGATTTCCGAGAAAATGTAGTTCCACCAAAAAGGAAAACATATCATGTCTATGATTTAGAAGTATGCGGGTTCGACAAATACCCAACATCATCAAGCCCTATCAACGACACGTCTTGATTCCTTCTATAAAATAGGGCAAGATCTTCGGTCCCTGGTAACAGAAGATGTCTTTGACGCCTTTCCAATGTCTTTTGTTGGCTCGAAACTATTCTAGAAAGCAAATTAACAGCGAAAGCAATGTCCGTTCGTGTACAATTTGCAGGGTACATGAGTGCTCCAACTGCACACGGGGTAAGGAACTTCTGGTCCCAAAATATCCCCCCTCTTCCTTAGGCATGTACGGGTCCTTGTCTTGTTGTAAATATCTCTAGACCATTAGGGTCTTAGAAGGATATGCATTGTGAAAGGATTGGTATGGTCCACTAGAGGGGAGGGTGTGAATAGGCGACTAATAGTTTTTATTTTATTTTCTAGTTTTAAGGGATACAACAAGAATATAGGTTATCTAAATATACAACTAGATGGACAACCTATATAGGAAGCTAACAAAACAACAAGCTAGATAAGATATAAGATAATATACTAGCTTGCATAGAATAAGTGGAGGAAATAATAAACCACAAGTGGATACGATGATGTTTGTATGCCCGTGAAAATCAGGGTCCCACGGATGCGTCTCGCATGGGCCATGCCAGCCCCGTGAACGGGTGACGGTGCCACATGATACGTCTCCAACGTATCGATAATTTTTGATTGTTCCATGCTATTAAAATATCATTCTTGGATGTTTTTTACTCATTTACTAGCAACTTTACATCATTTTGGGGGACTAACCTATTGACATAGTGCCCAGTGCAATTGTTGTTTTTTGCTTGTTTTTTACTTTGCAGAATATCAATACCAAATGAAGTTCAAATGCCACGAAACTTTTTGGAGATTTTTTTCATGGATAGAAGACACCCAGTAGGGAGCCAAAGAAGTGCACCAGAGGAGGCCCGTGGGGCCCACTAGGCACCATGGCACGCTAGAAGGCCCAGAAGCGCCCTGATACGTCCATTTTGCATCATGTTTTCTTACTATTATTTATGATGTTTTTATGCATAATAATGCCTTTTGGAGTAATTATAATGCCTTTTGGAGTAATTCTAATGCCTTTTCTCTCATAATATGCAAGGTACACGCAAAGAGGGAGAATACCGACAGCTGGAAATCTGGACCTGAAAAAGCTACGTTAGGCTACCTATTCTGCACAACTCCAAACAAGCTGAAACTTCACGGATAATTTTTATGAAATATATGATGAATATTTGAGCAAATAACTACTAGAGGGGGCCCACCAGGTGGGCACAACCCACCTGGGTGCGCCAGGGAGCCCAGGCGCGCCTTGGTGGGTTGTGCTCACCCAGGCCCACCTCTAGTGCCCATCTTCTGGTATATAGGTCATTTTGACCTAGAAAAAAATAAGGAGAGGACTTTCGGGATGGAGCGCCGCTGTCTCGAGGCGGAACTTGGACAAGAGCACTTTCCGCTAGGGGAACTTCCGTCCCGGAGGAGGAAATCATCGTCATCGTCATCACCAACAACTCTCCCATCTTGGGGAGGGCAATCTCCATCAACATATTGAACAACACCATCTCATCTCAAACCCTAGTTCATCTCTTGTATTCAATCTTTTTACCGAAACTATAGTTTGGTGCTTGTGGGTGACTAGTAGTGTTGATTACATCTTGTAGTGGATTACTATATGGTTTATTTGGTGGAAGCTTATATGTTCAGATCCATTATGTTATTTAATACCCCTCTGATCTTGAGCATGATTATTATTTGTGAGTAGTTACTTTTTGAAGGAAATATGCCCTAGAGGCAATAATAAAGTTATTATTTATTTCCTTATGTCATGATAAATGTTTATTATTCATGCTAGAATTGTATTAACTGGAAACTTAGTACATGTGTGAATACATAGACAAACAGAGTGTCACTAGTATGCCTCTACTTCACTAGCTCGTTGAATCAAAGATGGTTAAGTTTCCTAACCATAGACATGAGTTGTCATTTGATTAACGGGATCACATCATTAGAGAATGATGTGATTGACTTGACCCATTCTGTTAGCTTAGCATTTGATCGTTTAGTTTGTTGCTATTGCTTTCTTCATGACTTATACATGTTCCTATGATTACGAGATTATGCAACTCCCAAATACCGGAGGAACACTTTGTGTGCTACCAAATGTCACAACGTAACTGGGTGATTATAAAGGTTCTCTACAGTTGTCTCCGATGGTACTTGTTGAGTTGGCATAGATCGAGATTAGGATTTGTCACTCCAATTGTCGGAGAGGTATCTCGGGGCCCTCTCGGTAATGCAGATCACTATAAGCCTTGCAAGCAATGTGACTAATGAGTTAGTTGCGGGATGTTGCATTACGGAACGAGTAAAGAGACTTGTTGGTAACGAGATTGAGATAGGTATTAGAATACCGATGATCGAATCTCGGGCAAGTAACATACCGATGACAAAGGAACAACGTATATTGTTATGCGGTTTGACCGATAAAGATCTTCGTAGAATATGTAGGAACCAATATGAGCATCCATGTTCCGCTATTGGTTATTGATATGAGACATGTCTTGGTCATGTCTACATAGTTCTCGAACCCGTAGGGTCCGCACGCTTCAAGTTCTGTGACGATCGGTATTATGAGTTTATATGTTTTGATGTACCGAAGGTAGTTTGGAGTCTTGGATATGATCACGGACATGATGAGGAGTCTCAAAATGGTCGAGACATAAAGATTGATATATTGGAAGCCTACATTTGGACATCGGAAGAGTTCCGGGTGAAATCGGGATTTTACCGGAGTGCCAGAGGGGTTACCGGAACCCCCCGGGGGTTAATGGGCCTTATTGGGCCCTAGTGGAGAGAGAGGGGACGGACAGGGCAGGCCACGCGCCCCTCCCCCTCTGGTTTGAATTGGACTAGGAGAGGGGGCGGCGCCCCCCTTTCCTTCTCCTTCTCCCCTTCCTTTCCCCCCTAGTAGGAGTAGGAAAGAGGGGAATCCTACTCCTACTAGGAGGAGGATTCCTCCTCCTGGCGCGCCCTCTAGGGCCGGCCGGACTCCCCCCTTGGTCCTTTATATACGAGGGCAGGGGCACCTCTAGACAGACAAGTTGATCATTGATCTATCCTAGCCGTGTGCGGTGCCCCCTCCACCATAATCCACCACGGTCATACTGTAGCAGTGCTTAGGCGAAGCCCTGCAACGGTAGGTTCATCAACATCGTCACCACGTCGTCGTGCTGAAGAAACTCTTCCCCGAGCTCTACTGGATTGTGAGTTCCCGGATGTCACCGAACTGAAAGTGTGCTGAACGCGGAGCTGCCGTACGTTCAGTACTGAGGATCGGTCGATCGTGAAGACGTACGACTACATCAACCGCATTGTCATAACGCTTTCGCTTAACGGTCTACGAGGGTACGTGGATGACACTCTTGATGTCTACTACACAACCTTCTTCTTGTAGACGTTGTTGGGACTCCAAGTGCAGAGGTTTGTAGGACAGTAGCAAATTTCCCTCAAGTGGATGACCTAAGGTTTATCAATCCGTGGGAGGCGTAGGATGAAGATGGTCTCTCTCAAACAACCCTGCAACCAAATAACAGAGAGTCTCTTGTGTCCCCAACACACCCAATACAATGGTAAATTGTATAGGTGCACTAGTTCGGCGAAGAGATGGTGATACAAGTGCAATATGGATGGTAGATATATGTTTTTGTAATCTGAAAATATAAAAACAGCAAGGTAACTAATGATAAAAGTGAGCACAAACGGTATTGCAATGCTAGGAAACAAGGCCTAGGGTTCATACTTTCACTAGTGCAAGTTCTCTCAACAATAATAACATAATTGGATCACATAACTATCCCTCAACATGCAACAAAGAGTCACTTCAAAGTCACTAATAGCGGAGAACAAACGAAGAGATTATGGTAGGGTATGAAACCACCTCAAAGTTATCCTTTCTAATCGATCTATTCAAGAGTCCGTAGTAAAATAACACGAAGCTATTCTTTCCGTTCAATCTATCCTAGAGTTCGTAATAGAATAACACCTTAAGACACAAATCAACCAAAACCCTAATGTCACCTAGATACTCCAATGTCACCTCAAGTATCCATGGGTATGATTATACGATATGCATCACACAATCTCAAATTCATCTATTCAACCAACACATAGAACCTCAAAGAGTGCCCCAAAGTTTCTACCGGAGAGTCAAGACAAAAACGTGTGCCAACCCCTATGCATAGGTTCATGGGCGGAACCCGCAAGTTGATCACCAAAACATACATCAAGTGGATCAATAGAATAACCCATTGTCACCACGGGTATCCCACGCAATACATACATCAAGTGTTTTCAAATCCTTAAAGACTCGATCCGATAAGATAACTTCAAAGGGAAAACTCAATCCATTACAAGAGAGAGTAGAGGGGGAGAAACATCATAAGATCCAACTATAATAGCAAAGATCGTGATACATCAAGATCGTACCACCTCAAGAACACGAGAGAGAGAGAGGTCAAACACATAGCTACTGGTACATACCCTCAGCCCCGAGGGAGAACTACTCCCTCCTCGTCATGGAGAGCACCCGGATGGTGAAGATGGCCACCGGAGAGGGATTCCCCCCTCCGGTAGGGTGCCAGAACGGGTCTAGATTGGTTTTCGGTGGCTACAGATTCTTCTGGCGGCGGAACTCCCAATCTATTCTCATCCTCGATAGTTTTAGGGTATATGGATATATATAGGTGGAAGAAATACATCAGGGGAGCCACGACGGGCCTACGAGGGTGGAGGGCGCGCCCAGGGGGGTGGGCGCGCCCCCCTGCCTCGTGCCTTCCTCGTTGCTTCCCTTACGTACACCCCAAGTCTTCTGGATTGCTTCCGTTCCAAAAATAAGTTCCGTGAAGTTTCAGGTCAATTGGACTCCGTTTAATTTTCCTTTTCTGCGATACTCTAAAACAAGGAAAAACAGAAACTGGCACTAGGCTCTAGGTTAATACGTTAGTCCCAAAAATCATATAAAATAGCATATAAATGCATATAAAACATCCAAGGTTGATAATATAATAGCATGGAACAATCAAAAATTATAGATACGTTAGAGACGTATCAACTCTCCCCTCTCGTTGCTATGCATCACCATGATCTTGCGTGTGCGTAGGATTTTTTTTGAAATTACTACGTTCCCCAACAGTGGCATCCGAGCCAGGTTATTGCGTAGATGTTATATGCATGAGTAGAACACAAGTGAGTTGTGGGCAATACAAGTCATACTGCTTACCAGCATGTCATACTTTGGTTTGGCGGTATTGTTGGATGAAGCGGCCTGGACTGACATTACGTGTACGCTTACGCGAGACTAGTTCTACCGATGTGCTTTGCACACTGGTGGCTGGCGGTGTCAGTTTCTCCAACTTTAGTTGAACCGAGTGTGGCTACACCCGGTCCTTGAGAAGGTTAAAATAGCACTAACTTGATGAACTATCGTTGTGGTTTTAATGCGTAGGTAAGAACGCTTCTTGCTCAGCCTGTAGCAGCCACGTAAAACTTGCAACAACAAAGTAGAGGACGTCTAACTTGTTTTTGCAGGGCACGTTGTGATGTGATATGGTCAAGACATGATGCTATATTTATTGTATGAGATGATCATGTTTTGTAACGGAGCTATCGGCAACTTTATTGTATGCAATGCAATCGCCCTGTAATTACTTTACTTTATCACTAAGCGGTAGCGATAGTCATAGAAGCAATAGATGGCGAGACGACGACGATGCTACGATGGAGATCAAGGTGTCGCGTGATGTCTACTACACGACCTTCTTCTTGTAGACGTTGTTGGGCCTCCAGGTGCAGAGGTTTGTAGGACAGTAGCAAATTTCCCTCAAGTGGATGACCTAGATTTATCAATCCGTAGGAGGCGTGGGATGAAGATGGTCTCTCTCAAGCAACCATGCAACCAAATAACAAAGAGTCTCCTGGGTCCCCAACACACCCAATACAATGGTAAATTGTATAGATGCACTAGTTCGGCGAAGAGATGGTGATACAAGTGGTATATGGATGGTAGATAAAGGTTTTTGTAATCTGAAAATATAAAAACAGCAAGGTAACTAATGGTAAAAGTGAGCACAAATGGTATTGCAATGTGTTGAAACAAGGCCTAGGGTTCATACTTTCACTAGTGCAAGTTCTCTCAACAATAATAACATAATTGGATCATATAACTATCCCTCAACATGCAACAAAGAGTCATTCCAAAGTCACTAATAGCGGAGAACAAATGAAGAGATTATGGTAGGGTATGAAACCACCTCAAAGTTATACTTTCCAATCATTCCGTTGGGCTATTCCTATAAGTGTCACAAACAGCCCTAGAGTTCGTACTAGAATAACACCTTAAGACACAAATCAACCAAAACCCTAATGTCACCTAGATACTCCAATGTCACCTCAAGTATCCATGGGTATGATTATACGATATGCATCACACAATCTCAAATTCATCTATTCAACCAACACATAGAACCTCAAAGAGTGCCCCAAAGTTTCTACCGGAGAGTCAAGACGAAAACGTGTGCCAACCCCTATGCATAGGTTCATGGGCGGAACCCGCAAGTTGATCACCAAAACATACATCAAGTGGATCAATAGAATACCCCATTGTCACCACGGGTATCCCATGCAAGACATACATCAAGAGTTCTCAAATCCTTAAAGACTCAATCTGATAAGATAACTTCAAAGGGAAAACTCAATCCATTACAAGAGAGTAGAGGGGGAGAAACATCATAGGATCCAAATATAATAGCAAAACTTGCGGTACATCAAGATCGTACCACCTCAAGAACACGAGAGAGAGAGAGATCAAACACATAGCTACTAGTACATACCCTCAGCCCCGAGGGAGAACTACTCCCTCCTCGTCATGGAGAGCGCCAGGATGATGAAGATGGCCACCGGTTAGGGATCCCCCCTCCGGTAGGGTGCCGGAACGGGTCTAGATTGGTTTTCGGTGGCTACGGAGGCTTCTGGCGGCGGAACTCCCGATCTATTGTGCTCCCCGAAGTTTTTAGGGTATATGGGTATATATGGGAGGAAGAAGTACGTCGGTGGACCTCCGGGCTGTCCACGAGGGAGGGGGCGCGCACAGGGGGATGGGCGTGCCCCCCACCCTCATGGGCATCCCGGGACTCTCCTGGTCCAACTCTGATACTCCGTGGGCTTATTCTGGTCCAAAAATAAGTTCCGTGAAGTTTCAGGTCAATTGGACTCCGTTTGATTTTCCTTTTCTGCGATACTCTAAAACAAGCAAAAAACAGAAACTGGCACTAGGCTCTGGGTTAATAGGTTAGTCTCAAAAATCATATAAAATAGCATATAAATGCATATAAAACATCCAAGGTTGATAATATAATAGCATGGAACAATCAAAATTATAGATACGTTGGAGACGTATCAGCATCCCCAAGCTTAATTCCTGCTCGTCCTCAAGTAGGTAAATGATAAAAACAGAATTTTTGATGTGTAATGCTACCTAACATATTTATCCGTGTAGTTCTCTTTATTGTGGCAAGAATATTCAGATCCATAAGATTCAAGAGAAAAGTTTAATATTGACATAAAAATAATAATACTTCAAGCATACTAACCAAGTAATAATGTCTTCTCAAAATAACATGGCTAAAGAAAGCTATCCCTACAAAATCATATAGTCTAGCTATGCTCTATCTTCACCACATAAAATATTTAAATCATGCACAACCCCGAAGACAAGACAAGCAATTGTTTCATACTTTTGATGTTCTCAAACTTCTTCAATCTTCACGCAATACTTGAGTGTGAGCCATGGACATAACACTATAGGTGGAATAGAATGGTGGTTGCGGAGAAGACAAAAAGGAGAAGATAGTCTCACATCAACTAGGCGTATCAACGGGCTATGGAGATGCCCATCAATAGATATCAATGTGAGTGAGTAGGGATTGCCATGGAACGGATGCACTAGAGCTATAAATGTATGAAAGCTCAACAAAACAAACTAGTGGGTGTGCATCCAACTCGCTTGCTCATGAAGACCTAGGGCATTTTGAGGAAGCCCATCATTGGAATATACAAGCCAAGTTCTATAATGAAAGATTCCCACTAGTATATGAAAGTGACAACATAGGAGACTCTCTATCATGAAGATCATGGTGCTACTTTGAAGCACAAGTGTGGTAAAAGGATAGTAGCATTGCCCCTTCTCTCTTTTTCTCTCATTTTTTATTTTTTTTATTTTTTTTTTAATTTTTTATTTGGGCGTTTTCTCTTTTTTTATGGCCTCTTTTTTTCTCTTTTTTTTATTTTTCGTCCGGAGTCTCATCCCGACTTATGGGGGAATCATAGTCTCCATCATCCTTTCCTCACTTGGGACAATGCTCTAATAATGATGATCATCACACTTTTATTTACTTACAACTCAAGAATTACTACTCGATACTTAGAACAAAATATGACTCTATATGAATGCCTCCGGCGGTGTACCGAGATGTGCAATGACTCAAGAGTGACATGTATGGAAGAATTATGAACGGTGGTTTTGCCACAAATACGATGTCAACTACATGATCATGCAAAGCAATATGACAATGATGAAGCGTGTCATAATAACGGAACGGTGGAAAGTTGCATGGCAATATATCCCGGAATAGCTATGGAAATGCCATAATAGGTAGGTATGGTGGTTGTTTTGACGAAGATATATGGTGGGTTTATGGTACCGGCGAAAGTTGCGCGGTACTAGAGAGGCTAGCGATGGTGGAAGGGTGAGAGTGCGTATAATCCATGGACTCAAGATTACTCATAAAGAACTCACATACTTATTGCAAAAATCTATTAGTTATCAAAACAAAGTACTACGCGCATGCTCCTAGGGGATAGATTGCTAGGAAAAGACCATCGCTCGTCCCCGACCTCCATTCATAGGGAAGACAATCAATAAATAAATCATGCTCCGACTTCATCACATAACGGTTCACCATACGTGCATGCTACGGGAATCACAAACTTCAACACAAGTATTTCTCAAATTCATAACTACTCAACTAGCATGACTCTAATATTACCATCTCCATATCTCAAAACAATTATCAAGTATCAAACTTCTCATAGTATTCAATGCACTTTATATGAAAGTTTTTATTATACCCATCTTGGCTGCCCATCATATTAGGACTAAATTCATAACCAAAGCAAACTACCATGCTGTTATAAAGACTGTGAAAATAATATAAGTGAAGCACGAGAGTTCATCTATTTCTATAAAATAAAACCACCACCGTGCTCTAAAAGGATATAAGTGAAGCACTAAAGCAAATGACAAACTACTCCGAAAGATATGAGTGAAGATCAATGAGTAGTCGAATAATTATGCAACTATGTGAAGACTCTCTAACATTTTAAGAATTTCAGATCTTGGTATTTTATTCAAACAGCAAGAAAAACTAAATAAAATAAAATGACGCTTCAAGCAAAACACATATCATGTGGTAAATAAAAATATAGCTCCAAGTAAAGTTACCGATGAATGAAGACGAAAGAGGGGATGCCTTACTGGGCATCCCCAAGCTTAGGCTCTTGGTTGTCCTTGAATATTACCTTGGGGTGCCTTTGGCATCCCCAAGATTAGGCTCTTGCCACTCTTTATTCCATAGTCCATCGAATCTTTACCCAAAACTTGAAAACTTCACAACACAAAACTTAACAGAAAACTCGTAAGCTCCGTTAGTATAAGAAAATAAATCACCACTTAGGTACTGTTGTGAACTCATTATAAATTGATATTGGTGTAATATCTACTTTATTCCAACTTATCTATGATTCATACCCTCCGATACTACTCATAGATTCATCAAAATAAGCAAACAACACATCAAAAACAGAATCTGTCAAAAACAGAACAGTCTGTAGTAATCTGGATCAAACGTATACTTATGTAAATCATAAAATTCTCAAATAAATTGCTGGACGTGAGGAATTTATCTATTAATCATCTTCAAAAAGAATTAACTAAATAGCACTCTCCAATAAAAAATGGCAGCAATTCTCGTGAGCGCTAAAGTTTCTGTTTTTTACAGCATGATCAACAAGACTTTTCCCAAGTCTTCTCAACGGTTCTACTTGGCACAAACACTAATTTAAAACATAAAACTACATCTAAACAGAGGCTAGATGAATTATTTATTACGAAACAGGAGCAAAAAGTAAGGAACAAAAATAAAGTTGGGTTGCCTCCCAACAAGCGCTATTGTTTAACGCCCCTAGCTAGGCATGATGATTTCAACGATGCTCACATAAAGGATAAGAATCTATATCTACTAATAAAGTAAGGTGTGTTCCGTCAATTTTTCCATCCATTCACCATCAAAAAGAACTTTTTTTGCTATCCGAGGTGGTACTAAATTTTTAAGCCTTTGTTTGCTAAAAAAGAATTTTCGTACGTGGGCCGCGCGCACTGGCCCAACGAAACCAGCCCACTTATTTGTCTGCCCCTGCAGCTGGCAAAACTCTATTTCCCGCACAAGGCGACAAATAGTTGAGATTCGCACAGGACAACCAATATTGGGCTGGCCCATTTTCCTTTGTTTCTGTGTTTTATTTATTTATATTATTATTATTATTGACCTATCTCGTTTTCCCTTCCAATTTTATTTTTATTTTATCATTTATTTCGTAAATAAAAATTCTCAAAAAAAATTCAGAATTAAAAAACATTTTTTTTGAAAATGTTCAGAATTCCAATTTTGTTGCTATTTTGTAAAATATTCGGCACATGCAAAAATTCTCCCATTTTTGCAAAAAAAAAATTCAAAATTGTTCGAGATGTCTAAATAGTAAATGGCATTTCAAAAAATGCATGAATTTTTTTAAAAATTATTGCTTTAGTTGAATTTTGACAACAAAAATGATGTTCGTGTATAAAAGATACACATTTATAAAAATCTTATGAAACACATGTTCCCATTTTAAAAAATGTTCACAAATTCAAATAATGTTCATGTCTTTTTGTCGGAGTTTCGCACAGGACAACCAATAGTGGCTGGCCCATTTTTTTTGTTTCTGTGTTTTACTTCTATTTTTATTCTCCTTTCCCTATCTCTTTCTTCCCTTCCAAGTTTATTTTTCTTTTTGAATTTATTTATTAAGTTAAAAATTCTCAAAAAAAATTAGACTTAAGAAACAATTTTTTGAAAATGTTAAGAATTCCAAAATTTTGTTGCCATTTCAAAAAATATTCGGAACCTGCAAAAAATTCCCCATTTTTTGAAAAATAATGGTTGTTTTTAACAATTGTTCGAGGTTTATTAAATGAAAATGGCATTTCAAAAATGCTCCAAATTCGGAAAATATTCCTTTTTAGTGTAATTTGCACAATTAAAAATAACGCTTTGTATAAAAGATACACATTTTCTGAAAATCTTATGAATTTTCACAAAGTGTTCCCATTTTTAAAATCTTAAAAATGTTCCCGTTTTTAATAAGTGTTCACAAAGTCAAATAATGTTAATATCATTATAAAAAGTTGGTATTTTCATAAAATGTTTGTGAATTGAAAAAGATGTTCCCTTTCATAATTTTTTTCATATTTTTTTAAATTGTACATAATTTAAAAAACTGTTCCGGATTTAAAAAATTGTTCATGTCTCCTAGAATATTTAGAAACTTCATACCTTAAAATCCCCTCGATCGAAAGGATTGAAAGGAAAAGTAGATTGAATAACTTATGGGCCTTATCCGACGTATGGTGACGTAACAAAACTCTTAAATGCCCTCAATTAATGAATGGAAAAATAGTGGATTGATTCTTTCACACACGGCGAAACCGAGAAGCTAAACATTCTTTTTTCGTGTGCACATAAGATTTTGCTTGCACATATAATTGTCACTGACTTTAAATGCATACTATTTTATCTCCCGTTGCAACACACGGGCATATGTGCTAGTTGAAACATAAAGAGAGCATCAAGAATAATATGACTAGCACATTTAAGTCTAACCCACTTCCTATGCATAGGGATTTTGTGAGCAAACAACTTATGGGAACAAGAATCAACTTGCATATGAAGGTAAAACAAGCATAACTTCAAAATTTTAAGCACATAGAGAGGAAACTTGATATTATTGCAATTCCTACAAGCATATATTCCTCCCTCATAATACTTTTCAGTAGCATCATGAATGAATTAAACAATATAACGATCACATAAATCATTATTTTCATGATCTACAAGCATAGAATTTTTATTACTCTCCACATAAGCAAAATTTTTCTCATTCGGAATAGTGGGAGTATCATAAGAGATTCGAATACTATAAATTGTTTCCACATTAAAATAGTAACGTTCAGAAAAAGGGTAATCATAATCAAGACAAGTTTTATAAATATAATCATCACTACTTTTATAGCATATGTATCATCACAATAATTATCATAAGTAGCAACTTTGTTCTCATCATAATCGATTGAAACCTCTTCCAAGATAGTGGAATCATTACTAAATAAAGTCATGACCTCTCCAAATCCATTTTCATAATTATCATAGGTAGGAGGCATGCTATCATCATAATAAATTTGCATATCAAAACTTGGGAGACTACAAATATCATCTTCGTTAAGCATAGCTTCCCCAAGCTTGGGACTAACATTAATTGTAGCAAATATATTCTCAAAAACATCATCTTCATCAAACATAGCATCCCCAAGCTTGGGCCTTTTCATATCATAAGCATAATCACTTTCATCATCAATAGTATGGATAGCACCAATAGTATAGCAATTATCATATTCTTCCAAGCAACTGCCAAAAAGATTTTCAAGATCATAAGAAGTATCATTATCTTAACAATCATAATCATCACAACAAGCAATAGGCATAACGAGATCATCATCAATTGCATCATCTTCCACAATTATATTTTCATGAGGCACAACAGTAATAGGAGCAGCATTATTTGGGAGATATATCTTTTTACCTCTCTTCCTTTTTCTTTTCTTCTTCTTGACCACATCATGTGTGGGTTCAATCCTCTTTTTGGAGCTCCTTATTAATGAGATTGGTTGAATAGAAGGCCCCTCCTCGTTACCTGATTCATCATAAGAAATAATAGGAGGATATTGGGAAGTCTCTTCCCTTTCATTAGTATTCTCTTCATCTTCTATTTGTTTCCTTTTCTTTATGTAATTGGCAATATAAGGGTTTTCAATGCAATTCACCGCAGAATACATATAAATTTCCTCTAGATCAAAATCAAGAAATTTATCGAGATTAAATTTTGGAATACCCCCAGTTATATGTTTCATTTCTTCATAACCCAAAAGAAGACTAAGCTCTTTATGATGCTCAAGGGTAATCAAGTTATCACAATTTTTGGACACGACTTGATCATGAAACAAATAGCATTGGAGCTTTAAATGACCATGTTCATTGCAAAGTTCACAAGGCTGGCGATAAATATTGAATCTTTCAGCACAAACACCTAGCCTTTCTTGCAACAATTTAGTTTCTAAATGCTTATGCCTCTTGCAATATCTATCTTCCCTATTTGGTGTGTACATGCAAACCCAATGCACTCCACAAAAATTGACATGTTTATAGGAGATATTTTCATCATAACTAGTGCAATCATCATTAGTACTATGTATATTCAAGGAGTTCATACTAACAACATTGCAATCATGCTCATCATTCAAAGATTTAGTGCCAAACATTTTAATGCATTCTTCTTCTAACACTTTGGCACAATTTTCCTTTCCATCATACTCACGAAAGATATTAAAAAGATGAAGCGTATGAGGCAAACTTAATTCCATTTTTTGTAATTTTCTTTTATAAACTAAACTAGTGATAAAACAAGAAACTAAAAGACTCAATTGCAAGATATAAAGATATACCTTCAAGCGCTAACCTCCCCGGCAACGGCGCCAGAAAAGAGCTTGATGTCTACCACACAACCTTCTTCTTGTAGACGTTGTTGGGCCTCCAAGGGCAGAGGTTTGTAGGACAGTAGCAAATTTCCCTCAAGTGGATGACCTAAGGTTTACAATCCGTAGCAGGCGTAGGATGAAGATGGTCTCTCTCAAGCAACCCTGCAACCAAATAACAAAGAGTCTCTTGTGTCCCCAACACACCCAATACAATGTTAAATTGTATAGATGCACTAGTTCGGCGAAGAGATGGTGATACAAGTGGTATATGGATGGTAGATAAAGGTTTTTGTAATCTGAAAATATAAAAACAGCAAGGTAACTAATGATAAAAGTGAGCACAAACGGTATTGCAATGTGTTGAAACAAGGCCTAGGGTTCATACTTTCACTAGTGCAAGTTCTCTCAACAATAATAAAATAATTGGATCATATAACTATCCCTCAACATGCAACAAAGAGTCACTCCAAAGTCACTAATAGTGGAGAACAAACGAAGAGATTATGGTAGGGTACGAAACCACCTCAAAGTTATTCTTTCCAAACAATACGTTGGGCTATTCCTATAAGTGTCACAAACAGCCCTAGAGTTCGTGCTAGAATAACACCTTAAGACACAAATCAACCAAAACCCTAATTTCACCTAGATACTCCAATGTCACCTCAAGTATCCGTGGGTATGATTATACGATATGCATCACACAATCTCAAATTCATCTATTCAGCCAACACATAGAACCTCAAAGAGTGCCCCAAAGTTTATACCGGAGAGTCAAGATGAAAACGTGTGCCAACCCCTATGAATAGGTTCATGGGCGGAACCCGCAAGTTGATCACCAAAACATACATCAAGTGGATCAATAGAATACCCCATTGTCACCACGGGTATCCCACGCAAGACATACATCAAGAGTTCTCAAATACTTAAAGACTTAGTCCGATAAGATAACTTCAAAGGGAAAACTCAATCCATTACAAGAGAGTGGAGGGGAGAAACATCATAGGATCCAACTATAATAGCAAAGCTCACGATACATCAAGATCGTACCACCTCAAGAACACAAGAGAGAGAGAGAGAGAGAGAGATGAAACACATAGCTACTGGTATATACCCTCAGCCCCGAGGGAGAACTACTCCCTCCTCATCATGGAGAGCGCCGGGATGATGAAGATGGCCACCGGTGAGGGATTCCCCCTTCGGCAGGGTGCCGGAACGGGTCTAGATTGGTTTTCGGTGGCTACGGAGGCTTTTGGCAACGGAACTCCCGATCTATTATGCTCCCCAAAGTTTTTAGGGTATATGGGTATATATGGGAGGAGGAAGTACATCAGTGGATGTCGGTGTCAAAACCGGCGGATCTCGGGTAGGGGGTCCCAAACTGTGCGTCTAAGGCGGATGGTAACAGGAGGCAGGGGACACATTGTTTTA
This sequence comes from Triticum urartu, assembly GCF_003073215.2. Classification (NCBI taxonomy): domain Eukaryota; kingdom Viridiplantae; phylum Streptophyta; class Magnoliopsida; order Poales; family Poaceae; genus Triticum; species Triticum urartu. Next base: position 42,887,719 of record NC_053022.1, read on the forward strand.
CCCAGGTTCGGGCCCTCTTGATGGAGGTAAAACCCTACGTCCTGCTTGATTTATTCTTGATGATACGAGTATTAGAAGAGTTGATCTACCATGAGATCAGAGAGGCTAAACCCTAGAAGCTAGCCTATGGTATGATTGTATGTTGTCCTACGGACTAAAACCCTCCGGTTTATATAGATGCCGGAGGGGGCTAGGGTTACACAAGGTCGGTTACAAAGGAGGAGATATCCATATCCGTACTGCCTAGCTTGCCTTCCACGCCAAGTAGAGTCCCATCCGGACACGAGACGAAGTCTTCAATCTTGTATCTTCATAGTCCAACAGTCCGGCCAAAGGATATAGTCCGGTTGTCTGGAGACCCCCTAATCCAGGACTCCCTCAGTAGACCCTGAACCAGGCTTCAATGACGATGAGTCCGGCGCGCAGTGTTGTCTTCGGCATTGCAAGGCGGGTTCCTCCTCCGGATATACCACAGAAGAGTTCGAATAAAAGGATAGTGTCCGACCCTGCAAAATAAGTTCCACATACCACCGTAGAAAGAATAATATTTCCACAAATCTAATCTTCTGACATGTTTTGACATCATGCCATGGCTCGGCGATTATTCGAACCATTTTTCTTTAACTAGCCCCGCACATAACGCGAGCAATTTCTTGACACGTCTTGTCAAAGCAGAGATCGTGTCCCCCCTATTACGGGATTCTCATCAATACGGGTGTGGGTAACCCAACCGCGCCACCAATTACGACGCTTGGGGGATAAGCGAGTTTTACCAGGCTAGTGGGGTTCATAGTTTCGGCCGCCCTTATAAAGGGATAAGGTTTAACCTTTCTCTACCCACGCCTTCCTCCTCCTTGCTCATCCGTTCTTGCGCACTCGAGCTCCAACGCCCAAGTCCACATCCTTCCCCTCAACCTTCTCCATACATGTCCGGAGCGGGAGGAAAATGGATGGCTTCCTCCATTACGGAGGGACACATCAAGAAGCTGCGCGGAGCCGGATACTTAGCCGTGAATATCGCGCATCGGCTGCCTGCTGCGGGGTAGATCGTCCCTACCCCGGAACCTCACGAGAGGGTAGTTTTCCTACACCACTTCCTCCGTGGACTGGGGTTCCCCCTCCATCCATTCGTCCGCGGTCTCATGTTCTACTACGGGCTGGACTTCCATGATCTGGCCCCGAACTTCATCCTCAACATTTCGGCGTTCATCGTCGTGTGTGAGGCTTTCCTCCGCATCCGGCCCCACTTCGTCCTGTGGTTAAAGACCTTCAATATCAAGTCGAAGGTGGTGGGAGGCCAACAAGCGGAATGCAACGGAGCCATGGTGGGCAAGATGCCCAATGTTACATGGCTTGAAGGCTCCTTCGTGGAGACCATAAAGGGGTGGCAATCGGCGTGGTTCTATATCACCAAGCCGCGCGACACCAACTGGGTGGTGGCCCCCGAGTTTCGATCCAAAATCCCCACGCGGATCACCTCCTGGAAAGAGAAGGGCCTATCCTGGGGTTCATCGGTGGAGCTGGACGGACTCCAGAAATGTATCCGAAATATGGCAAGCAAGAAGCTCAAGGCTGTCAACATAGTCCAAGTCATGCATGCTCATCCGCCGGATCCTCCTGTGTCAACAACGGGATTTCAACTTGTGGGAGTTCGACCCGGCCCAGCACCAGAATCTGAGCGAGCTCTTTGACACGACGCACAAGGACGTCTGGAGGGTGTTGTTCAAGGGCGCTGAGGTCCCTCCCTCTCTCACCGAGGACCGCGGGCTAAGCGTGAAGCGCCCAACGCATTCGGTGAGTTATATACATCCAGTAGGATATTTATTTCCCCTAGCTTAACTATGTGCGGGGTCTGAGCTCCATGCCTTTGACAGGACTGGGTGGAGACGTCGGGGCAGATTAACTGTCCGGCCCCTCTGCCCGAAGACACTGCGGACGCTCTCCTGACGGAGATGCTGACTCCGGCTCCTTACAAGGTGCCGGAGAAGACCAAGAAGGCCAAGGGAACCCGAAAGAGTTCCCGACGCTAGGTGTTATCGGACTCATCGTCCGATAACTCCGCGACACACTCCTCCCCCGAAGACGAGGAAGAAGATGAAGATGCTCCCCCTCCAGTTGGGGGAGACAAGAAACGGAAGGCCGCCCCAACCGAGGGGGGGTAAAGGGTCCAAGAAGGGAAGGACTCTCCTTCCGGACTACTCCACCACCGCCGCCGAAGGCGGAGACGAGTGGCTGCTCAGGGCCAAGCCGCTGGCGAAGTCGTAAGTATTTGGATACCAGAGTAACTCATAGCATACCTTTGTCGCACTGCTTCTCCTAACGCCGAATTATGATTATGCAGACCACCCCGCACCCATATTGATGTATCCTCGTCGGACGGCTCCGTGGGCTCGTCGGATATGGATAGCGATCCACTTCCGACTGCCACCTCCCCTTGCCCGACGGACAACACCAAGGTGTTGTCTCAAGAGGCACCGGGTCGAGGGGAAATAGTCCCGGAGGCGCCTCAAGGCGACCTTCCAGACTCCGGGAGCAGAGGGAGCAAGGCTCCCGAGGGCTCCGAGTTCGGCCCTCAGCCGAACACCGTGCTGGAACCTCCAGTGGTTCCGGACTCGGGCAGGCGGCCTCCTCCCAAAAGGGGCAAGACGCCTATGCCGGTGACCTCTATCCATCCAGAGGCACCGGACAATCTGCTGGGAGCGCTTCGCAGCGCTTCCATCGACGAAGAGCACCGCACTATTATGAGTGCGGTGGTCCAGAAGGTTCAGTCCGCCAAGAGCGGACTGACTGAAGCCTGTGCCAGCCTTCTAACAGGCTTTGAGGTAAGTATTTGAAATATAGGAAAAATATTACCGCATAGACAGTAGCCCCTGATGCTCTGTTTGGCGTTCACAAAGAAAACCCGAATAGAGGATCAAACAATATCGCAGGAGTCTAATATAAGTATGTCTATATGCGTATGCAGGCTTCGCTGCTGGCCTCTGCCGCACTGACTGCGGAGGTCGCTGCACTGAAGCAGGACCTCGAAGGGTCCAAGGAAGAGCTCGGCCTTGCCAAGAGGCAGCTCGAGGAGAACAAAGGTAAGTAGTACCTAGTCTATGGATATATATAAAAAGAATGCGATTGAAAAATGACAGGATCATCGTAAATTTGCCAGGGGCCATGACTGAGGTGGTGACCCTGAAGCAAGCGCTATCCGAGGCTGAAAACAAAGCGGCCCAGGAGCGCACCGAGCGGGAAAAACAAGAGGCACGGGTGGGCGAGGTGCAACAAGAGCTCCACGCTCTCGTGACGAAGCACGAGGCGTTGGAGCTTGACTTGAAGACGCAAGAGTCCGAGCTTGCCGCGACCCATGAGAGTGCAAAGAGTGCCAATGCCGAAGCCCAAAAGGCCCTCCAGGAGATTGATGCGATGAAGAAGATATCGGCGGGTAAGGCCTTCTATATGCAAAGCAAGCATGTGAAAGTAAATTACTTGTTACTTACCCGAATCCGGAGCTCTCCAGGAGCATTCGCAGATTTGCCGCATAGTTTTACCAGGCCGAGGAGGGAAGCTCAACGGAGAAGCTGTTCTGGTCTCATTATACTGGGACCGAACACCCGATGCCTCTAAGCGACCAGCTGAAGCAACTGGTCGAGCTGCACAAGGCGGCCAAACAGGCCATGAAGGGCTTTATAGTCCAGATGTGGCCTGGCGAAGCCCTTCCCAACAGCTACTTCGGCCTGGCGAGGCGGCTTGTGGATGCCTTCCCACGGCTGGAAGTCATTAAGCGGTCCATCTGCATCAGAGGCGCATGCCGGGCTTTCGCCCGTGTCAAGGTGCAATGGGCCAAGATGGACGCCGTGAAGCTGGTGAAGGAAGGGCCGCCTGCGGGCAAGGAGCATCGTAACCCCGAGATGTACTATGAGGGTGTCCTGAAGGTGCCTGTCTCGTAGCGGACGAGTGTGCAAAAGATGTGATATTTGAATAAACTTGCTCGTGTAATCCTGTATTATGAAAACATGTTCATATGCGCTATGCAACGCTTGTCTGAATTTAAAATATTACCTTCTGTTCGGCTGTTTATTAAATCTGAGAGATGACTAGTCGTCGGCTTCTGCCCCCACGCCACGAGTGCTGGGGTGTTCAGGATAAACCTGAGCACTCTTATTCCCATTGTTGGGTCCTTCGAGGGAGGTGCTCAGCACAACGAACAAGGCAATCGGACTATAATGCGTTATCACTCTCACTTAGCCATAGAATTCTATAATTTTAAATTTCGGCGAAGCCCCTAGTATTCGGAAGGCCGAATTCGGGGCACGATACACGCCTTAAGCCGGACAGGGCCGACTCCTCGCTCTAAGCGGCATAAGTCTTTAGGGACTTGAAACCTCTCGAACAGCGACCAGTCTCTCGCCTTATCATGACAGTAAGTTTTAGCTTTCTCTACTGAGGTGCTTAGCCCAGCAGAACCGGGGCACAAACGCAGTAGTCTTCCAGTGCTACCTTAGCCGATATAGCGGAACGTAAGGCACCAAAACATGGGAGCCGGGCAAACCCAACTATTGACCCAAGACATGATTCGGAGCTGATGCATATAATGCTATAAGTTCGGGGTGCCGCACTGTCGAAAGTGTTCGGACTTCTCACGCCGCATTATGGGGTATGCTTAAGCGCCTAGCGTATTGGCCGTACCAAAGTGTATAGATGCTAGATGTCGTGAATGAACACACACACACACATATATATATATAAAGGAAGAATGCAATAATAGTCTTAATGTTATGCATTGTTTATTCAAAAAAGGTGCGTTAAAGCAGAATGATACAAGTAGTGCGATAAGCAAAAAGTAGGACTGTTTGACATGTCCCTTCCAATGGCAAGCTGAGGAATAGTATTAAAGCAAATATTTCACTCGTTATCATAATCCACCTGGGAGTTCCGTGGTGTGACGTAGCTTTCCGCCTCCTTGGTTGCTGCATCATGTGTTCGGCAATCATGCTGCCGGACAGGGTTTCCAGAGGTTAAAGTCCTGAAAGAGAAAAATAACAAAGCGGGAAGCCCCTAGTGCGGTTTAAGCCGTGACTTGGAGCGTGATGCAGTCGTGCCCCCCTCCCCGCCTGTGCCCATGGTATTTTTAATGCGTAATTATGTAAGCGTGGCACGGCCGTTTGGCTGGGACCGGGGTGGGGGCCGCATTGCTATGCGAGCACGGAACGTGCCTGGCGGTCCAGTTGCCGATTACTCCGGGCACGCTTGAAGGTGTCTGGGTCCTTAATCGCCGAACTAGTGGATTGCCTTAAGAGGCTGCTTTGCGCTTCTGCTGCGAGGGCCGCAGTGTGCTCCTCCATGCGGAGAGAGCGCGCTGTGTTTCCATTGACTGTTATGACCCCCCGAGGTCCTGGAATCTTGAGCTTGAGGTATGCATAATGTGGTACCGCGTTGAATATCGTGAATGTGGTTTGCCCGAGCAGTGCATGGTAGCCACTATGGAACGGGACTATGTCGAAGATTAACTCTTCACTTCCAGTGTGATTGAGCCTGTGCAATGGGCCTCTACACCTGGTATGACACCTTTAAAGGTCATTTTTGTGGGTTTGATCCTTGAGGGGTCTATACCCATTTTGCGCACTGTTTCCTGAAAAAGCAGGTTCAGTCTGCTGCCGCCGTCCATTAGGACTCAAGTGAGGTGAAATTTGTCAATGATTGGGTCTAGGACCAGTGCGGCGAATCCACCATGACGGATACTAGTGGGGTGGTCCCTGCGATCAAAGGTGATCGGACAGGAGGACCATGGGTTGAACTTTGGGGCGACTGGCTCCAATGCATATACGTCCCTGAGCGCACGCTTCCGCTCCCTCTTGGGGATGTGGGTTGCGTATATCATGTTCACCGTCCGCACTTGTGGGGGGAACCTCTTTTGTCCTCCGGTGTTCGGCTGCCGGGCTCCTCCTCGTCATCGCTATGTGACCCCTTATCTTTGTTTTCGGCATTTAACTTGCCGGCCTGCTTGAACACCCAACAATCCCTGTTGGTATGGTTGGCTGGCTTGTCGGGGGTGCCGTGTATTTGGCACGAGCGGTCGAGTATACGGTCCAAACCGGACGGGCCCAGAGTGCTTCTTTTGAATGGCTTTTTCCGCTGACCGAGTTTAGAGCCTTTGAATCCGGCATTGACTGCTGTGTCCTCGGTATTGTCGCTGTTAATGCGGCGCTTATGTTTGTTGCGACGTGACCTGCCATTGCCATCCTTGGTATCCGAAGTACCATGGTTCTTTGATATGTTATTGCTGCGAGCCAGCCAGCTGTCTTCTCCCGCACAAAAGCGGGTCATGAGTGTCGTGAGGGCTGCCATATATTTCGGCTTTTCCTGGCCAAGGTGTCGGGCGAGCCACTCGTCGCGGATGTTGTGCTTAAAAGCTGCTAGGGCCTCTGCATCCGGACAGTCGATGATTTGATTTTTCTTTGTTAGGAACCGTGTCCAGAATTGCCTGGCCGATTCCTCTGGCTGCTGAATTATGTGGCTCAAGTCATCGGCATCTGGGGGTCGCACGTAAGTGCCCTGGAAGTTGTCGAGGAATGCGGCTTCCAGATCCTCCCAACAGCCAATGGACTCTGCTGGCAAGCTATTGAGCCAATGCCGAGCTGGTCCTTTGAGCTTGAGTGGGAGGTATTTAATGGCGTGTAGATCATCACCGCGGGCCATGTGGATATGCAGGAGGAAATCATCGATCCATACCGCAGGATCTGTTGTGTCATCGTATGATTCTATATTTACGGGTTTGAAACCCTCTAGGATTTGATGATCCATTACTTCGTCTGTGAAGCATAGGGGGTGTGCGGCACCTCTGTACTGGGCTATGTCGCGACACAGCTCGAATGAGTCTTGCCCGCTGTGTTCGGCCCGGCCGGACTTACTTTTACTGTATCCGGCGTGACGATTATCGTCTCCCAGAGTGGCATGCCCTCGTGATCCGTAGATCGATCTTGCATGTTTTGCTTTGTCCTCCAATACGTCTCGCAGGTCTGGCGTATTTCCCCATGCCTTTTTATTTGAATGGCGTCGGGGTGCGGGCTGAACTTTTGGCTGGAATGCCTCTCTGTCGCGGCCACGAGGTGGCCGATCAGCCGCGTCATACACCGGGGATGTAGGTTTCGGTGCTTCCTCCTCCAGTCGGGGTAGCAACCTGCACTTTGGGTAACTCTTGGAGGGGCGTTCGAGTTTATATTCCTCGGCCGCCAGGACTTCAGTCCATCTGTCACCTAGCAAATCTTGATCAGCTTGAAGCTGCTGCTGCTTTTTCTTGAGGCTATTTGTCGTGGCTATAAGCCGGCGCTTGAAGCGCTCTTGTTCGATGGGATCCTCTGGCATGACGAATTCGTCATCGTCGAGGCTTGCCTCGTCTTCGGAGGGAGGCATGTAATTATCATCCTCCGCCTCTCCATCTGCAGCTCTCTCAAGAGGGCTGGCTCCTTCATCCTCCTGCTCTTAATCTTGCTGGAGGGGATTGTTGTTGTCTTCGGCACTGTCCAGAGTGCTATTATCTCCAGTGCCGGTATCACCACTTTTGCCTTGGCGGGACTTAGAGCGGCGCCGCTAACGCCGGCGCTTGGGTTGCTTTTTGGAGGGGTCATCCTCCGTTGTCTCGTCGCCATTTCCTTCTTTGGGTCTATCCACCATGTATATATCGTATGATGAGGTGGTTGTCCAGTGCCCTGTGGGCAGTGGTTCCTCTTCATCTCCACCATTGTCGTCCATACCGTCGATGCCTTCGGAGTCGAAGTCGAGCATGTTGGTTAAGTTGTCGACAGTGACTACTAAGTGGGTGGTGGGTGGGCGGCGAATTTCTTCGTTGTCCGCATCCCAATCCTGCCGGACGTAGTTCAGCCAGGACTCTCCTCACAAGGAGAGAGACCTTAATGAGTTCAGTATGTCGCCAAAAGGCGAGTGCTGAAAAATATCCGCGGAGGTAAACTCCATGATCGGCACCCAGTCGGATTCGACAGGAACGGGCGCATGCGGTTTGAAGTCCGTGGCTGGAGAGGGATCTGGCAGTTTGGCAACACGGCTCTCGTGAAGGGTAAGGTCGATATTAAGCTCGATCGCCGCTAAGGATACGGCCTCCATGACGGGGTCTATCCACCCATCCATGGATGGCGCAACTGGCTCCGAATTGAGGTTCGGAGCAGCTACCGGTGTGATCTCCTGAATATGGTCCGATGGTAGAGCTAAATCGTACTCATCGTGACCGCGTGGCGCACAAGGCAGGGGCTCGAATACGTCGAAGATCAAGTCTCCGCGGATGTCGGCCATGTAGTTTAAGCTTCCAAACCTGACCTGGTGGCCAGGGGCGTAACTGTCGATCTGCTCCAGATGGCCAAGCGAATTGGCCCGTAGTGCGAAGCTGCCGAACACAAAGATCTGTCCTGGGAGAAAAGTCTCACCCTGGACTGCATCACTATCGATGATTGTAGGAGCCATCAAGCCTAACGGCGACGACACAGAGGAACTCTCAATGAAAGCACCAATGTCGGTGTCAAAACCGGCGGATCTCGGGTAGGGGGTCCCGAACTGTGCGTCTAAGGCGGATGGTAACAGGAGGCATGGGACACGATGTTTTACCCAGGTTCAGGCCCTCTTGATGGAGGTAAAACCTTACGTCCTGCTTGATTTATTCTTGATGATACGAGTATTACAAGAGTTGATCTACCACGAGATCGGAGAGGCTAAACCCTAGAAGCTAGCCTGTGGTATGATTGTATGTTGTCCTATGGACTAAAAACCTCCGGTTTATATAGATACTGGAGGGGGCTAGGGTTACACAAGGTCGGTTACAAAGGAGGAGATATCCATATCCGTACTGCCTAGCTTGCCTTCCACGCCAAGTAGAGTCTCATCCGAACACGAGACGAAGTCTTCAATCTTGTATCTTCATAGTCCAACAGTCCGGCCAAAGGATATAGTCCAGCTGTCCGGAGACCCCCTAATCCAGGACTCCCTCAGTGGACCTCCGGGCTGTCCACGAGGCAGGGCGGCGTGCCCAGGGGGGTGGGCCTGCCCCCCACCCTCGTGGGCAGCCCGGGACTCTCCTGCTCCAACTCCGATACTCCGTGGGCTTCTTCTGGTCCAAAAATAAGTTCCGTGAAGTTTCAGGTCAATTGGACTCTGTTTGATTTTCCTTTTCTGCGATACTCTAAAACAAGGAAAAAACAGAAACTGGCACTGGGCTCTGGATTAATAGGTTAGTCCCAAAAATCATATAAAATAGCATATGAATGCATATAAAACATCCAAGGTTGATAATATAATAGCATAGAACAATCAAAAATTATAGATACGTTGGAGACGTATCATTGCGCCGGTGATAATGGTGATCATGATGGTGCTTTGGAGATGGAGATCAAAGGCACAAGATGATGATGGCCATATCATATCACTTATATTGATTGCATGTGATGTTTATCCTTTATGCATCTTTTTTTGCTTTGTTTGATGGTAGAATTATAAGATGATCTCTCACTAAATTTCAAGGTAAAAGTGTTCTCCCTGAGTATGCACCGTTGCCAAAATTCGTCGTGCCGAGACACCACGTGATGATCGGGTGTGATAAGCTCAATGTTCATCTACAATGGGTGTAAGACAGTTTTGTACACGCAGAATACTCGGGTTAAACTTGACGAGCCTAGCATATGCAGATATGGCCTCAGAACACTGAGACCGAAAGGTCGAGCGTGAATCATATAGGTGATATGATCAACATAGTGATGTTCAACATTGAAAACTACTCCATTTCACGTGATGATCGGTTATGGTTTAGTTGATTTGGATCACGTGATCACTTAGATGATTAGAGGGATGTCTATCTAAGTGGGAGTTCTTAACTAATATGATTAATTGTGACACCCCCGTGTTGATCGTACACTAATCATACACGCAAACATGCACAATCAAGATCAGGGACTCACGGGATGATATCGCAACACAACCCTATAAATAAAAATAAGTCATACAAACATCATATTACAAGCCAGGGGCCTCGAGGGCTCGAATACAAGAGCTCGATCATAGATGAGTCAGCGGAAGCAACAATATCTGAGTACGGACATAAGTTAAACTAGTTTGCCTTAAGAAGGCTAGCACAAACTGGGATACAAATCGAAAGAGGCGCATGCCTCCTGCCTGGGATCCTCCTAAACTACTCATGGTCGTCGTCAGCGGCCTGCACGTAGTAATAGGCTCCTCCAGTGTAGTAGGAGTCGTCGTCGACGGTGGCGTCTTGCTCCTAGACTCCAACGTCTGTTCGCAGTAATCGGGAATAGAAAAGGGGAAAGGGGGAGCAAAGCAACCGTGATTACTCATCCAAAGTACTCACAAGCAAGGAGCTACACTACATATGTATGCATTGGTATCAAATGGAAAGGGGTAGCATATGTGGACTGAACTACAGAATGACGGAATAAGAGGGGGATAGCTAGTCCTATCGAAGACTACGCTTCTGGCAACCTCCATCTTGCAGCATGTAGAAGAGAGTAGATGGTAAGTTCACCATGTATCATCGCATAGTATAACCCTACCCGGTGATCCTCCCCTCATCGCCCTATGAGAGAGCGATCACCGGTTGTATCTGGCACTTGGAAGGGTGTGTTTTATTAAGTATCCAGTTCTAGTTGTCATAAGGTCAAGGTACAACTCCGGGTCATCCTTTTACCGAGGGACACAGCTATTCGAATAGATCAACTTCCCTCCAGGGGTGCACCACATTTCCCAACACGCTCGATCCTCTTTGTCCGGACACACTTTCCTGGGTCATGCCCGGCCTCGGAAGATCAACACGTCGCAACCCGACCTAGGCACAACAGAGAGGTCAGCACGCCGGTCTAAATCCTATCACGCAGGGGTCTGGGCCCATCGTCCATTGCACATCTGCATGTTGCGTACGCGGCTGGCTAGCAGACCTAGCCTCCCTTATACAAGAGCAGGCGTTCTAGTCCAACCCGGCGCGCGCCGCTCAGTTGCTGATGTCAAGAAGGCTTCGGCTGATACCACGACGTCGAGTGCCCATAACTGTTCCCGCGTAGTTGGTTAGTGCGTATAGGCCAATGGCCAGACTCAGATCAAATACCCAAATCTTGTTAAGCGTGTTATTTTGAAATAACCACGGATGCCGACCAGGGACAGGCCCACCTCTCTCCTAGGTGGTGTCAACCTACCCTGTCGCTCCGCCACAAAGATCCACACAGAGGGCCGTCGGGACAAAGGTCCTTTCAACCCCCAATCCGTGAATCACTCACGGGTACTCTACGAGCTGACCCAACTTTAGTCACCACATGTATCTTGTATAAAGTATATAGTATATAGCCGTGATCACCTCCCGTGTGATCACGGCCCGATAGTATAGCATGGCAGGCGAACAAGAATGTAGGGCCACTGATGATAATCTAGCATCCTATACTAAGCATTTAGGATTGCGGGTAAGGTATCAACAATAGTAGCAAGGACAGGCTATGCATCAGAATAGGATTAACAAAAAAGCAGTAACATGCTACACTATTCTAATGCAAGCAGTAGAGAGAAGAATAGGCGATATCTGGTGATCAAGGGGGGGGGGGCTTGCCTGGTTGCTCTAGCAAGTAGGGGTCGTCAACAACGTAGTCGGACGGGGCACCAGTAGCGGCGTCAGTCTCGTAGTCTACCGGAGAGAAGAGGGGGAAGAAACAATGAATACAATGCAAACAGATGCATAACGATGCATGACATGACAAGTAGCGGTGCTAGGTGTGCCCTAACGTGGTATGAGGTCATACCAGTGAAGGGGGGAAAATATCCCCGGTGTTTCGCGTTTTCGGACCGATGAATCGGAGGGGGAAAGTTGCATGTTTGCTATGCTAGGGATGGGTGGCGGACGAACGGGCTGCGTATCCGGATTCGTCTCGTCGTTCTGAGCAACTTTCATGTACAAAATTTTCCCATCCGAGCTACTGTTTATTTTATATTAATTTTAAAAAATTTAAATCATTTTTAGGATTTATTTAATTATTTTAAATCAACATTATCAAGAACAGTGCATGCTGACGTCAACATAACGTCAGTAGTCAACATTGATCGTTGACCTAGTCAACCTAATAGGTGGATCCCACCTGTCAGCGATACATTTTAATTAACCAATTTTAATTAACCTAACCAAGATTAATTAGGGGTGGGCCTCACTAGTCAGTGACTACTTAATTAACTAATTAACTAATTAGGTTAATTAGGTAACTAATGTTTAATTTGTTTAATTAAACAATATTAATTAAGTTAATTAATTCTTTATTAATTAATTATTTAATTAATATTGTTATTATTATTATTTGCGGTTCGGGCGACCACCCCACATGTCTGCGGCCCAGAGGGGCCATAGCGGTTCGGGCGGTAGCGGGCGTCGTGCGCCGCCCGATATGGCGCAGCGGGCGCATGGCGCAGGGGCGCAACCCGCCCAGTGCTGGGCGAGGTTGCCGGTGACGGGGGAGCCCGCCCAGGGAGGGCGCAGCTGTGGTGCCGGGCGCCGGCCGCCGAGACGGCGCGGGGCCATGGAACAGCGGTAGGACCACTGCGGAGCGACGGCACGGGAAGCCGAGGCAGGAGCCACGGGAGGAGAAAGTAGCTGTGGCGGCAGCTGCAGTGGAGCAAGGAGCAGCAGGATGGTGCGTGGCGCGATGAACGGTGGGCGCGAGCGGGAAGTGGAGGCGGGCGAAGGCACATGGACGGCTGCGAGGACGCGGCGACGGCGGGGCAGCATCAGGCGGCTTCGGGTCCTCGTGCGGCAGCGGTGGTCGACGACGGCGGGTGGCGATGGTGAAGCGGTCATCGGCGACGGCGGGCGGCGGCAAAGCCCGATCCCGATCCAGAATTGGATCGGGAGGGAAGGGGGGAGTGAGCGAGCGGGTGAGGGGAGTGGGTGGTAGTGGGGGTTAGGTTTAGCGGGGGGTGGGTAAGTAGGCCCCAAGTTGGGCCGGCCGGTTGGCCAGCTGGGCCAAGAGGCCCAGCGGGGGGGGGGGTCTGTTGTTCTCTTTGTTTGTTTTTTTCTTTTCATTTTTCTTTTCTGTTTTAACTCATCTTAAAATGTTTAGGCATTTTCTAAATAAGTTCCTTCTGCACTATAATTTCCTAGGCATTAATTTGACGTCCCGAACATTTTTATTTTATTGTTTGAAAAGTTTTGATGTGTGACAATAATTAATTTTTGAATTTGAAACGTTTCGACCAAACACGTGATTTGCAATAGTAACAAAGGTGTCATGGCATCATTAGCGGAGTTTTACTGTAGCCTAATTATCCGGGCGTCACAATTCTCCTCTACTACAAGAAATCTCGTCCTGAGATTTAAGAGGTGTGGTAAGGATGAAAGTTCTGGTTACGAAATTTCTAACGAGTCTTCTTGTTCTTGGTTGTCTTCTCGAAGAAGTCTTTCCATTACATTGATGTGATGAAGTCAGCATTCTTTCTCCGGGAATCTCCATCGTACTTATGAAAGAATAAAAGGGTGGGTATTCTGAGAGAACGGACCTGCAAGGTAGACTGTTTAGCAGCTAACATCGGGGAAGGCTGCGGAAAGTAACTCTCGAACTGAAACTTAAGAAAATATCGAGAGCAAAGTAAGAAGGTATAATAAAAAGTTTCAAGTGGGTAGGCAATCATTTGATGCCTGAAACAGGGTGTGAAAGGGGTTCAAAGCAACGGGAATAAGTATTGTGTCTGATAAGAGAATTGATGATCTTTCAAAAGGTGGCTCGTGAATTACATACGAGGCCACGCGCTAGGAATAACCTTGGGAACAGGGGGTGTGTAGGAGAGTCAGGTTTTGATCCTATGGAACTGTGGGTTATGGGCCCACCATGTGGGTTAAAAGTAGAAAGGGTGGTGACATCTTACACAATCATGTAAGCATGGCATGTCGGAGGATAGCCTATGAGTTACATGGACAACAACATCGGTACCAAGGGCGAGGGATGAAGAGAACCATTTTCCTGCTCGTTGAACGAGGCAGACCAATAGGCAAAGTTCTCGTCCATCGGTGGTTACCAGAATGTCATCAACAATAGTAACATGGTCTTACTAATAGAGTGATACAATAAGGTGCTTACCTAAGCACGGAATTTTACTGCTTAGATCATATAGACCGCAAGAAAGTTTAAACAGAACAATGCAAAGGAAAATGTGATTATCAGATTAAACCGAACAACGGAATGGAAAATGTGTTCAAACACATATTCCAGGGGTATATCCTTCCCAAGGACAAGCAGAGCATGATATCCATGACAGGATAGAAAGTAGAGATACCATTTAGAAAAGGGGAGAGGAATTCAATGACATTACCCATACAACACTGTTTGGATAATTGATAAAGAAAATTTAGCATTTTGAAGATCGGAGTACCACATACATGCTTCGAGATAGCATTGACATGGTCTTCAAGCAAAGGATAGACTTTGGATACACAAAGGATCCATCAGGATAAACTTATTAAACATGGCCTTAAATTTCCTCATGAAAAAATGGTTAGCCTTGTTAAAAAGGAAACTATAACACTAGGTCCTCCGGCTAGGTGTGCTAGGCATGACATCACCTTACCAGGTCATAAGAGGACCAATGTTATAACTCTTGAAAATTTGTTCCAACCATCATATCTGGCCGAGATTCAGATCTGATTGGTGTTAGGATACCTCAGACTCTGGATGTGTTAGAAGAAGGTGCAACACATATTGTCGAGATGACACTGTAAGGTTCTTGGGAAATGAACTATGGAAGCGAGCTCCTAAACAAGAGTTCGTCATTAAATTAAGGAGAGGATGGGAAGGTGGCTGATGGACTCAGCGACAATTCAGCGAGGTTTCCAAAAAGATGGATTTCCACAATTATGCGAACAAGGAGATAATCTTGAACACACCAAAGTAGATAATGAAGTATGTTTGAGGAGAACATCAATGAGTAGACATTGAGTGAAACGTGCACCTGGAAGGATGGACTAAGTAGCACGATCGATGTTAGAATGGTGATTCAATAACCAATAGACTAAGAATCAAGCTATCAACCATTAGCTTCAAGCAATAGGGCTGCTAGAAGTTTTGAAATTACACATCATAATTCATTTGAAAGTATTCTGATTAGAAACAACACGGGGACAAAGAAAAGAACGGAGATGGAGAGAAGTGTTACTATATCAAGAATTCTTAAGAGGTGGAGCAATCCTCACAACATTCTTCACATCAAAGATGGTAATACTCTGCGGTAGAACATAACATAAGTTGGATAGCAAGGAACTCAAGGTACAACACAAAACAAGAACAAGTTTTGTGTTGGAGGGAATGCAATAATGTTTTCGATGATAACCCAAATCATTGAGGGCAAAGGATGATATTTCTCATCAAGAATTCGATAGATATCTTGGAAGACCTCAGAATGTTGATGTTGATCACAACACATTTGTCGAGAGGTTTCAAGAAGATGTAACCGATCGACGATGTCATCAAGTCAATGGAATGATGAATCGAAAAGTTATTGGAACCATGGGTACGACACAAACTCGAAATCAAGCTTGTTGTTCAAGGACAAATGATATGACAAGGAAGATTGACGTAAGATGAGCTCACCGTCGAAATCTTTGCTCCGGGAAGGACCTGGTAGCACAGTTAAAATTTAGCATGATAATGATATAGCCGATGAGGCTAGGAATAGCTTGAAGGATTATTAAACTCGTAAGCAACAAAAATTACTTAGAGTTATTGAATCAGAGTGCAGAATCGTCACCTATTGGTGTTCCTAAGTGACTAATAACTCAGAACCCGGAGGAAATCTGAAAATGGTGAAAAGCAATACAAGATGAAGACTCATATTAAGCAACATAGTTCTTTGATATTTGATACGTCTCCGTCGTATCTACTTTTCCAAACACTTTTGCCCTTGTTTTGGACTCTAACTTGCATGATTTGAATGGAACTAACCCGGACTGACGCTGTTTTCAGTAGAATTGCCATGGTGTTATTTATCTGCAGAAACAAAAGTTCTCGGAATGACCTGAAACTTCACAGAATGTCTTTTTGGAAATAATAAAAAATCCTTGCAAAAGATGAAGACCAGGGGGCCCATACCCTAGCCATGAGGGTGGGGGGCATGTATGCCCCCTTGGGCGCGCCCCTACCTCGTGGGCCCCCTGGAGCTCCTCCGACCTCAACTCCAACTCTATATATTTTCAGAGAGAAAAATTCATCGCGTTTTACAATACGAAGCTGCCGCCAAGCCCTAAAACCTCTCGGGAGGGCTGATGTGGAGTCCGTTCGGGGCTCCGGAGAGGGGAATCCGTCGCCATCATCATCATCAACCATCCTCCATTACCAATTTCATGATGCTCACCGCCGTGCATGAGTAATTCCATCATAGGCTTGCTGGACGGTGATGGGTTGGATGAGATTTATCATGTAATCAAGTTAGTTTTGTTAGGGTTTGATCCCTAGTATCCACTATGTTCTGAGATTGATGTTGCTATGACTTTGCTATGCTTAATGCTTGTCACTAGAGCCCGAGTGCCATGATTTCAGATCTGAACCTATTATGTTTTCATCAATATATGAGAGTTCTTGATCCTATCTTGCAAGTCTATAGTCACCTACTATGTGTTATGATCCGGCAACCCCGAAGTGACAATAATCGGGACCACTCCCGGTGATGACCGTAGTTTGAGGAGTTCATGTGTTCACTATGTGTTAATGCTTTGGTCCGGGACTCTATTAAAAGGAGGCATTAATATCCCTTAGTTTCCGCAAGGACCCCACTGCCATGGGAGGGTAGGACAAAAGATGTCATGCAAGTTCTTTTCCATAAGCATGTATGACTATATTTGGAATACATGCCTACATTACAGTGATGAATTGGAGCTAGTTCTTTGTCACCCTAGGTTATGACTGCTACACGATGAACCGCATCCAACATAATTCTCTATCACCGATCCATTGCCTACGAGCTTTCCATATATTGTTCTTCGCTTATTTACTTTTCCGTTGCTATTTCTATCATCACTACAAAACACCAAAAACATTACTTTTGCTATCATTACCTTTTGCTACCGTTACCGCTACTATTATATTACTTTGCTACTAAACACTTTGCTGCAGATATTAAGTTTCCAGGTGCGGTTGAATTGACAACTCAGCTGCTAATACTTGAGAATATTCTTTGGCTCCCCTTGTGTCCAATCAATAAATTTGGGTTGAATATTCTACCCTCGAAAACTGTTGCGATCCCCTATACTTGTGGGTTATCAAGACTATTTTCTGGCGCCACTGCCGGGGAGCATAGCTCTATTCTTTGAGTCACTTGGGATTTATATCTGCTTATCATTATGAAGAACTTGAGAGATCCAAAAACCAAGATTTATCCCTCAACTACGAGGGGAGGTAAGGAACTGCCATCTAGCTTTGCACTTGATTCACCTTTTGTTTTGAGTAAGCTTGCGACACCTAAACCTGCTTCTGCTATTCATTTTGATATGTCGCATGTTATTGATGATGCCACTTCTGCTATGCATGATACTTATGATGAAACTACTTCTATGCTTGATACTACTATGCCACTTGGTGAGTTTCTTGATGAACAACTTGCTAGGGTTAGAGCGAATGAAAATATTGAAACTGATAATATTGATGAAAGTGATGATGAAGACTATCCCCCTAGTAAATATGAATCGCCTGTTATTCCTGAGGTTTATGTTTTGGAAAATGAAGTTTCTTTAGCTATTTTAGCTTGCAAAGATAGATACGAGCTCAAGAGGTTATTAGCTAAATGGAAGCATCAATCTCTTAATGCTAGAATGAAACTTGACCTTGCTTTTGTTACTTCACCTATCTGTGTTACTGATAATGATTATGAATTCTCTGTTGATCCTGATATAATTACTTTGGTTGAATCTGATCCTTTTCATGGCTATGAATCTGAAACTATTGTGGCACATCTTACTAAATTAAATGATATAGCCACCCTGTTCACTAATGATGAGAAATCTCGCTACCTTTATATCCTTAAAATATTTCCGTTCTCATTAAAGGGTGATGCTATGATATGGTTTAATTCTCTGGATCCTGGTTGTGTGCGTAGTCCCCAGGATATGATTTATTACTTCTCTGCTAAATATTTCCCTACTCATAAGAAACAAGCTTCTTTGAGGGATATATATAATTTTGTGCAAATTGAAGAAGAGAGTCTCCCACAAGCTTGGGGGAGGCTTCTCCAATTACTTAATGCTTTGCCTGATCATCCTCTTAAGAAAAATGAAATACTTGATATCTTTTATAATGGACTAACCGATGCTTCCAGAGATTACCTGGATAGTTGTGCTGGTTCTGTTTTCAGGGAAAGAACACCGGATGAAGCTGAAATTCTATTGAATAATATGTTGACAAATGAAAATAATTGGACACTTCCTGAGCCTATTCCTAAATCAACTCCGAAGAAAAGAGGTGTTCTGTTTCTCAGTCCTGAAGATATGCAAGAGGCAAAGAAATCTATGAAAGAAAAGGGTATTAAAGATGAAGATGTTCAGAATTTACCTCCTATTGAAGAAATACATGGTCTTAATTTACTGCCTGTCGAAGAAATGCATAATTTTAATCCCCTATTGAAGAAATACATGGTCTTGATAACCCGACACAGGTAGTAAAGGTAAATTCTCTCTATAGATATGATAAAGCTGAACATCCCATTTACTAAGTTTGCTAGCCAATGCTTGGATGAGTTTGATAATTTTATAGTGAAGCAAGAAGATTTTAATGCTTATTTTGGTAGACAATTGAAATACAATTCAAATATGCTTGAACACTTGGGTGATTATATGGCTAATGTCAAAGGTGAACTTAAACTTATTAGTAAACAGGCTTCTATGGTTACCACTCAAGTAGAACAAGTACTTAAGGCTCAAAATGATTTGCTCAATGAATTGAATAGTAAGAATAATGACTATGCTGTTAGAGTGGCTACTAGAACTGATAGAATGACTCAGGAACCTTAGTATCCTGAAGGCCACCCTAAGAGAATTGAGCAAGATTCTCAGAGAAATAATATAGAGGCACCTAGTCCTTCTAAAAGGAAGAAAAAGAAAAATGATAGGACTTTGCATGCTTCTAGTGAACCTATTGCTGAAATACCTGAGAATCCAAATGATATTTCTATTTCTGATGCTGAAACACAATCTAGTAATGAACCTGAAACTAGTGATAATGTTAATGATAATGTTCATGTTGATGCTCAACCTAGTAATGATAATGACATAGAAATTGAACCTGCTGTTGATCTTGATAACCCACAATCAAAGAATCAACGTTATGATAAGAAAGACTTTTGTTGCTAGGAAACACGGTAAAGAAAGAGAACCGTGAGTTAAAAAACCCATGACTTTTCCACCCAAACCATCCAAGAAAAAGGATGATGAGGATTTTGAGCGTTTTGCTGAAATGATTAGGCCTATCTTTTTGCGTATGCGATTAACTGATATGCTTAAAATGAATCCTTATGCTAAGTACATGTGTCGGGTGGTAGGTGCGACATATGCCAACGGGTGGCTTATCTTTGTGGGAACCAGTAAGACGTCGCCGGTGCCTGGAAGCGGGATGAGGCGAAGACATGCACGCCGGGGGATCTTACCCAGCTTCGGGGCTCTCCGAGGAGATAACGCCCCTACTGCTGCTCTGCGGGGTCTCTGCATGCTCACTAGATGAATCGAGTAGCTACACAACGCTCCTTGAGCTGTTTTGGGGGAGGAGGAGGAAGAAAGGGCACGGCTAGCCTGCTTCTTCTCCTTGTATGGTATCTAGAACTAGCAGGGGGTCGAACCCTTTGCATGGGTGATCCGGGGGGTTTATATAGGCCTACCCCCCGGGGGTACAATGGTAATCCGGCTGGGCGCAGGGCCCAGCCGTCTGTGACTGTGCTCGCCGGCTTCTGCGCCGACTGCTGGGGCCCGCCGACTGGTGGGTCCCGCCGGCTGCCAACTCCTGGGTCACTGTGGCTTCATCTTGCTGACGTGAGCTTCATCGTGGTAAGCACGGCTACAGTACCGCCGCCTGTCGGACGATAGCTGTAGCCTTACCGCGTCTTGTCTCCTTAATGGGGCGTCCTCTTCGAGGGAAACGGCGGGCCGGCTGCTGGGAGCCAGCTCCGTCTTGGGCCGGCTGGTTGGAAGCGTGGCCGCCTTCGGCCGTCTCTCTGCTCTATGGGGCCCACCGCCTGTGGGCCACGCTGGCGGCCCGTCGTGGGTGACGCCAGGGTCAACATAGCAACAGTGCTGCGCCGGACGGGTCATGCCTACCTCGTACGGTGCACTGTGCCAGGCGTGCTCTGGGATTCGGGGGTGGCAGGATCTTCTGTAGCCATGCCCCGTCGCACCGCCGTTAGGTGGGTGCAAACTTTGTGGGTACGGTCTTGACTACTTTATGGGGAGCCGGCTTGAAGGAGTCGGCTTTCTCGTAGCCGGCTTCTTGGAGTCGGCCCTCTCATGAAGGATGAAGTCGGACCGCCTTCCCAAAGCCGGCCTAGATCGCAGCAGGCGGGGGGAAGGTGGCCCCATGTCTTGGATTCTTGAGAGCCGGGCGGGCTCGTAATTTTTGCAGAAGTGCCAGGGGAAGCCGGCTAGGCTACCCATGGCCATTTACTCCGACAGTAGTCCCCGAAGCTGATCGAGCTCCGAGGTGAACAAGGGGACGAGAAGCTTGGTCAGCTTCCTATCCCGGAGAGCCGGCTCCGCGGGCGTACGCCGACTCCAGATAACCCCGCGTAGGCGGGAGGAGAGGGGGCCTGCGTGCTGACCTCGGGCCCTCTCGCGGCCACGTGGCGGCAGGATCCTGCGAGCGCACGCGCGCGATGGGACGCCGCCGCAGGCCCGGGCCCGCCACTCGCGAGCCTCGGTCCGGGCGCGGATCTCCCGTGGCCCACAGGGCCGCTCGCCTTCTCCATGCAGTTTTCGCCTCGCCATTAAGGGTCGGTAATCGCGGGGCGTGGGAAGTGGGCACGATCGACCCCCACGCTTCCCCACGCCACGCCTCCTCGGCTCCGCCACGTGAGCCTATAAGTAGGGGGAGGAGGGGGAGCGATAGAGGCTCACGCGCTCCCTCCCACTCTGTCCCTCCTTAACTCTCGTCTTCTTCCTCTCACTGCCGCCACAGCTTCCCGTCTCAGCGCCGTCGCGTCTCCACGCCACCTCGCTCCCATGGCATTGTCAAGCTCCTGGGACGGCTCCAACGTCCACGAGGATCACGTGGAGTTCCTTCGCCAGACCCGGCGCCTGCCCGGCGCCGACCGCGTTCAGGTCCGCCTGGCGCCCGAGACGGAGATCTCGCCGGCGCCGGAGGAGGGCGAGCGGGTCGTCTTCCGCTCGCACTGCCTGCGCGGCTTCGGCCTCCCGGCGAGCGGGTTTCTGCGTTCCTTCCTCGAATTCTACAACCTCCAGCCGCATCACCTCACGCCCAATGCGGTGATGCTGCTGTCGGCCTTCGTCTCCCTCTACGAAGGCTTCTTAGGGCTGCTCCCCACGCTGGAGCTCTGGGGAGAATTCTTCCAGAGCAAGCTCGGCACAGTCGTCGCCGGCGTGCCGCCCCCCTGCGGAGCCTTCATCGCCATGAGGAGGGCGAGCGAGAACAATCCGTTCCCGCCCATCCCCCTGATCCAGTCGGTGAAGGTCTGGCAGAGATCTTATTTCTATGTGAGGAACGTCGCCGAGCAAGAAGACTACATCAACCTGCCGGCTTACATAGCCGGCCCGCCGGCTGGGAGGCAGCCCTCGTGGAGCTTCCGATCCCGGTCGTTGTCTCCGGCCGGGAACGCTGCCATCGCCCGGCTTCGGGTGCTCATTCAGTCGGAAGGCCTGCGCGAGGCCGACTTGGTGGCGGCCTTCGTGGAGCGCCGGATCCTTCCTCTCCAGAGCCGGCCCCACATGATGTGTCAGATGAGCGGCCGGTTCGACCCAAGCCGGCTGAGCACATGGGAGATGCCCCACGCGGAGGTGGCGCTTATGGTCAACTACATCGCCAATTGCAAGCTCAGCCGGGACTGGCAGTATGGCAAGGCGCCATATTCTCGCACAAATCCTCCACCCGTGGTAAGCTTCTCTCTTTATCCTCTTTTTCATCGTCAGCCGGCTTCGCGACGGCCGGCTTCTGACCTTCCGGCTCTCTGTGCAGAACCCTCTTCTCCCGCCGCCGGCCGGGGCGGCAGGGATCGAGCGCCAGTACGTTCCCGACCGCACGATGGATGATGTTGATGACCCGGACTTGGGGGCGGCCGCCATGGAGGACGCCGTCGTGGGGGACAGCGCCGAGCCCGGAGGCTCGAAGTTCACCGCGAGCTTCGAGGACTGGCCGGACGACTTTGAAGCCGAAGTCGTTCCGCGCCGCCAGCCGGCGGCCGATCAACAGGGCGCCGGCTCGTCCGTCGCGCCGGCTGCCGGCGGCGCGCAGAAACGTCGGGCCGCTCTAGGCCTCTTCGGCAGTCGGCCGAAGAAGTCCAAGCCCTCCGCCGCGGCGACGAAGCGAGAAGAGGCGGCCGTGAAGGCGGCCCGCTTCCGCAAAGCCGTGAAATAGCCCCAGGCGGTCTCGGCGTAAGTTTTTAACCGCTTGCCGTAGTCTCGTCGTTGTTCTTTTTTCTTCAAATGCACTCTTAGCTTTCTTCGTTTGCTGGACAGGGCGCCACTTTCTCTCGAGCGGGGCCCAGGCGGCTCCGTCGTGGGGCCGGCTGTAGGTTCTTCGAGCTCCCGCCGCGTGGACCCCCGCGCCGATCTTAGGGAGGCCACAGAGCGAAACGCTCGCGAAGCGCGGGAGGAGCGCGAGGCGGCGGAGAAGGCGGCCGCCCAGGCGGCAAAGGGGCAGGCTGAAGCCGTAGCCAAGGCCCAGAAGGAGGCGGCTCCTGCAGAGACGGAGGCGGAAAGCTCGCGCAGCCAGCCTCCGCTGCTCGCCGTTCCCCTCTGAGCCGTGGCCCCCAACACCCCGTTGCCCATGGCGGAGGAGATCATCCAAGACCCGCCGCTGTCGGAGAGGGAGGAGGAGCCCGTGGTCTTGGCCGGGAGAACGCCGCCTGCGGCGCCAACCGGGGCAGGCCAAGGCAGTCGATCGCCAGCGGCGCCGGAGGAGCCGGCCGGAGGTGAGCCAGGGAGCCGGGCCGGCCTCAAGGTGCAGCTGGCGACGGGCCGGCGAGCTGAAGGAGGCGCCGCTCTGCCGGAGTTGCGCCGAGCCGCGGGCGCAGGCCAGCCGGCAGGAGATCTGGAGGTGGCCAGCTCCGCCGTGTCCGAGTGGACTCCCATCGGGGGGACCGGCGAGCTGGAAGCAGCGGCTCAAGGGGTCCGGAGCCGGCTACGAGCTCAAGCCGCCCTGCTGCAGCAGCTCAACCAAGAGTTCTCGTCGACACGAACCTCTGTCTGGGTAAGTCCTTCGCTCTTGGCTGCTTTGCTTTCTTGATTTCTTCCATGGGGGCGTGTCAGCGCACCCACTGGGTGTAGTCCCCGAGATTCGGGCCGACTGCTGCGCAGTCGGGTCGGATCTTTCTGGACGGCCACCTTACTTTGCTTTCTTTCTAAACTTTCAGGAATACCACAACCTTCGTGTTGCCGCCTTCGACTCCCAGGCTCGAGAGCTGAGCCGACGGACCAACGACCTGGCCGACAGCCGAAGTAAGTACTTGGTTTGTTTGCCTCCTGTGGGGGCGTGCCAGCGCACCCACTGGGTGTAGTCCCCGAGATTCGGGCCGACTGCCGCGCAGTCGGGTCGAATCTTTCTTGACGACTCCTTTCTTATTGATTTTTCTTCTTCTTTGTCTTCAGGGGCCAACGCCGACTTGAGGAAGGAGCTTGGCGAAGCGAAGGCCGCCCTTTTCTCCAAAGAGGCCGAGTGCACTGCGTTGGCCCAGGAACGGGATCGCCTGGCCAAGAAGCTGGCCGACCAAGAGGAGAGCCACAAAACGGCCATTCAGGCGGCGAAGGAGAGCGAAGCCGCCGTGCTGGCGGAGTATGAGATAGCGGCGGCGACCTGGTCCGAGACCCGACGAGGCCTGGAGGAAGGCTACGGCCGGATTGAAGACTTGATCGACGGTAAGCTTCTTTCCACGGCCTTCCCCCGTCCCTTGCCGTCTGGGTTTTTTGACTTATCTTGGACTGCTGCTTGTTGTTTCTTGAAGATTGCTTCCCGGGCTACTCCGTCTTCGCTGCCCAAACCATCGAGGCTCATCGCGAAGCGCGCCATCAAGCGGGGGCCGACATTGCGCCGAATGCAAACCGGACCCTTGAGGAGCAGCTTCTGGCTGTCCAGGCGCGGCTGCAGCCGGCCCACCGGATGCTCCGCCGGCTCCAACGTGCCGGGGCGCAAGTGCTGGACGCCCTCTGGCCTGGCGAGACGATCCCCCGTACCCCGAGCCGAACTGCCGACTGGCTGGAAGTCGCAGTCGGACGCTTCGAGGCTTGGAAGGCGTCAGCGGCCCGCCTCGGAGCCGGGCGGGCGTTGGAATTCGTACGGGCTTGGTACCCAGGACTGAGCCTGGACCAGCTGCGTACTTGGCGGATGGAGGCCGACGCGGAGCTGGAGGAGGTGAGGCCGGCTATCGCCCAGCGAGCTTCAACGATCGCCGAGTGCACCGACATCAGCGTTTTCGCACCCGAAATCGATGATGACGGTGTCGCGCAGCCGGAGGAGTGGTTCGGGCTGAATCCGGCGGTGGGCGAGGACTCGGCGGAGGAGATCGCCTCTAGCGACGAGGGCGAAGAGGACGAAGACGACGACGGCGGAGACGTCGAGCCGGCTGGTGGAACAACCAGCCGACCTCAGGCCGACCGTGCCTCCAGCAACGAGGCGCGTGGAAGCGCGTCCTCTGCGGGAGGCGGCGACCAAGGCGAAGTTCGTCAGCCGGCCGCTCCTTCAGCCGGCGCGACCGTCTCAGCCAACCAGTCGGCCACTCCGCCAGCCTGACCTGCCGTCTTTATCTTTCCTGCTTTGTTGTCTTTGAACAATCTTTTGTTAAGTTTCGCAGTTCCACCCACTGGGGGTGTATCCAAACTATGTTGAATGCTGGCCTCTTGGAGGTCTTTTTATGTAAATATTATCACGTGCATGTTTGGTTTCCATTCACGTATGCTTGTTTGTCCTTAGGCTTTTTCCTTTGCCGCCTTCCCTCTTTGGGGAGGCAAGTACTTGAGCTTTCTTGGATTTAAAGTAAAGTGAATGGAAACCGGTCGGCCGGCTGCTCTGGTAGCCGGTCGACGGTGTGGGAGAAACCGGCTTTGTTATATTAATCCGTTAGTCCCTAGCCGTTTTTCGTGTGGGCGGTCGTTTCTACCTTTGACCCTTGCCAGTCGGACAGCCGATTCTTCGAACTGCGACTTTGGCAAGGGAAGGCTTGAGAGCCGGCACACTACTTGTCTGACTGCAGGTAGGACTTCTAATATAACTTCAGTCGGCCAGTCCCCGAGCCGACTAGTCGGACTCGGTGCCGGACAGAATAAGTAAATGATACGACAAGCATGATATTTTCATTCGTAAATAAGGGATGGCAGTCCCCGAGCCCTCCTCGGGGAGCCTATTGTCTTGTACTTAATACAAAAGTTAGCGCGATACATACTGCCTTTCAACTGTAAAATCTTCGAAGGAGGTTGGCGTTCCATGGCCGTTCCGACTCCTTGCCGGAGTCGTCTCTCTTGCGTGCCTTCGGCTTCTGTGCGTCGATCAGGTAGTAGGAGTCGTTTCCTAGAGCTCTGCTGATGACGAAAGGGCCTTCCCAAGGGGCTGAGAGCTTGTGCTGGCCGGCTGTTCGCTGAATCAGCTGGAGCACAAGGTCGCCCTCTTGGAAAGATCTTGGCCTGACCTTCCGGCTGTGGTAGCGGCGCAAACCCTGCTGGTAAATTGCAGACCAGCTGAGAGCTAACAGCCGGCTTTCTTCCAGCAGGTCGACGCCGTCTTCTCGTGCTTCCTTGGCCTCCGCTTCCGTGTACATGGTTACTCGAGGCGAGTCGAACTCGATGTCAGTTGGGATGACCGCCTCGGCACCGTACACAAGGAAGAAGGGGGTGAAGCCGGTTGACTTGTTGGGTGTAGTGCGCAGACTCCAGAGGACAGCCGGCAGCTCATCGAGCCAACAGCCGGCCGAGCGCTCCAGAGGTACAACCAATCGGGGCTTGATGCCGGAGAGGATGAGACCGTTGGCTCGCTCGACCTAGCCGTTTGACTGCGGATGGGCGACGGACGCTAAGTCCAGCCGGATGCCTTGGGCTGCACCGAAACGTGCCAAGGCTCCTTTGGCGAAGTTCATGCCATTGTCGGTGATGATGCTGTGCGGCACGCCATACCGAGTTGTTATGTCTGCGATGAAGGTCACGGCAGTCGGCCCATTCAGCTTCTTGATCGGCTTTGCTTCAATCCACTTGGTGAACTTGTCCACAGCGACGAGCAGATGCGTCATGCTGCCGCGCGCCGTCTTGAATGGGCCCACCATGTCCAGTCCCCAAACGGCAAAGGGCCAAGTGAGGGGAATGGTCTTGAGTGCCGAGGCCGGCATGTGTTGCTTGGAGCTGAAGAGCTGGCATCCCGTGCAATGCTTGACTAGTTCTTTGGCGTCGTCCAAAGCAGTCGGCCAGAAGAAACCATGGCGGAAGGCTTTGGCAACAAGTGATCTTGAGGCCGCATGGTGGCCGCACTCTCCTTGGTGAATGTCTGCGAGGATTGCAATGCCCTTCTCTTGCTCGACGCATCGCTGGAGGACTCCGGTGACGCTGCGCTTGAGTAGTTCTCTGTTGACGATTGTGTACGCTCCGGCTTGATGCTGGACTTGTCTTGCTTCTGTTTCGTCAGCCGGCAGGTCTTGGTTCACTAAGAAGTTGAGGATGGACTGAGCCCAAGACGGAGCCGCGATTTCTTCTACTGCCAAAGTGGCTACTGCCACTAGGGTGGGCGGGCTGGGCGGTGAGGTGCTGGAGTCGGCCGCCGGCTGTAGTGCTGGTGCAGTCCCCGGGCCGGCTACCGCAGTCCCCGAGCCGGCTACCGCAGTCGCCGGGCTGGCTGCGGGGGTCTTGGGGTCTGCTACTTGATTCTTCGAGCCGGACCTGGCCGCATCAGGGTCAGGCGGCACGAAGATGGAATCGGATTCCGGACACGGCTTGATGGATGGCTTGAGGAGGCGTTGTAGAGCGATGCCGGTTGGAATTGTTTGCCGGGTGGAGCCTATTCGAGCCAGGGCATCGGCTGGCTCGTTGTCGGCTCGAGGTACGTGGAGGAACTCGCATCCTTCAAAGTATCCGCTGAGCTGTTGGACCAGGAAACGGTAGCTCGCCATGTTCGCATCCTTGGCGTCCCAGTCGCCGGATGACTGCTGGACTACCAGGTCCGAGTCGCCATAACATAGGATCCGGCGAATGCCAAGCTCTTTGGCAAGCCGGAGCCCGTGTATGAGCGCCTCGTACTCGGCCACATTGTTGGAAGCGGCAAAGTGGATTTGTAGCGTGTATCTGAGCTTGTCACCTTTGGGAGAGGTAAGGACGATGCCGGCTCCCAAGCCGGTGCGCATCTTGGACCCGTCGAAGTGCATGCGCCAATGGGTGGAGTCCGGAGCCGGCGGCAGGTACTGGGTCTCGGCCCAGTCGACGAGGAAGTCGGCCAGCGCTTGGGACTTGATGGCGGTGCGGGGCTGGTAGAAGATTGTGTAAGGGGCCAGCTCGATTGCCCATTTCGCGACCCGGCCGGATGCATCCTGGCTGCCTATGATCTCGGCTAGCGGGGTAGTGCATACGACCGTGACGGGATGCTCTTGAAAGTAGGGCTTCAGCTTCTTGGCGGTGAAGTACACGCCGTAACACATCTTTTGGTAGTGCGGGTAGTTCTGCTTTGAGGCGGACAGCACCTCGCTCAAATAATACACCGGCCTCTGGACCGGCTGGGCTCGGCCTTCTTCCGGGCGCTGGACTACGATGACGGTGCTGACCACCCGGCTGGTTGCAGCGATGTAAAGGAGCATGGGCTCTTTCTCAGTCGGCGCTGCGAGGACAGGCGGCGTGGCCAGCATCTTCTTCAACTCGTGGAAAGCTTGGTCGGCCTGGTCGTTCCACTCGAAGTGAGTGCTCTTCTTCATGAGGCGGTAGAGGGGGAGGGCCTTTTCTCCGAGCCGGCTCATGAAGCGGTTCAAGGAGGCTAAGCACCCGATGAACTTCTGAATGTCTTGAAGCTTGGTGGGGATCGCCATTCTCTTGATGGCCTTGATCTTCGCTGGGTTGCATTCGATGCCGCGTTCGGAGACCAGGAAGCCTAGGAGCTGGCCGGCTGGCACCCCGAACACGCATTTCTCGGGGTTGAGCTTGATTTGGAACCGGCGCAGGTTCTCAAATGTTTCCTTGAGGTCTTCCAGCAAGGTGCCATGCTTCTCCGTCTTCACCACGATGTCGTCCACGTAAACGTGGGCATTCCTGCCGAGCTGCTTGAGGAGGCACTTCTGCATGCAACGCTGAAAGGTGGCACCGGCATTTCTCAAGCCGAATGTCATAGTCAGGTAGCAGAAGGCTCCGAACGGCGTGATGAAGGCGGTCTTCAGGCGGTCATCCGGGTCTAGCTTTATCTGGTGATATCCGGAGTACGCATCCAAAAAACTCAACAGCTCGCATCCGGCTGTGGAGTCTATCACTTGATCTATCCTTGGCAGGGCAAAAGGATCTTTAGGGCAGGCCTTGTTGAGACTTGTGTAGTCTATACACATGCGCCACTTGTTATTCTTCTTCAACACAAGGACCGGGTTGGCGAGCCACTCTGGAAAGAAAACTTCCATGATGAAGCCGGCCGCCAAGAGCCGGGCTATCTCCTCCCCTACAATCCTGCGCTTCTCCTCTGACAGCCGGCGAAGGGGTTGTCTGACCGGCTTCGCGTCTTCTCGAACATGCAGTTTGTGCTCGGCGAATTTCCTCGGAACACCCGGCATGTCCTTGGGGGACCATGCGAAGATGTCCCGATTCTCACGGAGGAAATCGGCCAGCTCGCCTTCCTATTTGCTGTTCAGGTTTGCCCCGATGACGGCAAACCTCTCCGGACGCTCGGGGTCAAGAGGTATCTTCTTCGTCTCCTTGGCCGGCTGAAAAGACCCTTGAGTATCATGCTCCTTGGGGTCGGGGGACACGTCCGGCTGCTTGCCGGCCATGGCTACGACTCGGTCCAGCATCTTCTTCTCTTCGGCGATCACAAGGGACTCGGCCAGCCGGCTGCTGGCCGCGGCGCACTCGGAGGACTTCTTGTAGTCGCCGGCTACAGTGATGACGCCTTTGGTGCTTGGTATCTTCATCTTGAGGTATGCATAGTGGGGAACCGCCATGAATTTGGCCAAGGCAGGTCGGCCCAGCAATGCATGGTAAGGGCTCTCCAGGTCCACCATCTCAAACCAGATCGCTTCCCGGCGGAAATGCTCCTTGTCCCCAAAAAGTACATCAATCTTGATTTTGCCAATGGGGGCGCAGGACAGGCCGGGTATGATGCCGTGGAACACTGACCGAGTGGGCGTGAGCTATTTTGTCTTGACATTCAACTTCTCCAGGGTGTCACGATACAAGATGTTGATGCTGCTCCCGCCATCTATCAATACACGAGAGAAGCGGGCGGCGCGTCTGTCCGTTGCAAGGGTGGCTTCCAGGACCAAAGCATAAGAGCCGGGTGACGGCATCACCTCCGGGTGGTCGGCCCGGCTCCAGCTGATGGGCTTTTCTGACCAATGCATGTGTTCAGCGGGGTTGGCAGCGACCACGCTGACTTCCTGGTGCTCTCGGCGTTGGCTGCGCCGGTCTTCGGGTTGGCTGGTGAAGATGACATAGGTTGCTTGCTCGTCGGGAAACTCGTCGCGCACGGCTCCGACTGCGGGCCGAGCGGCCGGAGGCGGCGGAGGCGGAGGCGGTGGGCCGGCAGGCGGGGGCGGCAAGAGCCCCTCGCCCTTAGAGATTCGGGTGAGCCAGCTGCACTTCCGGGTCGTGTGCTTGGACGGCTTCGCGCCGCTGTGGAACTTGCAAGGGGCGTCGAGGATTTGCTCGTAAGAGAAGGCGGGCTGCCAAGCCGGCCTGCCGCCCTTGGGCTTCTTGGGCGCCGGTCGTTCTTCAGGCGGCGCATCTTCGACCGTGGCCTCCTGCCGGCTAGCGGGAGGCGGCGCAGGGCCCTTGCGCTTGTTGTCATTCGAGTTGGGGTGTCGGCCGGGCTCTCCAGCCGGCGTCTTGGGCGCCGGGTTGAGCACCTTTCCGGACGCGTCTACCCGAAGCTCGGTCTTTATCGAGGAGTCGGCGGTGGCGTACTTGTCCGCTATGTCCAGAAGCTCGTCGAGAGTAGACGGCTCGTCGCAGAGGAGCTTGTGCTTGAGGAGGGTGCCTTCTCGGCATCCGGCTGTGAAGTACACTATGGCTTGTACCTCGTGCACCCCTTCACAGGAGTTGCGGAGCTCGGCCCAACGCGTGAGGTAATCGCGAGTGGACTCGGCGGGGCCTTGTACGCACAAGGAGAGCTGTCTGGGCTTGGGAGCCCGCTTGTAGGTGCTGGTGAAGTTGCGGATGAAGGCTTCTGTGAAGTCTAGCCAGTTGTTGATGCTACGTGGCTTGAGGCTGTTGAGCCAAGTCCGCGCCGTGCCTTGCAGCATGAGGGGCACGTACTTCACAGCGACTCGCCGGTTGCCGTTGGCTATGCTAACTGCGGTGGAGTAGTCGATCAACCAATCTTCCGGCTTCACGGAGCCGTTGTACTTGGGCGTGTCTCTTGGGAGCGAGAACCCTTTGGGAAAGGGCTCGTCGCGGATGCGGGGGCCAAAGCAAGGCGGGCCGACATCGTCTTCTTCTTCCAATGCCAGGAATCGTGCCAGGCGGTCAATCCGATGACGGGCGTCGTTCTCGCCGATTCCTTCGGGGCGGCCCAGCCGGCCGCTGAGAGCCGGGTGCGCCGCTGGCGGTGAGGCGGGGTATCTCTCTCCGCGGGGCAGAGGCGGAGGCGGGTCGCCCCGCCATTCCATGGCTCGGGGACGACCGTCCGCGTCCCGCTCGATGGAGATCCGGGTCCGGCTGCGGCTGGTAGCCGGCTCCTTCTCGCGTCGCGCGCGGGTATCGCTCGTAGTCGGCGTCCGGGACGTCGCGCCGTGCTCTCGGCGTGGGGGAAGGCTTTCCGCGCGAGCGTCGGCTTCGTGCCGCTGCGTGGCGGCGTCGATCAACTGCTGGATGCGCCGGGTAATGTGGGGAAGGTCTTCGGCCTCCAGGCCGTCCAACTCATCTACGGCCGCCTGAGCGGCACGCAAGTTCTCGAGCAGAGTGGCATAGACCGGGCGGTCGACTCCCAGTGTGTCGGCGATGACGGCGCCGCGTTGCTTGACAAGGCCGGCCCGGCTTGGCCCGCCCGGGGCCGGCGTGCCGAAGGCGGCGCGGTCGGCCTCGCGCCGGTAGGCCTCAGTGAGGCGTCGTATGGAGGCCAGCCTCCGGCCCTTTGTGAGGAGGGCAAGGCGGCGTGCTTCCAGGGCTTCGTCGTCGGCGTCGGCCGGGAGAGGAGCGGACAAGTCATGGGCCGCCGCGCGCGAGGCGTCGCGGGCGCTCTCGTCGGCCGGGCCGCCGTGGCCGACAACCATCACTTCGGCGGCGACAGCATCGTGGCCGTCGGCTCGGGGAAGCGGGTCGTTGTAGATCGCGACGTTGGCGGGGAAGGCGCCGTAGGAGGCCGTGTCGGAGTCGACAGGCATCGGGTCGGTGGAACCAACCGACTCCAGGTCCGCAGCGGGCTCGCTGGAGACATGGAGCTGGCCGAGAAAGTTGGCGAGGCGGTCAGCGCCCGCATCGGAGGCGAGCTCGTCGGGGAGATCGGCGAGGCCGCTTGCCGCACAGATGCTGGTGACGCCTTGCAGCGCGTCGTGGCAAGCGCCATCGGGCGTGCCGGGCTGGCCACGCTCGCTGGGGAGGAAGAGGGTTCCCGTCCAGAACAGGTCTCCGGACGACGGTGCGCCTGGCCCCACGGTGGGCGCCAAATGTCGGGTGGTAGGTGCGACATATGCCAACGGGTGGCTTATCTTTGTGGGAACCAGTAAGACGTCGCCGGTGCCTGGAAGCGGGATGAGGCGAAGACATGCACGCCGGGGGATCTTACCCAGCTTCGGGGCTCTCCGAGGAGATAACACCCCTACTGCTGCTCTGCGGGGTCTCCGCATGCTCACTAGATGAATCGAGTAGCTACACAACGCTCCGTGAGCTGTTTTGGGGGAGGAGGAGGAAGAAAGGGCACGGCTAGCTAGCTTCTTCTCCTTGTATGGTATCTAGAACTAGCAGGGGGTCGAACCCTTTGCATGGGTGATCCGGGGGGTTTATATAGGCCTACCCCTCGGGGGTACAATGGTAATCCGGCTGGGCGCGGGGCCCAGCCGTCTGTGACTGTGCTCGCCGGCTTCCGCGCCGACTGCTGGGGCCCGCCGACTGGTGGGTCCCGCCGGCTGCCAACTCCTGGGTCACTGTGGCTTCATCTTGCTGACGTGAGCTTCATCGTGGTAAGCGCGGCTACAGTACCGCCGCCTGTCGGACGATAGCTGTAGCCTTACCGCGTCTTGTCACCTTAATGGGGCGTCCTCTTCGAGGGAAATGGCGGGCCGGCTGCTGGGAGCCGGCTCCGTCTTGGGCCGGCTGGTTGGAAGCGTGGCCGCCTTCGGCCGTCTCTCTGCTCTATGGGGCCCACCGCCTGTGGGCCACGCTGGCGGCCCGTCGTGGGTGACGCCAGGGTCAACATAGCAACAGTGCTGCGCCGGACGGGTCATGCCTACCTCGTACGACGCACTGTGCCAGGCGTGCTCCGGGATTCGGGGGTGGCAGGCTCTTCTGTAGCCATGCCCCGTCGCACCGCCGTTAGGTGGGTGCAAACTTTATGGGTACGGTCTTGACTACTTTATGGGGAGCCGGCTTGAAGGAGTCGGCTTTCTCGTAGCCGGCTTCTTGGAGTCGGCCCTCTCATGAAGGTTGAAGTCGGACCGCCTTCCCAAAGCCGGCCTAGATCGCAGCCGGTGGGGGGAAGGTGGCCCCATGTCTTGGATTCTTGAGAGCCGGGCGGGCTCGTAATTTTTGCAGAAGTGCTAGGGGAAGCCGGCTAGGCTACCCATGGCCATTTACTCCGACAACATGAAAGAAATTGTTACTAATAAAAGAAAGATATCGGAAGCTGAAATTTCCACCATGCTTGCTAATTATACTTTTAAAGATGGAATACCAAAGAAACTTGGAGATCCAGGAGTGCCCACTATACCATGCTCCATTAAAAGAAACTATGTTAAAACTGCTTTATGTGATCTTGGAGCCGGTGTTAGTGTTATGCATCTCTCTCTTTATATTGTAAACTTGATTTGAATAAGTTGACACCTACTAAAATATCTTTGCAAATGGCTGATAAATCTACTGCTATACCTGTCGGTATTTGTGAGGATGTGTCTGTTGTGGTTGCAAACGTTACTATTTTAACGGACTTTGTTATTCCTGATATTCCCGAGGACGATAGTATGCCTATTATTCTTGGAAGACCCTTTTTGAATACTGCATGGGCTATTATTAATTGCAACAAAGGCAATGTCACTTTTCATGTTAATGGTAACGAGCATACGGTACACTTTCCGAGGAAACAACCTCAAGTTCATAGTATCAACTCTATTGGAAAAATTCCATCGATTATATTTGGAGGTTTTGAATTTCCTCTTCCTACTGTCAAGAAGAAATATGATATTCTTATTGTTGGGGATGTGCATATCCCCGTTGTGGTAACATAGTGTTATTCAAAATTTCTCCGGTTCCATGTTATTCGGAATGAGTTTGTTAACAAGACCTGATCAACCTTGTTAATGGATTCCTTTTGATGATCATGAGATGGATGAAGTTAGAAAACACAACTCTCTATACCCTCCTTTTACTTTCTATTATTTATATTAAATAAAATAAAAATAAGTATTTTCCGTCTGTTATCTGAATTATCCGTGCAATATAAAAATACCCCGAAAATAAAAGTTCTCCAAATGCCCCGAAATTTAAATATGATTTTTTTCTGGAATATTTGAGAATATTTGGCACTTAGAACACAGCACGGGGGGCATCCACCTGGCCACGAGGGTGGAGGGCGCGCCCGACCCCCGTGGGCGCGCCCCCTGCCTCGTGGGCCCACAGTGGCCCTCCTCCACTTATTCCTGCACCCACACACTTCTTCTTCCTCCCACAAACACCAATATCCAGCTCAAGCACGAGTTCTAGCTCATTTTGCTGCCATTTTCGATCTCCTTGCTTAAAGCACCTCTCACAAAACTGCTTGGGGGGATTGTTCCTTGAGGAAGAAATATGCTTAGGAAAATGTACCAAGGTGGTTCTTCAAGGTAGCAAGGACCTAGGCTTGCAATGCGTGATGCTGATGAAGAGCCACCAAGAGACGCTCCAGTGCGTCCTTGTGAATGGCCTGCGGAAAACTTTATGGATCGAGCGGGAATTAAGGAAGAATTTAACGCGTATTTG
Organism: Triticum urartu; assembly: GCF_003073215.2. Lineage (NCBI taxonomy): Eukaryota > Viridiplantae > Streptophyta > Magnoliopsida > Poales > Poaceae > Triticum > Triticum urartu. The sequence goes on from NC_053022.1 coordinate 42,922,202, forward strand.
TGTAACGCTGATCTTGTGAGCTTCGAGGAAGAGAAGTGCCTCCAGTACCACTATCTCACTAGTTCCTTTGTGAGGAGGTTTGAATTTTCATCTTCACGTAATTCTCCAACTATCTTGTTTGATCTTTATGAAAAATCTTATACGATGGACTTAGAGGATTTTACCACTGCTTGCAAACTTCCACAATGGGGTAGTGCTAGTGAACCCCGCAAATCTGAATTTAGAGATTTTCTTGCTAGTATAATTGTGGGGGAATCTAGAGACATAGCACAAGCTACCATAGGGAGCATTTATTTTCTTGCTATGCATTATTTTGCTCTCTTCATAGGTAGGTGCGTAAATGGTAAAGATGAAGCATGTCATATGTGTGTCCCTGACCTCAGTATTCTTAGGAGTGCTGTGTTAGGAGACAAATCTTATAATTTGGGAGCCATTGTTGCACGTAGGTTGCATCATAATAGATTTAATGTTGATTTCTTTGGAGGAATTTATGCAACCTGCTTAGCTGATTTTCTTGGTGTAACCATACGTAATGATGATATTGAATTGCCTCCTGCTTACCTAGACTTTAATGCTATGGTTGACCACCAGTTTGTCGAGAGGAATGAATCACTTCTCCAGTATCGCTTAATCTTTGACAGATGTCGTGCTGTCCGTATTACTCTCCCTACTCCTGCCTTCTTTGATTATCAGGCAAAAGGAAGACATTTTATTACCAGAGAGGAGGCAGATGAGTATGAGAGGAGAGAGGAGGCAGCTCGCCGCCACGCTGCAGCCTAGGAGGCGATAGCCGTTGCATCTCAATACGACCCCAACTATTACTATGGATATCTGCCAGGCCAACCGTGGCCATAGACCAACTTAGGCCAAAAGCCTAAGCTTGGGGGAGTACGTATTTCTCACCGACATTACATTCATGTTCACACACTCATTGCTAGATGTCGGTGCTCATACTTTTTCATTGTATCATTCATGCTAGTTTATTTCCTTTTCATGCTTTCTTCTTGTGTTCTTAATAAACCTTAAGAAAAACCAAAAAATTAGTTGTAGCTTTTAGCTAGTTTTAATTTCCATGCTTGTAGTAGTAATTAAAAAGAAAACCCAAAAAGATTTCCTGTTCTTCTTTTTGCTTGTTGGGAGCTTTCCCGTGTAAATAGTTTTATTTCTTTTCTTTTCTTTGGGGGTCGATAGGAGAAGACCATAATTTAATTGATGAAGTGGCTCTTATATGCATTATTGTTGATCTGACAAAAGAGCTCATATTGCATTGTCTTCTCCTGTCTATTGAATGCTTGCATATTCCAACTTAGTCCAATGCACGTGCACTATTATTACTATCCACATCGTTTGGTCGTGCAAGTGAAAGGAAATTATGACGATGTATGATGGACTGACTGAGATGAGAAAAGCTGGTATGAACTCGACCTCTCTTGTTTTTCTAAATATGATTAGTTCATCATTCCTGATTCAGCCTATTATGAATAAACATGTTTGCAATGACAACTAGAGATCATAGTTTCTTGTGCCATGCTTGATTAGCTATGAGTTATAATGGTTTACCTTGCGTGCCAACATGCTATTAAAATGGTTGTGATGTGGTATGATAGGGTGGTATCCTCCTCTGATTGATTTAAGTGACTTGACTTGGCACATGTTCACACATGTAGTTGAAACAAAATCAACATAGCCTTCATGATATTTATTTCATGGTGGATTATATCCTACTTCATGCTTGCAACGGCGTTGATTAATTTTAATGCATGTTCATGACTGTTGTCGCTCTCTAGCTGGTCGCTCCCTAGTCTTTTTTCTAGCCTTCACCTGTACTAAGCGGGAATATTGCTTGTGCATCCAACTCCATAAACCCCAAAGTTATTCCATATGAGTCCACCATACCTACCTATATACGGTATCTACCTGCCGTTCCAAGTAAATTTGTATGTGCCAAACTCTAAACCTTCAAATAAATATCCTGTTTTGTATGCTCGAATAGCTCATGTATCAACTAGGGATGTCTGTATCTTCCATGTTAGGCGGGTTATTCTCAAGAGGAGTGGACTCCGCTCCTCACTTACGAGAAAGTGGCTGGTCACCGGGATGCCCAATCCCATTCTTAATGCAAAATAAATCAAAATAATTGCAAACAAAACTCCCCCTGGGACTCTTGTTAGTTGGAGGGACTCGTTGTTTCGAGCAAGCCATGGATTGAAGCTTGTTGGTGGAGGGGGAGTATAAACTTTACCATTCAGTTTGGGAACCTCCTATAATGTGTGTAGCATGGAAGATATCGCCATCTCTTGGTTGTTATGTTGACAATGAAAGTATACCTCTCAAAATATTATTCACTTCTATTTCAAAACCGAGCTCTGGCACCTCTACAAATCCCTGCTTCCCTCTGCGAAGGGCCTATCTATTTACTTTCATGTTGAGTCATCGTCCTCTTATTAAAAAGCACTAGTTGGAGAGCACCGCTATCATTTGCATTCATTACTGTTAGTTTACATTGAGTATGACTTGAATGGATCTCTTTTACCATGAATTACAATGTCTAGTCAGTCCTTGATCTTTAAAGGTGCTCTGCATTTATGTTTTGTGGTCTCAGAAAGGGCTAGCGAGATACCATCTTGTTATATCATATTATGATTGTTTTGAGGAAGTGTTGGCATCCGAGATTTATTATTATTGCTCGCTAGTTGATTATGCCATTGATATGAGTAAACATGAGACCTATGCGTTATTGTGAAAATGGTTAGTTCATAATCTTTGCCGAAAACTTGAATGCTGGCTTTACATATTTACAACAACAAGAGCAAACAGAGTTTGTAGAAATTTTTCTTTATCACTTTCAGTTTATCAACTTAATTGCTTGAGGACGAGCAAAGATTTAAGCTTGGGGGAGTTGATACGTGTCCGTCATATATACTTTTCCAAACACTTTTGCCCTTGTTTTGGACTCTAACTTGCATGATTTGAATGGAACTAACCCGAACTGACGTTGTTTTCAGCAGAATTGCCATGGTGTTATTTATGTGCAGAAACAAAAGTTCTCGGAATGACCTGAAACTTCACGTAACATCTTTTTGGAAATAATAAACAATCCTTGCAAAAGATGAAGACCAGGGGGGCCACACCCTAGCCAAGAGGGTGGGGGCGCGCCCCCTACCTCGTGGGCCCCCTGGAGCTCCTCCGACCTCAACTCCAACACTATATATTTTCTTTCGGGGAGAAAAAAAATCAGAGAGAAAGATTCATCGCGTTTTACAATACGGAGCTGCCACCAAGCCCTAAAACCTCTCAGGAGGGTTGATCTGGAGTCCGTTCGGGGCTCCGGAGAGGGGAATCCATCGCCATCATCATCATCAACCATCCTCCATCACCAATTTCATGAGGCTCACCGCCGTGCGTGAGTAATTCCATCGTAGCCTTGCTGGACAATGATGTGTTGGATGAGATTTATCATGTAATCGAGTTAGTTTTGTTAGGGTTTGATCCCTAGTATCCACTATGTTCTGAGATTGATGTTGCTATGACTTTGCTATGCTTAATGCATGTCACTAGGGCCCGAGTGCCATGATTTCAGATCTGAACCTATTATGTTTTCATCAATATATGAGAGTTCTTGATCCTATCTTGCAAGTCTATAGTCACCTACTATGTGTTATGATCCGGGAACCCCGAAGTGACAATAATCGGGACCACTCCCGGTGATGACCGTAATTTGAGGAGTTCATGTATTCACTATGTGTTAATGCTTTGGTCCGGTACTCTATTAAAATGAGGCCTTAATATCCCTTAGTTTCCGCTAGGACACCGCTGCCACGGGAGGGTAGGACAAAAGATGTCATGCAAGTTCTTTTCCATAAGCACGTATGACTATATTCAGAATACATGCCTACATTACATTGATGAATTGGAGCTAGTTCTTTGTCACCGTAGGTTATGACTGTTACATGATGAACCGCATCCGGCATAATTCTCTATCACCGATCCATTGCCTACGAGCTTTCCATATATTGTTCTTCGCTTATTTACTTTTCCGTTGCTATTGCTATCATCACTACAAAACACCAAAAACATTACTTTTGCTATCGTTAGCTTTTGCTACCGTTACCGCTACTATCATACTACTTTGCTACTAAACACTTTGCTGCAGATATTAAGTTTCTAGGTGTGGTTGAATTGACAACTCAGCTGCTAATACTTGAGAATATTCTTTGGCTCCCCTTGTGTCGAATCAATAAATTTGGGTTGAATATTCTACCCTCGAAAACTGTTGTGATCCCCTATACTTGTGGGTTATTAGTTGGTATCAGAGCCGACTGCCTGTAAGGCACGAGTATTGTAGGGTATCTTGTAAGAATGGCAAGTGCATGTAGTTTTCTATATGGGTTGACGGTTGAAGGGAATTGCAAACGCAATGAGCACAAGTTCTCGGGATAACATCGGAGAGTATCTTCGGAATCCTTCGGCGCACCAAGCAATCATCTGGAGTGAGGGGCTCTCCGGGAGGAAGTAATTACAAGAACCTAGAGTCAGAGTTAGTAGAATCATTTAACCCGAATAGAAGAGAGATCAGAGTCCCAGAGTATAGGCCGAGGAATAAAAGATCCTAATACCACCCAATGGCGACGTGGGCCCATGGGCCGCACAGCCATGTTAGTAAAACAATTTTCACTAACTAGACTCGAGTTCGGCCAAGGAGTGTGGAAGAGAGATTCCTACAGGCAGTCGGCTCTGATACCAACTAATAACCCACAAGTATAGGGGATCGCAACAGCTTTCGAGGGTAGAGTATTCAACCCAAATTTACTGATTCGACACAAGGGGAGCAAAGAATATTCTCAAGTATTAGCAGCTGAGTTTTCAATTCAATCACATCTGGAAACTTAATATCTGCAGCAAGGTATTTAGTAGCAAAGTAATATGATAGTAGTGGTAACGGTAGCAAAAGGTAATGGTAGCAAAAGTAATGTTTTGGTATTTTGTAGTGATGATACCAATAGCAACAGGAAAGTAAATAAGCGAAGAACAATATATGGAAAGCTCGTAGGCAATGGATCGGTGATAGAGAATTATGCCGGATGTGGTTCATCATGTAACAGTCATAACCTAGGGTTACACAGAACTAGTTCCAATTCATCAATGTAATGTAGGTATGTATTCTAAATATAGTCATACGTGCTTATGGAAAAGAACTTGCATGACATCTTTTGTCCTACCCTCCCGTGGCAGCGGGGTCCTAGAGGAAACTTAGGGATATTAAGGCCTCCTTTTAATAGAGTACCAGACCAAAGCATTAACACATAGTGAATACATGAACTCCTCAAACTAAGGTCATCACCGGAAGTGGTCCCGATTATTGTCACTTCGGGGTTGCCGGATCATAACACATAGTAGGTGACTATAGACTTGCAAGATAGGATCAAGAACTCACATATACTCATGAAAACATAATAGGTTTAGATCTGAAATCATGGCACTCGGGCCCTAGTGACAAGCATTAAGCATAGCAAAGTCATAGCAACATCAATCTCAGAACATAGTAGATACTAGGGATGAAACCCTAACAAAACTAACTCGATTACATGATAAATCTCATCCAACCCATCACCCTCCAGCAAGCCTACGATGGAATTACTCATGCACGGCGGTGAGCATCATGAAATTGGTGATGGAGGATGGTTGATGATGACGATGGCGACGGATTCCCCTCTCCGGAGCCCTGAACGGACTCCAGATCAGCCCTCCCGAGAGAGTTTAGGGCCTGGCGGCAGCTCCGTATCGTAAAATGCGATGAATCTTTCTCCCAGATTTTTTCTCTCCAAACACGAATATATAGAGTTAGAGTTGACTTCGGAGGAGCTCCAGGGGGGCCACGAGGTAGGGGGGTGCGCCCAGGGGGGCAGGAGCGCCCCCACCCGCGTGGCTAGGTTGTGGTCCCCCTGGTCTTGATCTTTTGCCAGTATTTTTTATTATTTCCAAAAATAGTCTCCGTGAAGTTTTAGGTCATTCCGAGAACTTTTGTTTCTGCACATAAATAACACCACGGCAATTCTACTGAAAACAGCGTCGGTCCAGGTTAGTTCCATTCAAATCATGCAAGTTAGAGTCCAAAACAAGGGCAAAAGTGTTTGGAAAAGTAGATACGACAGAGACGTATCAACTCCCCCAAGCTTAAACCTTTGCTTGTCCTCAAGAAATTCAGTTGACAAACTCAAAGTGAAAAAGAAAAACTTTTACAAACTCTGTTTGCTCTTGTTGTTGTAAATATGTAAAGCCAGCATTCAAGTTTTCGGCAAAGATTATGAACTAACCATATTCACAATAACTCTTAGGTCTCATGTTTACTCATGTTAATGGCATAATCAACTAGCGAGCAATAATAATAAATCTCGGATGACAACACTTTCTCAAAACAATCATAATATGATATAACAGGATGGTATCTCGCTAGCCCTTTCTGAGACCGCAAAACATAAATGCAGAGCACCTTTAAAGATCAAGGACTGACTAGACATTGTAATTCATGGTAAAAGAGATCCAGTCAAGTCATACTCAGTGTAAACTAACAGTAATGAATGCCAATGATAGTGGTGCTCTCCAACTGGTGCTTTTTAATAAGAGGATGATGACTCAACATAAAAGTAAATAGAAAGGCCCTTCGCAGAGGGAAGCGGGGATTTGTAGAGGTGCCAGAGCTCGATTTTGAAATAGAGATGAATAATATTTTGAGCGTTATACTTTCATTGTCAACATAACAACCAAGAGATGGCGATATCTTCCATGCTACACACATTATAGGCGGTTCCCAAACAGAATGGTAAAGTTTATACACCCCCTCCACCAACAAGCATCAATCCATGGCTTGCTCGAAACAACGAGTGCCTCCAACTAACAAGAGTCCCATGGGGAGTTTTGTTTGCAATTATTTTGATTTGATTTGCAGAAAGCATGGGACTGGGCATCCCGGTGACCAGCCATTTTCTCGTGAGTGAGGAGCGGAGTCCACTCCTCTTGAGAATAACCCGCCTAACATGGAAGATACGGACATCCCTAGTTGATACATGAGCTATTCGAGCATACAAAACAGAATGTTTATTTGAAGGTTTAGAGTTTGGCACATACAAATTTACTTGGAACGGCAGGTAGATACCGTATATAGGTAGGTATGGTGGACTCATATGGCATAACTTTGGGGTTTGTGGAGTTGGATGCACAAGAAGTATTCCCGCTTAGTACAAGTGAAGGCTAGCAAAAGACTGGGAAGCGACCAACAAGAGAGCGACAACAGCCATGAACATGCATTAAAGTTAATGAACACTGAGTGCAAGCATGAGTAGGATATAATCCACCATGAACATAAATATCGTGAAGGCTATGTTGATTTTGTTTCAACTACATGCGTGAACATGTGCCAAGTCAAGCCACTCGAATCGTTCAAAAGAGGATACCACCCTATCATACCACATCACAACCATTTTAATAGCATGTTGGCACGCAAGGTAAACCATTATAAGCTCCTACCTAATTAAGCATGGCATAAGCCACTACAATATCTAATTGTCATTGCGAATATGTTTATTCATAATAGGCTGAATCAGGAACGATGAACTAATCATGTTTACAAAAACAAGAGAGGTCGAGTTCATACCATCTTTTCTCATCTCAATAAGTTCATCATATAATCATCATTATTGCCTTTCACTTGCACGACCGAATAGTGTGGATAATAATAATAGTACACATGCATTGGACTAAGCTGGAATCTGCAAGCATTCAATTCAAGAGATAAGACAAGGTAATATAGGATCTTTGTCAGATCAACAATAATGCATATAAGAGCCACTTCAACAATTTAATCATGATCTTCTCCTATCGACCCGAAAGAAAAGAAAAGAAAAGAAATAAAACTATATACACGGGAAAGCTCCCAACAAGCAAAAGAAGAACAAGAAATCTTTTTGGGTTTTCTTTTATTTACTACTACAAGCATGGAAAGTAAACTAATTAAAAGATACAGGTAATTTTTTTGTTTTGTTTTTCCCAAGGTTTGTTAAACACACATGAAGAAAGCAATAAAAAGGAAATAAACTAGCATGGATAATACAATGTAAAAGTATGAGCATCGACATCTAGCAATGAGTGTGTGAACATGAGTGTAATGTCAGTGAGAAATACGTACTCCCCCAAGCTTAGGCTTTTGGCCTAAGTTGGTCTATGGCCACGGCTGGCCTGGCGGATATCCAAAGTAATAGTTGGGGTTGTACTGCGAACAAGAAGACTCTGATTGCCACTGGTAGGCAATCATCTCCGGATCCCATTGGTAATTAGACTGTCGTGGAGGACCAAATTGTGGTTCCGACTCTGGCTCTGTGGCTGATGTAGGGTTCCGGTAGGCGTGAATAGCCTCCGGCGAGACGAGGTACTGGCCTCCAAAGATGGGCCCCTTTGTATGGTTCAGACTTAACCGTTTAGCAATAATACCGCCCATACTAACAGAGTCGTCACGGAATAAACAATGGAACAAAATAAAAATATCAGGAACACTAAGGTTTCCACAGTTTCCGCGACCAATTAAGCAACGACTAGCAAATATTGCAAAGTAGCGTAAAACAGGAAAATGTATGTTAGTGATTCTTGCATCGGAAACTTTCCTAGTTTCCCCTACAGTTTCCTCTACGATATGGTTCCTCTAAGCTACCCTCGAAAGGTATTTTGCAAACCCTGCAAAATTCATATAGTGACATCTTCTTAACCACATCATATAAATGGAACTCTACTGAAGGAGGTGATTCCCTAGGATAATAGTAGAAGTTTTGCACAAAAGTATTGGTGAGTAAGAGACACTGTTCGCGTTGGTCGCGGAGGAAGTCGGTTAGGCCTGCATTCTTAGGCAACTCATAAAAATCATCATAAATCCCGGCTGCTCTCAAGAAATCATCGGAAGGCCATTCACCTGGCCGAACCTCCGCGGTGCGAGGCAGATTATATTTGGGCCTCTCTGCTTCTTCATTTTGCTTTTCCTTCGAGCTTCGGCTCGAGGAGCCCCACAAAAATCTCTTCATTATTTTCTGAAAAATTCTGAAATTTTTAGTAACTTCAAATAAAAGTAAACCAAACTCAACAAAATTGATAGCAACTACTCTGACAAGTGCCTAGAGGCTGTATCATGCATTAGAACTACTTGGAACCATATAAATTTGACATGCAAGCTCAAGAACATGGTCACCTAGGTAGCACAAATTTGCAATGAATAAAGCACTAGAACAAAAAGTAATTGGACCAATGGAGGAGTCACATACCAAGGAACAATCCCCCAAAGCAGTTTTGTGAGAGGTGCTTTGAGCAAGGAGATCAAAAATCGCAGCAAAATGAGCTAGAACTCGTGCTTGAGCTGGATAATGGTGTTTGTGGGAGGAAGAAGGAGTGTGTGGGTGCAGGAATAAGTGGAGGAGGGCCACCATGGGCCCACGAGGCAGGGGGTGCGCCTAGGGGGTAGGGGGCGTCCTCCACCCTCGTGGCCAGGTGGATGCCCCCCTGCTGTGTTCTCAGTGCCAAATATTCTCAAATATTCCAGAAAAAGTCATATTTAAATTCCAGGGCATTTGAAGAACTTTTATTTTCGGGGTATTTTTATATTGCACGGATAATTCAGATAACAGACAGAAAATACTTTATTTAATATAAATAACAGAAAGTGAAAGGAGGGCATAGAAGGTTGTGCTTTCTAACTTCATCTATCTCATGATCATCAAAAGGAATCCATTAACAAGGTTGATCAAGTCTTGTTAACAAACTCATTCCGAATATCATGGAACCGGAGAAATTTCGAATAACACTATGTTACCTCAACGGGGATATGCATCCCCAATAATTCGAATATCATATTTCTTCTTGCCAGTAGGAAGAGGAAATTCAAAACCTCCAAAAATAATCGATGGAACTTTTCCAATAGAATTAATACTATGAACTTGAGGTTGTTTCCTCGGAAAGTGTACCGTATGCTCATTACCATTAACGTGAAAAGTGACATTGCCTTTGGTGCAATCAATAACAGCTCCTACAGTATTCAAAAAGGGTCTTCCGAGAATAATAGACATACTATCTTCCTCGGGAATATCAAGAATAACAAAGTCCGTTAAAATAGTGACGTTTGCAACCACAACAGGCACATCCTCACAAATACCGATAGGTATAGCAGTTGATTTATCAGCCATTTGCAAAGATATTTCAGTCGCTGTCAACTTATTCAAATCAAGTCTACGATATAAAGAGAGAGGCATAACACTAACACTGGCTCCAAGATCACATAAAATAGTTTTAACATAATTTCTTATTACATCCCAAATTTTCAATTTGGAATGTTATACACTAGATCATCATTGCATATCATATTTTATTGCATTTCGGTTGATCCTAGAAATTCTACGCAACTCAAGGACCCTCGGAGAGAGTTGAGGATTTCGTTATTTTCATATTTGAGTTTTCTCAAATTTTGAAAATAGGATCCTTTGATTTTATTTATTTTATCTTCAATTATTTCTATTACAAAAATATGAGAGAGGGAATAAAATGACTTTCCCAGAATAAAGAAATATTGAGGATTTAATAAAAAAAATCAAATATGATTTTATTTCGGTTTTATTTGCTATTTTATTTGAATTTAGGAAAAATGCACGTTTTTCAAAATTGCATTTAGGCCCAAAATAAATGTTTATCCTGTGCGGCTTGATTTTAGAAGCCGGGAAAAATTTATTTCGGGATTTTTGGAGTCCGTTTAGTATTTATTTTGTTTTTTTCTGAGTGTAATTATTTTAAAAAAAAGTCTGAACCGACCTACGGGCCGTATCCGGCCAGGACTCCCTGGCCGAAGCCTTTTTATAGCTCCGCCCGAGGCCCGGGACAGCCCAACTGCCACCCGCCCCAAACCCTAACCCTAGCCGCCGCTGCCCCACACCGCCCCGTCGCCGCCGCCGTTCGCCGAGGTAGACGCCGTTGCCTCGGTTTTCATGAAGAAAACCGATCGGTTTTTTAAAAAAAACTTAGATCTGTTTTTTCGTTAGATCGGTTTTTTCGGTTTAGTTAATAAGCGAGCGTTCGCTCGTTCGTTCGTTTTAACGAACGCGTTCCTCGTTTAGATCCAGATAACGAACATTTGTTCGTTAATCTGTTCGTCGTTTTTCTTTTTCTCGGATTAAATCCGCGATTTTTCTGATCGCGATTCCTGATCGGATTTTCGTTCTAGTATAACTTTTCGCTCGTTTATCAGAATCAGGCGATTCAAGCGCCTGGAGTTTCGTCTCGAAACCCTCTTTCTGTTTAACCAACTCAAACAAGTTTTTGCCACTATAAAAATTGCCCTAGATCAAGAATAGTAAACGAAGCCTGTTTCTTTTGCCGTTTGTCTCTCGTTGCTTCGTTCGATTTGATTCTTTTTGCCAACCGGAGTTCTTAAGTTGAACTTTCTGGTTAGATCTCTTATTTGAGTTTTACCTGTGCATTAGTTGAGTACTTATTGTATGTTTGTTTGTTTGCGATAGAGTAAGCGGAGTGCGCCGCTTGCTACTTCGAATCGCTAGGTTTTGCGGATTAACACTTTCATCATACCTCCTACTGCCCAGTTTTTATTGCATTAGATCAATCCTCACACATTGCATGATTAGGATATAATTAAATTGTGGGTTCTGGGAAGTAGTTGAGGTAGTACCTATTACCTGTTTATTATCAAACCTTTGGGAGTTACTTCTACGTTTTCTTATTATGCCATGCTATGCTAGTAGACGTGGATTGGGTGAGCGTATCCATGACAGATGTGAGATTGTTAAATTAATGGTTTATCTAAGGTGGCAACTTAAATACACATCTGGGTGGATTGAGGCACCTGGGTATTCCAGCGATTGCCTGTTTTTCTTTTGGACCGCCACCCAGGCTCAAAGGGATCATGAGATTATTCATGCTAGAAACTTCCATGTGCAGCCACAAGCTATTATGGGCTCTAGCATAGTTGATTAAGTCGTGCGAACTCTTAGAGTGGTAGACTAGCAGATGTAGGGGAAAGTAGGTGTAACGGTCTGCCCGATCGTAAGGTGCTAGCACTTTTGAAAGACTATGTCTCGGTCATCCGTTTCTCAAACACCATGTAGTGCGAGAATCCCAATGGAGGAGATCGAGTCTTGTGGGGAAAAGTGCGCAAACCTCTGTAGAGTGTATAAACTAATCATGGTTAGCCGTGTCCCCGGTTATGGACATCTTGAGTATCTAGTACCTGGATTATCCTATGAATCTCATCATGTTACTCTAAATTAATTTTGTTGGGTTTTTAATGATGATGCTTAATTGGGATTGAGAGGGTGTCTACACTCTTAATGTTTAACAACTACCATGATAGCTAAATAAAATTTATTCCTTTGCAGTAGGGAAAAATTGGCTTTACGCAAAACTGTAACCATTGAGCTTTCCACCAGCCAAATATGCATGTAGTATAGCCTTATTCCTTCATTGCTCTCTATGTGTTACATTGCTAGCATATTCCATGTGCTGACCCGTTTCGGGCTGCAACGTTCATGTTGCAGACTTTTCAGACGACGATTAAGTGGCCTTTAGGTCGTGGTTCTATACTCAGTGATGCCGTTGGAGTTGATGGACTCACTTATATTCCAAGCCTTCCGCTGTTATCATTATTAGATGGCCTTAAGCAATATTTATTGTAATAAGTTCTCTTTTGAGACACTCGTTGTAATAAGTGTGTGATTGCTACTTTGTTATAAATCCTTCAAGTACTATGTGGTGTCAGCATTACTGATCCAGGGATGACACCTGAGCACAGAGATTGGACCGTTTGAGGTCTGGTCGCTACATTTCTTTTAATGGAGCATGGTATAGTGGGTACTCCTGGATCTCCTAACTTCTTAGGTATTCCACCCTTAAAAGTGTAATTAGTAAGCATGGTGGAAATTTCAGTTTCCGGTATCTTTCTTTTATTAGTAACAATTTCTTTCATGTACTTAGCATAAGGATTCATTTTGAGCATATCAGTTAATTGCATACACAAAAAGATAGGTCTAGTCATTTTAGCAAAGCGCTCAAAATCCTCATCATCCTTTTTCTTGGATGGTTTGGGAGGAGTAGACATGGGTTTTTGAACCCATGGTTCTCTTTCTTTACCATGTTTCCTAGCAACAAAGTCTCTCTTATCATAACGTTGATTCTTTGATTGTGGGTTATCAAGATCAACAACAGGTTCAATTTCTATATCATTATCATTGCTAGGTTGAGCATCATCATGAACATTATCATTAACATTATCACTAGTTTCAGGTTCATTACCAGATTGTGTTTCAGCATCATAAATAGAAATATCATTTGGATTCTTAGGTGTTTCAGCAATAGGTTCACTAGAAGCATGCAGAGTCCTATCATTTTTCTTTTTCTTCCTTTTAGAAGGACTAGGTGCATCTATATTATTTCTTTGAGAATCTTGCTCAATTCTCTTAGGGTGGCCTTCAGGATACAAAGGTTCCTGAGTCATTTTACCAGTTCTAGTAGCCACTCTAACAACATAGTCATTATTCTTACTGTTCAATTCATTGAGCAAATCATTTTGAGCTTAAGTACTTGTTCTACTTGAGTGGTAACCATATAAGCATGTTTACTAATAAGTTTAAGTTCACCTTTTACATTAGCCATATAATCACCCAAGTGTTCAAGCATATCAGCACTGCGTTTGAATTCTCTACCAAAATAAGCATTGAAGTCTTCTTGCTTAACCATAAATTTATCAAACTCATCTAAGCATGGGCTAGCAAACTTGGTGAATGGGATTTTAGCTTTTTCATATCTATAGAGAGAATTTACCTTTACTACCTGTGTCGATTTATCAAGACCATGTGTTTTATTCAATAGGTGATGGATTAAGACCATATATTTCTTCAGCAGGCGGTAAATTAAGACCATGTATTTCTTCAATAGGAGGTAAATTATTAACATCTTTAGCTTTAATACTCTTTTATTTCATGGATTTCTTTGCCTCTTGCATATCTTCAAGACTGAGAAATAGAAAACCCCTTTTCTTCGGAATTGGTTTAGGAATAGGCTCAGGAGCTGGCTCAGGAAGTGTCCAATTATTTTCATTTATCAACATAATATTCAATAAAATTTCAGCTTCATCCAGTGTTCTTTCCCTGAAAACAGAACCAGCACAACTATCCAGGTAATCTCTGGAAGCATCGGTTAGTCCATTATAAAAGATATCAAGTATTTCATTTTTCTTAAGAGGATGATCAGGCAAAGCATTAAGTAATTGGAGAAGCCTCCCCCAAGCTTGTGGGAGACTCCCTTCTTCAATTTGCACAAAATTATATATATCCCTTAAGGCAGCTTGTTTCTTATTAGCAGGGAAATATTTAGCAGAGAAGTAATAAATCATATCCTGGGGACTACGCACACAACCAGGATCTAGAGAATTAAACCATATCTTAGCATCACCCTTCAATGAGAATGGAAATATTTCAAGGATATAAAAGTAACGAGTTCTCTCATCATTAGTGAACAGGGTGGCTATATCATTTAATTTAGTAAGATGTGCCACAACTGTTTCAGATTCATAGCCATAAAAGGATCAGATTCAACCAAAGTAATTATATCAGGATCAATAGAGAATTCATAATCCTTATCAGTAACAAAGATGGGTGAAGTAGCATAAGCAGGATCATATTTCATTCTAGCATTAAGAGTTTTTTTTGTTTAAGCTTAGCTAATAATTTCTTAAGATCACTTCTATCAGTGCAAGCAAGACAGTCTCTTTTAGTTTCTTCATCCATAGCATAGCCCTCAGGCACAACAAGTAATTCATATTTATTAGGAGAGCCTTCATAATCACTTTCATCAGTATTATTAGTTTCAATAATTTCATTCTCTCTGGCCCTAGCAAGTTGTTCATCAAGAAATTCACTGAGTGGCATAGTAGTATCAGGCATAGAAGTAGTTTCATCATAAGTATCATGCATAGCAGAAGTGGCATCATCAATAATATGCGACATATCAGAATTAATAACAGAAGCAGGTTTAGGTGTCGCAATCTTACTCAAAACAGAAGGTGAATCAAGTGCAAAGCTAGATGGCAGTTCCTTACCTCCCCTCGTAGTTGAGGGATAAATCTTGGTTCTTGGATCTTTCAAGTTCTTCATAATGATAAGCAGATATAAATCCCAAGTGACTCAAAGAATAGAGCTATGCTCCCCGGCAACGGCGCCAAAAAATAGCCTTGATAACCCACAAGTATAGGGGATCGCAACAACTTTTGAGGGTAGAGTATTCAACCCAAATTTATTGATTTGACACAAGGGGAGTCAAA
This sequence comes from Triticum urartu, assembly GCF_003073215.2. NCBI lineage: Eukaryota > Viridiplantae > Streptophyta > Magnoliopsida > Poales > Poaceae > Triticum > Triticum urartu. The sequence continues at coordinate 42,937,554 of NC_053022.1, forward strand.
GAATATTCTCAAGTATTAGCTGCTGAGTTGTCAATTCAACCACACCTGGAAACTTAATTTCTGCAGCAAGGTATTTAGTAGCAAAGTAATATGACAGTAGTGGTAACGGTAGCAAAAGATAACGGTGGCAAAAGTAATGTTTTGGTATTTTATAGTGATGATAACAATAGCAATGGGAAAGTAAATAAGCGAAGAACAATATATGGAAAGCGCGTAGGCAATGGATCGGTGATAGAGAATTATGTCGGATGTGGTTCATCATGTAACAGTCATAACCTAGGGTGACACAGAACTAGCTCCAATTCATCAGTGTAATGTAGGCATGTATTCCGAATATAGTCATACATGCTTATGGAAAAGAACTTGCATGACATCTTTTGTCCTACCCTCCCGTGGCAGCGGGGTCCTAGCGAAAACTAAGGGATATTAAGGCCTCCTTTTAATAGAGTACCGGACCAAAGCATTAACACATAGTGAATACATGAACTCCTCAAACTAAGGTCATCACAGGAAGTGGTCCTGATTATTGTCACTTCGGGGTTGCCGGATCATAACACATAGTAGGTGACTATAGACTTGCAAGATAGGATCAAGAACTCACATATATTCATGAAAACATAATAGGTTCAGATCTGAAATCATGGCACTCGGGCCCTAGTGACAAGCATTAAGCATAGCAAAGTCATAGCAACATCAATCTCAGAACATAGTGGATACTAGGGATCAAACCCTAACAAAACTAACTCGATTACATGATAAATCTCATCCAACCCATCACCGTCTAGCAAGCCTACGGTGGAATTACTCACGCACGGCGGTGAGCATCATGAAATTGGTGATGGAGGATGGTTGATGATGACGATGGCGACGGATTCCCCTCTCTGAAGCCCCGAACGGACTCCAGATTAGCCCTCCCGAGAGAGTTTAGGGCTTGGCGGCAGCTCCGTATCGTAAAACGCGATGAATCTTTCTCCCTGATTTTTTCTCTCCAAACACGAATATATAGAGTTGGAGTTGAAGTCGGAGGAGCTCTAGGGGGCCCACGAGGTTGGGGCGCACCCAGGGGCAGGCGCACCCCCCACCCTCGTGGCTAGGGTGTGGGCCCCCTGGTCTTGATCTTTTGCCAGTATTTTTTATTATTTCCAAAAAAAAGTCTTTGTGAAGTTTCAGGTCATTCCGAGAACTTTTGTTTCTGCACATAAATAACACCATGGCAATTCTGCTGAAAACAGCGTCAGTCTAGGTTAGTTCCATTCAAATCATGCAAGTTAGAGTCCAAAACAAGGGCAAAAGTGTTTGGAAAAGTAGATACGATGGAGACGTATCACCAACTTGTGACGCCCCCGAGTTGACCGTACACTAATCATACATGCAAACGTGTACGATCAAGATCAGGGACTCACGGAATGATATCACAACACAACGCTACAAATAAAAATAAGTCATACAAGCATGATATTACAAGCCAGGGGCCTCGAGGGCTCGAATACAAGAGCTCGATCATAGACGAGTCAGCGGAAGCAACAATATCTGAGTACAGACATAAGTTAAACAAGTTTGCCTTAAGAAGGCTAGCACAAACTGGGATACAAATCGAAAGAGGTGGAGGCCTCCTACCTGGGATCCTCCTAAACTACTCCTGGTCGTCGTCAGCGGCCTACACGTAGTAGTAGGATCCTCCAGTGTAGTAGGAGTCGTCGTCGACGGTGGCATCTTGCTCCTGGACTCCAACGTCTGGTCGCAGCAATCGGGTATAGAAAACGGGAAAAGGGGGAGCAAAGCAACCGTGAGTACTCATCCAAAGTACTCGCAAGCAAGGAGGTACACTACATATGTATGCATTGGTATCAAATGGAAAAGGGGTAGCATATGTGGACTAAACTGCAGAATGCCGGAATAAGAGGGGGATTGCTAGTCCTATCGAAGACTACGCTTCTAGCAAGCTCCATCTTGCAGCATGTAGAAGAGACTAGATGGTAAGTTCACCAAGTATCATTGCATAGCATAACCCTACCCGGTTATCCTCCCCTCGTCGCCCTGTGAGAGAACGATCACCGGTTGTATCTGGCACTTGGAAGGGTGTGTTTTATTAAGTATCCGGTTCTAGTTGTCATAAGGTCAAGGTACAACTTCGGGTCGTCCTTTTACCGAGGGACACGGCTATTCGAATAGATCAACTTCCCTGCAGGGGTGCACCACATTTCCCAACACGCTCAATCCCCTTTGTCCGGACACACTTTCCTGGGTCATGCCCGGCCTCGGAAGATCAACACGTTGCAGCCCTACCTAGGCACAACAGAGAGGTCAGCACGCTGGTCTAAATCCTATGGCGCAGGGGTCTGGGCCCATCGCCCATTGCACACCTGCATGTTGCGTACGCGGCCGGCGAGCAGACCTAGCCTCCCTTATACAAGAGCAGGCATTCCAGTCCAACCCGGCGCGCGCCGCTCAGTCGCTGACGTCAAGAAGACTTCGCCTGATACCACGGTGTCGAGTGCCCATAACTGTTCCCGCGTAGTTGGTTAGTGCGTATAGGCCAGTGGCCGGACTCAGATCAAATACCAAGATCTAGTTAAGCGTGTTATTTTGAAATAACCGCGGATGCCGACCAGGGCCAAGCCCACCTCTCTCCTAGGTGGTCTCAACCTACCCTGTCGCTCCGCCACAAAGATCCACATAGAGGGCCGTCGGGACAAAGGTCCTTTCAACCCCCAATCCGTGAATCACTCGCGGGTACTCTACGAGCCGACCCGACTTTAGTCACCACATGTATCTTGTATAAAGTATATAGTATATACCCATGATCTCCTCCCGAGTGATCATCGCCCGATAGTATAGCATGGCAGACGGACAAGAATGTAGGGCCACTGATGATAATCTAGCATCCTATACTAAGCATTTACGATTGCAGGTAAGGTATCAACAATAGTAGCAAGGACAAGCTATGCATCAGAATAGGATTAACGGAAAGCAGTAACATGCTACACTATTCTAATGCAAGCAGTAGAGAGAAGAATAGGCGATATCTGGTGATCAAGGGGGGGCATGCCTGGTTGCTCTGGCAAGTAGGGGTCGTCAACAACGTAGTCGGACGGGGCACCAGCAGCAACGTCAGTCTCGTAGTCTACCAGAGAGAAGAGGAGGAAGAAACAATGAATACAATGCAAACAGATGCATAACGATGCATGACATAACAAGTAGCGGTGCTAGGTATGCCCTAACGCGGTATGAGGTGATACCGATGAAGGGGGGAAACATCCGGCGAAATATCCCCGGTGTTTCGTGTTTTCGGACCGATGAATCGGAGGGGGAAAGTTACGTGTTCGCTATGCTAGGGATGCATGGCGGACGAACAGGCTGCGTATCCAGATTCGTCTCGTCGTTCTGAGCAACTTTCATGTACAAAGTCTTTCCATCTGAGCTACAGTTTATTTTATATTAATTTTAAAGATTTAAATCATTTTTGGATTTATTTAATTATTTTAAATCAACATTATCCAGAACAGTGCACGCTGACGTCAACATGACGTCAGCAGTCAACCTTGACCGTTGACCTGGTCAACCTGACAGGTGGGTCCCACCTGTCAGCGACACACTTTAATTAACCAATTTTAATTAACCTAACCAGGATTAATTAGAGGTGGGCCCACTAGTCAGTGACTACTTAATTAGCTAATTAACTAATTAGGTTAATTAGTAACTAATGTTTAATTAGCTTAATTAAACATGATTAATTAGGGGTGGGCCCCACTAGTCAGTGACTACTTAATTAGATAATTAACTAATTAGGTTAATTAGGTAACTAATGTTTAATTAGTTTAAATAAACAGGATTAATTAAGTTAATTAATTCTTTAATTTATTATTATTATTATTATTTTAATTCCTTTTTTGTAATAACGTTCTGGGCTAGACCACACATGTCTGCGGCCCAGAGGTGCCATAGCGGTTTGGGCGGTAGCGGGTGTCGGGCGCCGCCCGATATGGCACAGCGGGCGCGTGGGCGCAGGGGCGCAACACGCCCAGTGCGGGGCGAGGTTGCCGGTGACGGGGGAGCCCGCCCAGGGAGGGCGCTGTTGTGGTGGCGGGCGCCGGCCGCCGAGACGGCGTGGGGCCATGGAACAGCGGCAGGACCACCGCGGGGCGACGGCGCGGGAAGCCGAGGCGGCAGCCGTGAGAAGAGCAAGTAGTTGTGACGGCAGCTGCAGTGGAGCAAGGAGCAGCGGGATGGTGTGCGGCACGAAGAACGGTGGGCGCGAGCAGGCAGTAGAGGCGGGCGAAGGCACATGGACGGCTGCGAGGGCGTGCCGCGCTTGGCCGGGCGAGTAGCAGGCGACGACGACGAGGCCATGGGCAGGCGCGTGAGTAGCGCGCGGTTTACGAGGCGCAGGGCGGCCACGATGCGGGACATGGGGCGAGGCCAAGGGGCCGAGCGGCGCACGCGGTCGCGGGAAGAGGCGGCCGCCAGCCGCAGCGACAGCGGTAGCAGGCGGGGCATGCGCCGGGCACGATGGAGAGACTCGGAGGCCGCGACGCGGCAGGGATGAGCAGGGGGAAGCGCAGCAGCAGGGTGGGGAGCGGGGCAGACCGGGTCCGGGCGGGTGGTTGCGGGCGGCCGGGGCAAGGCCAGTGGCAGGGAAGCGGCGACCGGAGCAGGGTGGCGCGGGGAAGGGAGGAGGGAGTGGAGGCCGGAGGTGGCCTTACCGGCGTTGGAGAGAAGCGGGGCGGCGAGGCTCGGGGGCGACTGTTGTGGAGGAGGAACGGGACAAGGCGTCGTCGCGGCGTCGAGGAGGCGAGCGTAGTTCGTCAGGGAGGAGGAGGGGGACAAGGCGACGGCGGGGCAGCGTCAGGTGGCTTTGGGTCCTCGTCCGGCGGCGGTGGTCGACGACGGCGGGTGGCGATGGTGAAGCGGTCATCGGCGACGGCGGGCGGCGGCAAAGCCCGATCCCGATCCAGAATTGGATCGGGAGGGAAGGGGGGAGTGAGCGAGTGGGTGAGGGGAGTGGGTGGTAGTGGGGGGTTAGAGCATCTCCAGCGCCCCCCCCCCAACAGGCCCCCCAGGCCACTTTTTTTCGGCGCTGGCGCCGAAAAAACGGCCCAGTCGCGCCCCCAGGACGCCGAAAATCGCCGCTTCGGACCTTTTTTCCGCCCGGCGGTCACAGGCCGAACCCGGCGCGCTGGGGAGCAGTTGGGGGCTCCGGCACTAGGGAAAAGCACGCCTGGCCCACACCGACAGGGGAAAAGTCAAGGTTTTCTTCCCCCGACTCGCCTCGCACCCCCCGCGCCCTTAGCCACCACTAGCTATATCCCGGCGACGGCCGCCGCCCTACTCCGCTAGATAGCCATTCCCCGCTGGAAAATAGCAGCGCTTTGCCGCGGCAGCCCCTCCCACAGCTGCTGGGCGTTTCCGGCCACCGTTTCCGGCCGCGGAGGCGCGGTTTAGCGGTGGTACACGCCCACCGAGCGCAAGGTGTTCGACGTTTTGCCTGTCTTGGCGATGGACTCGGATGACGAGGAAGAGCTCGCCACGCTGCTGGAGGAGGAAGCCACGGCCGACGTCTAGGAAGAAGAGCATCTCATGGTGCTCACCGCCCTCACCCAGCTTCTGGCGAGCCATGAAAAGCCGCGGCGAGGTGGCTCGGCGCCGGGGCGGTTGAAAGCAAAGAACCGGCTTCGTCTTGAAGGCTACTGCGTGCTCTACTCCGACTACTTCGCCGATGCTCCACTTCACGGCGAGAAAACATTTCGGCGCCGTTATCGGATGAGCCGAAAGCTCTTCCTCAGGATTGTGAATTCCATCCGGGAGGTCGACAACTACTTCAAGTGCAAGATGGATTGCACTGGCGCTCTTGGATTCACCTCCATCCAGAAGGGCACGACAGCGATGAAGATGCTTGCATATGGAGCTCCCAGTGATTCACTCGACGACTATGGGCGCATGGCCGAGTCCACCAGCATAGAGTGTTTCTACAAGTTCTGTCAGGCAGTGGTGGCAGTGTTTGGGCCACAATACTTGAGAACACCCAATGCGGAAGACACTGCTCGGATCCTAGCCCAGAATGCAGCAAGAGGATTTCCTGGGATGCTTGGAAGCATCGACTGCATGCATTGGAAATGGAAGAATTGCCCATTTGGTTGGCAGGGGATGTACAAAGGCGCCAAAGGCGGTTGCAGTGTGGTGCTTGAGGCGGTAGCCACACAGGACCTCTGGATTTGGCACTCCTTCTTTGGTATGCCAGGAACTCACAATGACATCAACGTGCTGCAGTGCTCTCCTATTTTTGCCAAGCTCGTTGAGGGCCATTCTCCTCCGGTGAACTTCGAGATCAATGGGCACCAATACAACAAGGGGTACTATCTAGCAGATGGCATCTATCCGAGATGGTCGACATTTGTGAAGACGATCTCAAACCCTGCGGCAGGAGGCAAGAACGCCTGGTTTGCGAAAGTTCAGGAGGCTTGCACGAAGGATGTCGAGCGGGCATTTGGTGTGCTCCAATCTCGATTCACTGTTGTTCGGTACCCCGCTCAGACCTGGTCCAAAGATCAAATGTGGGAGATTATGACTTGCTGTGTCATCTTGCACAACATGATCATCGAGAGCGAGCAAGAAGACCCAGTGTTTGACACTGAACCATACTACAGGCAGGGTCCTCTAGCCGAAGTTGATCACCATCTACCGGCAACTTGGACTGCCTATCTTAGTATGTGTCAGGAGATCCGAGACCCATAGGTGCATCATCAACTGCAGAAAGATCTGATTGAGCACCTATGGAGGCTCAAGGGGGACGCCGTGTGATGAAATACGAGTTTTTATTTGTTGAACTATATAATTTGTATTGAATTATTTGTTGTTGTACTATTTTGTTGAAGTATTTGATTTTTCTGTGATGAAATATGTGATAAGAAATAATTGTGTTGATAATTGAACGCCGAGACATGGCGAAACCACGCCGAATATGGGCCTATTCTCGCCCATATGGGCCCTTTATTCGCCGAAATTGGGCTGCAAAGTGGGCCAATTTCGGCGCCTGGGGGTGAGCTGGGGGCGACGACTGGGCGCAAAACCGCCCCCAGCGCCGATTGTATCGCCGGCTCGGCCCCAGGGGGGCGATTTTTATGCGTCCTGGGGGGGCCAACGGCTGGAGATGCCCTTAGGTTTAGCAGGGGGTGGGTAAGTAGGCCCCAAGTTGGGCCGGCCGGTTGGCCAGCTGGGCCAAGAGGCCCAGCGAGGGGGGGTCTGTTGTTCTCTTTGTTTTTTTCATTTTTCTTTTCTGTTTTAATTCATATTAAAATGTTTAGGCATTTTCTAAATAAGTGCCTTCTGCACTATAATTTCCTAGGCATGAATTTGCAGATCCCGAACATTTTTATTTTATTGTTTGAAAAGTTTTGATGTGTGACAATAATTAATTTTTGAATTTGAAATGTTTCGACCAAACACGTGATTTGCAACAGTAACAAAGGTGTCATGGCATCATTAACGGAGTTTTACTATAGCCTAATTATCCGGGCGTCACATTAATTGAACTTAAATTTATCATGAACTTAGTCCTGATAGTATTTGCATATCTATGTTGTAGATCAATAGCTCGCACATAGCTTCCCCATTTATTTTTCATATGTTCCTAGAGAAAAATAAATTGAAAGATGTTAGTGGCAATGATGCAGATTGGATCCATGATCTGAGGATTATCCTCATTGCTGCATAGAAGAATTATGTCCTTGATGCACCGCTAGGTGACGGACCTATTGTAGGAGCATATGCAGACGTTATGAACGTTTGGCAAAGCTCGGTATGATGACTACTTGATAGTTTTGTGCACCATGCTTTACGGCTTAGAACCGGGAATTCAAAAATGTTTTGAATGCCACGGAGCATATAAGATGTCCCAAGAGTTGAAAGTAGTATTTCAGACTCGTGCCCATGTCGAAAGGTATGAGACTTTTGACAAGTACTTTGCCTACAAAATGGAGGAGAATAGCTCAGCTAGTGAGCATGTGCTCAGAATGTCTGAGTGCTACAATGACTTGAATCAAGTGGGAGTTAATCTTCCAGATAATATAGTGATTGACAGAATTCTCTAGTAACTATCACCAAGTTACTAGAACTTCGTGATGAACTATAATATGCAAGGGATAACGGAAATGATTCCCAAGCTCTTCATGATACGGAAATCGACGAAGGTAGAAATCAAGAAAAGCATCAAGTGTTGATGGTTGACAAGACCACTAGTTTCAAGAAAAGGGCAAAGGGAAGAAGGGGAACTTCAAGAAGAACGGCAAGCAAGTCCCTGCTCAAGTGAAGAAGCCCAAGTCTAGACCTAAGCCCGAGACTAAGTGCTTCTACTGCAAAGGGACTGGTCACTTGAAGCGGAACTGCCCCAAGTATGTGGCGGATAAGAAGGATGGAAAAGTGAACAAAGGTATATTTGATATACATGTTATTGATGTGTACTTTACTAGTGGTTTACCGCTATCATTTTGGGGTTATGCATTAGAGACAGCTACATTCACATTAAATAGGGCACCGTCTAATCCATTGAGACGACACCGTATGAACTATGGTTTGGCTAGAAACCTAAGCTGTCGTTTCTTAAATTTTGGGGTTGCAATGCTTATATGAAAAAGTTTCATCCTGATAAGCTCTAACCCAAATAAGAGAAGTGCGTCTTCATAGGATATCCAAAATAACTATTGGGTACACATTCTATCACAAATCCAAAGGCAAGATATTCGTTGCTAAGATAAAATCCTTTCTAGAGAAGGAGTTTCTCTCGAAATAAGTGAGTGGGAGGAAAGTAGAACTTGATAAGGTAACTCTACCTGCTCCCTTATTGGAAAGTAGTTCATCACAGAAATCTGTTCCTGTGACTCCTACACCAATTAGTAAGGAAGCTAATGATGATGATCATGTATCTTCAAATCAAGTTACTACCGAACCTCATAAGTCAACCAGAGTGAGATCCGCACTAGAGTGGTACGGTAATCCTATTCTGGATGTCATGTTACTTGACCATGACAAACCTACAAACTATGAGGAAGCGATGATGAGCCTAGATTCTGTAAAATGGCTTGAGGCCACGAAATCTGAGATGGGATCCATGTATGAGAACAAAGTATGGACTTTGATTGACTTGCCCGATGATCGGTGAGTCATTAAGAATAAATGGATCTTCAAGAGGAAGACGGACACTGATAGTAGTGTTACTATCTACAAAGCTGGAATTGTCCCAAAATATTTTCGATAAGTTCAAGGTGTTGACTACGATGAGATTTTCTCACTCGTATCGATGCTTAAAAGTCTGTCTGGATCATGTTAGCAGTTGCCGCATTTTATGAAATCTGGCAAATGGATGTAAAAACTATATTCCTTAATGAATTTCTTAAAGAACAGTTGTATATGATGCAACCAGAAGGTTTTGTCGATCCTAAAGGTGCTAACAAAGTGAGCAAGCTCCAGTGATCCATCTATGGACTGGTGCAAGCATCTCGGAGTTGGAATATATGCTTTGATAAAGTGATCAAAGCATATGGTTTTATACAGACTTGCGGTGAAGCCTATATTTACAAGAAAGTGAGTGGGAGCACTACAGCATTTCTGATAAGTATATGTGAATGACATATTGTTGATCAGAAATAATGTAGAATTTTCTGGAAAGCATAAAGGAATGTTTGAAAAGAGTTTTTCAAAGAAAGACCTTGATGAAGCTGCTTACACATTGAGCATCAAGATCTATAAAGATAGATCAAGACGCTTGATAAGTTTTTTCAATGAGTACCTTGACAAGCTTTTGAAGTAGTTCAAAATGGAACAGTCAAAGAAGGAGTTCTTGCCTGTGTTGCAAGGTGTGAAGTTGAGTAAAGACTCAAAACCCGACCACGGCAGAAAATAGAAAGAGAATGAAAAGTCATTCCCTATGCATCAGTCATAGGTTCTATTAAGTATGCTATGCTGTTTACCAGTCCTAATGTATACCTTAGCATTTTTCTGGCAAGGGAGTACAATGGTGATCTAGGAGTAGATCACTGGACAGCGGTCAAAATTATCCTTAGAGAACTAAGGACATATTTCTCGGTTATGGAGGTGATAAAAGAGTTTGTCGTAAAGAGTTACGTCGATGAAAGCTTTGACACCGATCTGGATGACTCTATATCTCGATCTAGATACATATTGAAAGTGGGAGCAATTAGCTAGAGTAGCTTCGTCCAAAGCATTGTAGACATAGAAAATTTGCAAAATACATACGGCTCTGAATGTGGCAGGTCCGTTGACTAAATTTCTCTCACAAGCAAAACATGATCACTCTTTGGGTGTTAATCACATAGCGATGTGAACTATATTAGCGACTCTAGTAAACCCTTTGGCTGTTAGTCACATGGAGATGTGAACTAATCACATAAAGATGTGAACTATTGGTGTTAAATCACATGACGATGTGAACTAGATTATTGACTCTAGTGCAAGTGGGAGACTGAAGGAAATATGCCCTAGAGGCAATAATAAAGTTATTATTTATTTCCTTATATCATGATAAATTTTTATTATTCATGCTAGAATTGTATTAACCGGAAACTTAGTACATGTGTGAATACATAGACAAACAGAGTGTCACTACTATGCCTCTACTTGACTAGCTCGTTGAATCAAAGATGGTTAAGTTTCCTAACCATAGACATGAGTTGTCATTTGATTAACGGGATCACATCATTAGAGAATGATGTGATTTACTTGACCCATTCCATTAGCTTAGCATTTGATCGTTTAGTTTGTTGCTATTGCTTTCTTCATGACTTATACATGTTCCTATGACTATGAGATTATGCAACTCCCGAATACCGGAGGAACACTTTGTGTGCTACCAAACGTCACAACGTAACTGGGTGATTATAAAGGTTCTCTACAGGTGTCTCCGATGGTACTTGTTGAGTTGGCATAGATGAAGATTAGGATTTGTCACTCTGATTATCAGAGAGGTATCTCTGGGCCCTCTCGGTAATGCACATCACTATAAGCCTTGAAAGCAATATGACTAATGAGTTAGTTGCGGGATGTTGCATTACAGAACGAGTAAAGAGACTTGCCGGTAATGAGATTGAGCTAGGTATTAGGATACCAACGATCTAATCTCGGGCAAGTAACATACCGATGACAAAGGGAACAACGTATATTGTTATGCGGTTTGACCGATAAAGATCTTCATAGAATATGTAGGAACCAATATGAGCATCCAGGTTCCTCTATTGGTTATTGACCGGAGACATGTCTCGGTCATGTCTACATAGTTCTCGAACCCGTAGGGTCCGCACACTTAAAGTTCTATGACGGTCGGTATTATGAGTTTATATGTTTTGATGTACCGAAGTTAGTTCGGAGTCACAGATATGATCACGGACATGACGAGGAGTCTCAAAATGGTCGAGACATAAAGATTGATATATTGGAAGCCTACATTTGGACATCGAAGAGTTCCAGGTGAAATCGGGATTTTACCAGAGTGCCGGAGGGGTTACCGGAACCCCTCGGGGGTTAATGGGCCTTATTTGGCCCTAGTTGAGAGAGAGGGGCCGGCCAGGGCAGGCCACGCGGCCCCTCCCCCTCTGGTCCGAATTGGACTAGGAGAGGGGGGGCGGCGCCCCCCTTTCCTTCTCCTTGTCCCCCTTCCTTTCCCCCTCCTAGTAGGAGTAGGAAAGAGGGGAATCCTACTCCTACTAGGGCCGGCCGGCCTCCCCCCTTTCTCCTTTATATACGGGGGCAGGGGGCACCTCTAGACACACAAGTTGATCATTGATCTCTCCCGGCCGTGTGCGGTGCCCCCTCCACCATAATCCACCTCGGTCATACTGTAGTGGTGCTTAGGCGAAGCCCTGCAACGATAGCTTCATCAACATCGTCACCACGCCGTCGTGCTGACGAAACTCTTCCCCGAGCTCTACTGGATCGTGAGCTCGCGGGACACCACCGAGCTGAACGTGTGCTGAACGCGGAGGTGCCGTACGTTCGGTACTGAGGATCGGTCGATCGTGAAGACGTACAACTACATCAACCGTGTTGCCATAACGCTTCCGCTTAACTTCCTATGAGGGTGCGTGGACGACACTGTCCCCTCTCGTTGCTATGCATCACCATGATCTTGTGTGTGTGTAGGAATTTTTTTGAAATTACTACGTTCGCCAACTCTTTTGTTCTTGAGGTCACGGGAGAAATCATGTTGCAAGTAATCATGTGAACTTGATATGTGTCCGATATTTTGATAGTATGTATGTTGTGATTCCCTTAGTGGTGTCATGTGAACGTCGACTACATGACACTTCACCATATTTGGTCCTAAGGGAATGCATTGTGGAGTAGCAATTAGATGATGGGTTGCGAGAGTGGCAGAAGCTTAAACCCCAGTTTATGCGCTATTCCGTAAAGGGCCGATTGGATCCAAAAGTTTAATGCTATGGTTAGAATTTATTCTTAATACTTTTATCTTAGTTGTGGATGCTTGCGGGAGGGTTAATCATAAGTAGGAGGTTTGTTCAAGTAAGAACAACACCTAAGCACATGTCCACCCACATATGAAATTATCAAAGTAGCAAACACAAATCGAACCAACATGGTGAAAGTGACTAGATGAAATTCCCGTGTACCCTCAAGAACGCTTTGCTTATCATAAGATTCCGTTTTGGCCTGTCCTTTGTCTCAAAAGGATTGGGCTACCTTGCTTCACTTTTGTTACTACTATCGTTACTTGCTCGTTACGAATTATATTGCTATCAAACTACTCTGCTACTTACAATTTCAGCACTTGCAGACATTACCTTGCTGAAAACCGCTTGTCATTTCCTTCTGCTCCTCGTTGGGTTCGACACTCTTAGTTATAAGAAAGAGCTACAATTGATCCCCTATACTTGTGGGTCATCAAGGCTATTTTCTAGCACCATTTCCGGGGAGTGAAGCGCCTTTGGTAAGTGGAATTTTGTAAGGAACCATTTATATAGTGTGCTGAAATTTACTGTCACTTGTTACTATGAAAAAAAATCATTTAAGGGGTTTGTTCAGGGTATCTTCACCTCGTCCGGAACCACAATTAGCTACCCCTCAACCTACGGCACCTACTGAAAATATTGAATATGAAATTCCTTCAGGTATGATAGAACAACTGCTAGCTAATCCTTACGTAGGAGACGGAACCGAACATCTTGATATGCACTTGATATATGTGGAACAAATTTGTGGATTGTTTAAGCTTGCAAGTTTACCTAGAGATGAAGTTATGAAAAGCGTTTTCCCTTTATCTTTGAAGGTAAAATCATTGGCATGGTATAGGCTATGCGGTGATATTGGATCTTGGAATTGGAATCGATTAAAATTGGAGTTCCACCAAAAATTTTATTCCATGCATCTAGTTCATCTTGATCAGAATTACATATATAATTTTTGGCCTCGTGAAGGATAAAGTATTGCTCTAGCTTGGGGAGGCTTAAGTCAATGTTATATTCATGCCCCAATCATGAGCTCTCAAGAGAAATTATTATTCAGAAATTTTATGCTCGGCTTTCTCGTGATGATCAATCCATGCTCGATACTTCTTGTACTGGTTCCTTCATGAAGAAGACTATAGAATTCCGGTGGGATATTTTGGGAAGAATTAAACACAACTCTAAAGATTGGGAACTCGACGAAGGTAAAGAGTCAGGTATTAAGCTTAAGTATGATTGTGTTAAATCTTTTATGAATACCGATGCTTTTCAAAAGTTTAGCACTAAATATGGACTTGACTCTGAGATAGTAGCCTCCTTTTGTGAATCATTTTCTACTCATGTTGATCTCCCTAAAGAGAAGTGGTTGAAATATCAGCCACCTATTAAAGAAGAAAATAAAGAACCGGTACTAGCTAAAGAAGAAACTATACTTTATAATGTTGATCCAGTTGTTCCTACTGCTTATATTGAGAAACCACCTATAAACATGCTAAAGTTTCAACTTTAATTAACAAAAGTTATATTAGAACACCTAAACCAGATGAACAAATTAAATTAGAACCTAGTATTGCTATGATTAAGTATTGCTATGATTAAGGATCAATCTTAAGCAATTTTTCTGAAATCATAGCATTAAAATTCTTTTGCGAAGAAATAAATTCTTTAATATTAGATTCAAAATCAGAGGGCATCTTATTATAATTTCCATAAGAATTGTTGTAGGAATTACCATAATTATTAGAGGGCTTACTAGGATAAGGCTTAGGATTGAAATTTCCTCTATACGCGTTGTTACCAAAATTGTTCCTACCAACAAAATTAACATCCATAGATTCATTATTATTCTCAATCAAAGTAGATAAGGGCACATCATTAGGATCAGAAGAAACACTCTTATTAGCAAATAATTTCATAAGTCCATCCATCTTTCCACTCAAAACATTAATTTCTTCTATCGCATGCACCTTTTTAGTAGATCTTTCAGTATGCCATTGATAATAATTAACCATAATATTATCTAGGAGTTTAGTAGCTTCTCCTAAAGTGATTTCCATAAAAGTGCCTCCCGCGGCCGAATCTAAAAGATTTCTAGAAGCAAAATTCAATCCGGCATAAATTTTTTGTATAATCATCCACAAGTTCAAACCATGAGTAGGGCAATTACGTATCATTAATTTCATTCGCTCCCAAGCTTGTGCAACATGTTCATGATCAAGTTGCTTAAAATTCATAATATCGTTTCTAAGAGAGATGATCTTAGCGGGAGGAAAATACTTAGAGATAAAAGCATCTTTGCACTTGTTCCATGAATCAATACTATTTTTAGACAAACACAAAAACCAAGCTTTAGCACGATCTCTAAGCGAAAAAGGAAATAGCTTCAATTTAACAATATCATTATCAACATCTTTCTTCTTTTGCATGTCACACAAATCAACGAAGCTATTAAGATGGGTAGCGGCATCTTCACTAGGAAGGTCGGAGAACAGATCTTTCATGACAAGATTCAGCAAAGCGGTATTAATTTCACAAGATTCAGCATCGGTAAGAGGAGCAATCGGAGTGCTAAGGAAATCATTGTTGTTGGTATTGGTGAAGTCACACAATTTAGTATTATCTTGAGCCATCGTGACAAACAAGCAAACTAACACACAAGCAAAAGAGGCAAATAGAGAAGGAGGATAGAGAGAGAGGGCGAATAAAACGGCAAGGGTGAATTGGCGGGAGAGGAAAATGAGAGGCAAATAGCAAATAATGTAATGCGGGAGATAGGGATTGTGATGGATACTTGGTATGTTGACTTTTGCGCAGACTCCCCGGCAACGGCGCCAGAAATTCTTCTTGCTACCTCTTGAGCACTGTGTTGGATTTCCCCGAAGAGGAGAGGATGATGCAGCAAAGTAGCGTAAGTATTTCCCTCAGTTTTTGAGAACCAAGGTATCAATCCAGTAGGAGGCTACGCACGAGTCCCTCGTACCTACACAAAAACAATAGCTCAACGCAACCAACGCGCTTAGGGGTTGTCAATCCCTTCACTGTCACTTACGAAAGTGAGATCTGATAGAGATGATAAATAATATTTTTGGTATTTTTGGTATAGAGATGCAAAGTAAAAAGTAAAAGCAAAGTAAAAGCAAAGCAATAATAAAGTGATGGAGATTGATATGATGAGAAAGAGACCCGGGGGCCATAGGTTTCACTAGTGGCTTCTCTCAAGAGCATAAGTATTCTACAGTGGGTGAACAAATTACTGTTGAGCAATTGACAGAATTGAGCATAGTTATGAGAATATCTAGGTATGATCATGTATATAGGCATCACGTCCGAGACAAGTAGACCGAAACGATTCTGCATCTACTACTATTACTCCACTCATCGACCGCTATCCAACATGCATCTAGAGTATTAAGTTAAAACCAGAGTAACGCCTTAAGCAAGATGACATGATGTAGAGGGATAGTTTCATGCAATATGATAAAAAAACCCCATTTTGTTATCCTCGATGGCAACGATACAATACGTGCCTTGCTGCCCCTTCTGTCACTGGGAAAGAACACCACAAGATCGAACCCAAAGCTAAGCACTTCTCCCATGGCAAGAACAACCAATCTAGTAGGCCAAACCAAACTGATAATTCAAAGAGACTTGCAAACATAACCAATCATACATAAAAGAATTCAGAGAAGATTCAAATATTATTCATAGATAGACTTGATCATAAACCCACAATTCATCGGTCTCAACAAACACACCGCAAAAACAAGATTACATCGAGTAGATCTCCACAAGAGAGGGGGGAACATTGTATTGAGATCCAAAAAGAGAGAAGAAGCCATCTAGCTACTAGCTATGGACCCATAGGTCTGAAGTAAACTACTCACACTTCATTGGAGGGGCTTGGATGATGATGTAAAAGCCCTCCGTGATCGATGCCCCCTCCGGCGGAGCTCCGGAACAGGCCCCAAGATGGGATCTCGTGGACACAGAAAGTTGTGGCGGTAGAATTAGGTTTTTGGCTCCGTATCTGATCGTTTGGGGGTACGTGGATATATATAGGAGGAAGAAGTACGTCGGTGGAGCTTCGAGGGGCCCACGAGGCAGGGGGGCGCGCCCTAGGGGGGCGCGCCCTCCACCCTCGTGACCGCCTCGTGGCTTTCTTGACGGGGGTCCAAGTCTCCTGGATTTTATCTGATGAGAAAATCACGTTTCCGAAGGTTTCATTCCGTTTGGACTCCGTTTGATATTCCTTTTCTTCAAAACCCTAAAACAGGCAAAAAATAGCAATTCTGGGATGGGCCTCTGGTTAGTAGGTTAGTCCCAAAAATAAAATAAAAGTGGATAATAAACCCCAATAATGTCCAAAACAGTAGATAATATAGCATGGAGCAATCAACAATTATAGATACGTTGGAGACGTATCAGTTGCATCATCCTCTCCTCTTCAGGGAAATACCAACACAGATACAGGCAATCATGACACACATAGGGGGTGGCCTCCCTAGGGGAGCCCCTCAACCAAGTTGACCGGGGGACATTAAGCCCATTAAGGAGATAAGAGAGAGGTCCCGAGTGTTCCACGAGCACCCCTAGGATCATCTTGGTCCCCAAGTCTACGATGGCGGAGGCATCAAGGGCATGTTTGGTTGCCTGGGTGCATCTATCATGCATTGCATGAAGGAGCTTGGTTGGGGCTAGCCTGGTTGACCTCATGCAAAACTGAGTTAAAATGTGTGTTTGGTGTACTGCATGAGATGAGCCAGGCTCAGCTCAGATTTTGTTTGGTGTGTTGTATCTGAGGTTGTATGAGAGATGCAGCATACAACATATGTTGTTTGGTAGGTTGTATGATGTGGAATTTAACTCAAGGGTGATTGATCATGTATGTAAAATAATCCGAATATAATTTTGGTAATATGCACTCCAAATTAGATATCTTTGTTGATTGAAGTAATAAAAGAATATATGTTCATACGTCTTCAAAATGACTAAGATGATTGAAGTAAGAAAAAACAAAATTTCAGCAGCATCTTTGTTGTTTGTATAAGTACACAAGCAGTTTATATACACATATAAGCAATTTATGGTACAAAATAACTAGAGAATCCTTCTTTTCCGGTCCAACACATAAATAGCACATAAATCAAGACGTACTAGAGTTCACATATTAGATAGCCACAAATCCGTATGGTTCATATTACAGTCCAGAGTTTACATATTAGATAGCCACAATCTATATTGTCTTTACATCACATATATACGGGATAGTTTTTTTGACCAAGTACAATAAAATATAGCCAGCTTCGTTGAAGTGGCACATATTTGCTCACACTCCACCCTTGGGCACTTCATCGTTGGTGACAGGCATTCCATCCTTGGGCAGTCCTTGCTTGGGCATGGGCACTCCATCGTTGACCTTGGAGAGGTGGTGCATGACCCAATGAGTGCGACGAGTCTCCGACATCTGCACGAATGAGTGGCTCCTAGCCCTGTTGGCATTCTCATTGAGATAGTCCAAGACAATTAACAGATCATCCTCGATAAAACCAGGGAGCTCCATGACAGCATCATAAAGTTCAGGATGTGCCTCTCCGGTCACTACAAAAAAAAGACACATCCATGACATTTTGGGCCGAATGAAATTTTTTTCTGTCATACATATGACGATAATTGTGACAAAACATGGTATCATCGTAGATGTGGTGGGCTCCTACTTCTATGACAAAAAATCATGACAGAAAATGGGCTTTTCGTCCTAGGCGGGCCGGAGACGCAGCTGTATGACATTCTTTGGCCCGTCCATGATGGAAAAAACCGTGGTAGAAGCGAGGGGGAGGAAAATTTCAAGGAGTTCCCGGTTACGGTGGGAGGTCGGGGGCCGAGCGATGCGCATTTGTCTCGTACACGTACACGCGTGTGTGCGAGGCGTTGGCTCTAACTGAACCCGAGCAAGGCGTTGGGCGCTAACTGAACCCGAGCGATTGCACTGCAGGCTACGCATTACTGAACCCGAGCGATCGATCGATGGCTGTTAACTGAACCCGATCGAGCGATTCCTTCGCTACTGCTGCTAACTGAAGCCGATCGATGCTGCCTCTGGGATGAACAGTGAGCGTTGCGGGGGGGTTTGGATGAACAGTGAGCGGTGGCGTTGCCTTTGGATGAACAGGACCCCGTGGTGTGGTGGAGGGCTGGATGAACAGTAGACGGTGGAGGGGTGCCCGTGGAGGGGTGGATGAATAGAACCCCGTGGTGTGGATGGCAGGATGAACAGTAGACGGTGGAGGGGTGCCCGTGGAGGGGTGGTTGAACAGGAACCCGTGGTGTGGAGGGATGGATGAATAGTAGACTATGGAGGGGTGGTTGAACAGTAGCCGGTGGAGTAGCGCGCGGTGGAGGTTGGATGAACAGGAGCCCGTGGAGGCTGGAGGAGGTCGACGGTAGCCCGTGGAGGCTAGAGGAGGTCGACGGTGGAGATGAACAGTATCCTGTGGAGTCCCGTTTTGCGGTACGCCACACCCCTCCCGATGAACAGGACCCCCGTTTCGACCGTAGCGCTCCAACACAAGTCCGTTTCGTCCGTTTTGCGGTACGCCCCACCCCTCCCGATCAACAGGACCCCTGTTTCAACCGTAGGAGGTCCGTTTCCTCCGTTTTGCGGTACGCCACACCCCTCCCGATCAACAGGACCCCCGTTTCGATCGTAGGAGGTCCGTTTCCTCCATTTTGCGATACGCCAGACCCCTCCCGATCAACAGGACCCCATTCCGAACGTAGGAGGTCCGTTTCCTCTGTTGTGCGGTACGCTAGGCCTCATTTCCATCGCCTGTTCCGTCCAAGCCCTCCCGATAAACATGACACGCATTCCGTTCCGACCCAACCGGTTGGCTCCCCTTTTTAAAAACTTCAAGACGGCCACATAGCATGGAGCCGACCCCAACGATTTTAAGCTTACAGGCACGGTACACGCTATCTTGTACTACTCTACACATGAAACTGCCACACGAGCGTTCGGGTTGTGCTTGGATCTTCGCCTCTTCGGGAAGTCGAACAATGATGGAGTGCTACTGCACTGGAGGAGTACTATAGTACGCTTCTGGCCATCTGACACCGATTGAACAGCTACATGTCCACCGCGTGCGGGAGGTGGAGCATGTAGCGAAAGCTTCTCCTAGTCTTGCCAGCCACCACGCTCATGGGCGAGGGAGGGATGCTCCTGCCTTTGCGTGTATGACAGGTGGGCCCGACAGGTGTGTGGCCAACCTGTCATACAGCCAAAGGCAGGTGCAGTTAAGTCCGCGAGCGAGAGGATAATCAAACTTCTCGTTGATGTACGAGTTGACGCGACACATCAAAGCACTGCACTCGATATATTTCAATAATTTGCGTTTACCGATGCATTAATTACAACACATGCATGCATGTCATGACTCTCCTTTTGATACTCCCTCTGGTCCTTTTTACTCTGCATATTAGGTTTGTCTGAAGTCAATCTCATCCAACTTTGACCAAATTTATACAAAAATTATTAACATTCACATAACAACATATTTATTATTAGATCCATCTCGAAATATATTTTCATATTATATTTATTAGATGTTATAGATGTTAATATTTTTTAATATAAATTTGGTCAAACTTAGCAAACTTTGATTTCAGACAAAGCTAATGTGCGGAGTAAAAAGGACCGGAGGGAGTACTTGCATGTGTTGATTTAATGCACCTTGAAGTAGTATAAAATATGTGACGGTAAAGCTTTGTAATACTCCGGCCCAAGTCAAGAGATGGCTGTGCACGAGGAGGACGAGATCATGCAGACCGAACATGACCCGACGATGGAGCTCTCTAAGGTCTCGATGGACCTCACCGTGCTCCACTGCCCCTTGTGCCTCCGCCCCTTGACGCCTCCAGTGTATGAGGTTCGAATACACCTCATCCGTTCGGCTGATTGAGCAAGGTGCAGGTTTCTTGATTGATGTGATGTTCGATTGATTTCTGCAGTGCAAGGGAGGGCACCTGGCCTGCACGGACTGCCGCGTCGAGCGTCCCGGGAACCAGCTACAGTGCCAGAAGTGCGAGCGCGACGGGGGCTTCGACGTGCGGAACACGACGGTGGACTCCATCCTTTCTTCGGTGAGGGTGGAGTGCCCGCACGAAGGCTATGGGCTCTACGTCAGTTACCACAAGCTCACCGATCACCAGAGTGTGTGTCCGCTTGCGCCCTGCAAATGCCCCGTGCTCGTCTGCGGCTACGAAGGCCCGCCGCCGGCGCTCTACCACCACATCAGCACCGCGCATCCCATGCCCGTGCATAGGATCCAGTACGGCAAGGTGCTCCAGCTGCATGTGCCACTGTCGGAGCCACGGCTCTTGCTGTTCGCGGAGGAGGACCGCCGCGCGTTTTTCTTGGTCAGCGGCATGCTCGACATCGGCGCGCCTATCTCCGTGTCGGTCGTCTGCATCAGAGCGGGGGCCTCCCCACTGCCGCACTATGTGCCCAAGCTGTGGGCAAATGGCCCGCCGGCGGAGCCCAAAGGCACGACCGACGCCGTCAAGTTGGAAATGGAGGTGACAAGCAGCAAGGATCCCGGCGACGTCGACGTGCAGGAGCTGACATTCTTGACAGTTCTGCACAATCTGCTAGCCGGGGCTAAGCTTGTGTCCCTCCACATTCAGATTGACAAGCTCACGTCCTAAATGTTTCTACAGTGCCTTCTGTTTATCTTAGTAATATGCTAATATAGGGATTACCTTGTTCTACTTTAGCTTAAGAAATGGTGGGTTTTGGTGGCGATGTAGCAATTACTTCGACATCAGATCAGTAATTTCCAACAGTCGAACGGATATTTTTCTGTCTGTTGGATATAAAGTTCCTTTGGGTAAGAAGTACTACTTGTCATCAAAATGGATAAAAGGAGATGTATGTAGACGTATTTTAGTTCTAGATACGTCCCTTTTATCCATTTTGATGACAAGCACTCCCTCTGTTCCACAATACATGCCTTCCATTTGTCAAAATATAGATGTATATAGACATGTTTTAGTATATAGGTACATCCATGATAGAGCCAATCGGATGGTTGAGAACACTACAATTTGTAGCTACAGATGCGTGTGTGACTCCCAGATGCAGAGGTCGGGGGTCATCATCCTCCTTTTCGAGAAAAAACAGACGCGTGTGTGAGAGGACGAGTGCGTGCGTGCACCTCTTCTCTTCCTGTATAACGTACTACTAAACTCAGAGTACAAGTTTTTGTGGGTGGCACGATGGTGCATGCAAGAAGTCCCGAGAGATAGGTTTAATGCATCTGAAAATAGACTAGCCTAAATCTTGTCACGCGGCTATTCCTGTCGAACACCCCATTAACCGTAAGATATGTATACGACGGTGCCAGTTATTGCACGTACATAGCAGTACTCCCTCCTTTCCGGTTTATAAGGCTTAATTCAAAAATCTCACCAACCAAGATGGTGAGTGGTGGAATATTTTTTGTAGTTTGCAAAAGCACCTAATTAATACTCTTGTTTTTCTCAAAAAATTATGTTTATCAGTGCATTAATTGCAATGCATGCATGCATAAAGTACATGCATTGGTCAATTTTCTCTTAATACTTGCATGCAATGATTTAATGCACCTTGGAATCTGAACATGTGTTGGGGAACAACCAAATTGAGCCTTATAAAATGGAAAAACTAAAATTTGAATTGCAAATTACTCCACGCTATATTGAATTGCAAACCTGTTCACACCGATCACAACCTAAACGGTTTCCCACTTAGGAGTGTATTAGTACCACGCTATATTGAATTGCAAACCTGTTCACACCGATCACAACCTAAACGATTTCCCACTTAGGAGCGTATTAGTACCACGCTACTCCCTCCGTCCGGGTTTATTAGGCCTAAAGACAATTTCTCTTAGACCAAGACACATAGTAATTTGCTCACATTAATTCTTTCATTTCACTCCCAATGCACTCTCTCACATGCATGCAGCCAATGAAAAAGCACACATGAAGTATATTAATTTTTCAGCCATGGCACCAACAACAATGGCTTTCAATGCAACCAATGAAATGGTTGCATGCATGCACCTTTCCAAAGCGGGGCCTTACAAAAGGGGAGTATATTGAGTTGCAAACCTGTTCAAACTGATCACAACCTAAATGGTTTCCCACTTCGGAGCGTATTAGTACTCAGTTATAAATATTAGTATGCCAAGATGACTGCACATTCCTCCTCAACTCCTCATCCACAAAAACAAACAAGTCATTCAGCATCCTTCCCTTGCGTCTGCCATGGCCAGCGTGAGTTCTGGGTTGAGAGATTGCCACCAGGGAGAGGTGAGCATGGAAGCAGAAGCACGAGAGATGTCCCGCTGATACGTGTCCAACGTATCTATAATTTTTGATTTCTCCATGCTATATTATCTACTGTTTTGGACTATATTGGGCTTTATTTTCCACTTTTATATTACTTTTGGGACTAACCTGTTAACCGGAGGCCCAGCCCAGAATTGCTATTTTTTGCCTATTTCAGTGTTTCGAAGAAACGGCATATCAAACGGAATAAAACCTTCGGGAACGTGATTTTCTCGCCGAACGTGATCCAGGAGACTTGCACCCTACTCCAAGGAGTCAAAGAGGCGGTCACGAGGGTGGGGGGCGCCCCCCCCCCTTGGGCGCGCCCCCCTGCCTCGTGGGCCCCTCGATGCTCCACCGACGTACTCCTTCCTCCTATATATACCTACGTACCCCCAAACGAACAGATAAGGAGCCAAAAACCTAATTCCACCGCCGCAACTTTCTGTATCCACGAGATCCCATCTTGGGGCCTGTTCCGGAGCTCCGCCGGAGAGGGCCGTCATCACGGAGGGCTTCTACATCATCATAGCCTCTCCGATGAAGTGTGAGTAGTTTACCTCAGACCTTCAGGTCCATAGTTAGTAGCTAGATGGCTTCTTCTCTCTTTTTGGATCTCAATACAAAGTTCTCCCCCTCTCTTGTGGAGATCTATTCGATGTAATCTTCTTTTTGCGGTGTGTTTGTTGAGACCGATGAATTGTGGGTTTATGATCAAGTCTATCTATGAATAATATTTGAATCTTCTCTGAATTCTTTTATGTATGATTGGTTATCTTTGCAAGTCTCTTCGAATTATCCGTTTGGTTTGGCCAACTAGATTGGTAGTTCTTGCCATGGGAGAAGTGCTTAGCTTTGGGTTCGATCTTGCGGTGTCCTTTCCCAGTGACAGAAGGGGCAGCAAGGCACGTATTGTATCGTTGCCATCGAGGATAACAAGATGGGGTTTATTTCATATTGCATGAATTTATCTCTCTACATCATGTCATCTTGCTTAAGGCGTTACTCTATTTTTAACTTAATACTCTAGATGCATGCTGGATAGCGGTCGATGAGTGGAGTAATAGTAGTAGATGCAGAATCATTTCGGTCTACTTGTCACAGACGTGATGCCTATATACATGATCATGCCTAGATATTCTCATAACTATGCTCAGTTCTGTCAATTGCTCAATAGTAATTTGTTCACCCACCGTAGAATACTTATGCTCTTGAGAGAAGCCACTAGTGAAACCTATGGCCCCCGGGTCTATTCTCATCATATCAATCTCCATCACTTTAATCTTGCCTTGCTTTTTTACTTTGTTCTTACTTTTTACTTTGCATCTCTATACCAAAAATACCAAAAATATTATATCTATCAGATCTCACTCTCGTAAGTGACCGTGAAGGGATTGACAACCCCTAATCATGTTGGTTGCGAGTAGCTATCGTTTTGTGCAGATACGAGGGACTTGAGCGTGGCCTCCTACTGGATTGATACCTTGGTTCTCAAAAACTGAGGGAAATACTTACACTACTTTGCTGCATCACCCCTTCCTCTTCGGGGAAAACCAACACAAGCTCAAGAGATAGCAAGAAGGATTTCTAGCGCCGTTGCCAGGGAGTCTATGCAAAAAGTCAACATACCAAGTACCCATCACAATCCCTATCTCTCGCATTACATTATTTGCCATTTGCCTCTTGTTTTCCTCTCCCCCACTTCACCCTTGCCGTTTTATTCGCCCTCTCTCTCTATCCTCCCTCTCTTTCTCGCTTGCCTTTTTGTTTGCTCGTGTGCTAGTTTGCTTGTTTGTCGCGATGGCTCAACCAAGATTCGGTGATCTTCACCTTAAAAGGTTAGAGGAGATCAAAAACAACGTTAGGAAATTTATGGTTTTGCAATTTGAGCATAATAATTTCTTTGGAAACGAGCTTAAGGAACAAAAAAGTTTTATGAGTTATATGAATAAAGAGCTTGAAGATATGTCTAAAGAATTTGATGGTATAAGATCCCAAATTGCTCGTCTAGAAAAGATGACTGCTGAAATTTCGGATATGCAAGCCACCTTAGTCGATAAGATGGCTGCTAAACCGAATTCCTATGAAAATCAAGATGAAGATCTAAAAGTTATTGATGTGTCCCCTATTAAATCTTTGTTTTGCAATATGAATCTTGATGAAACTGAATATGATCTTCCTTTACCTAGAAGGCGTTCTAAAAATTCGGAGTATTTAGATCTTTATGATGAAATTGATGAAAGTGGGATTGAAAGAAATAAAAATCTAGATGTTGCTAAACCCACCATATTGGATTTCAAGGAATTTAATTATGAAAGTTTCTCTTTAATTTATTGTATTTCCTTGTTGCAATCCGTGCTAAATTCTCCACGTGCTTATTGTCAACATAAAGCCTTCACCAAACATATTGTTGATGCCTTGAGGCAATCTTATGAAGAAAAACTTGAGTTGAAAGTTTCTATCCCTAGAAAACTCTATTATGAGTGGGAAACAGCTATTAAAATTAAAATTAAATATCATGAGTTTTATGCTTTGTGTGATTTGGGTGCTAGTGTCTCTACTATTCCCAAGACTTTGTGTGATTTGCTAGATTTCCGTAATTTTGATGATTGCTCACTAAACTTGCATCTTGCGGATTATACTATTAAGAAACCTATGGGAAGGATTAATGATGTTCTTATTGTTGCAAATAGGAATTATGTGCCCGTAGATTTCATTGTTCTTGATATAGATTGCAATCCTTCTTGCCCTATTAGTCTTGGTAGACCTTTCCTTAGAACGGTTGGTGCGATTATTGATATGAAGGAAGGGAATATTAGATTTCAATTTCCATTAAAAAGGGGCATGGAACACTTTCCTAGAAATAAAATAAAATTGCCGTATGAAACTATCATGAGAGCCACTTATGGATTGCCTACCAAAGATGGCAATACCAAGATCTATCCTCGCTTTTATGCCTAGCTAGGGGCGTTAAACGATAGCGCTTGTTGGGAGGAAACCCAATTTTATTTTTTATTCCTTGCTTTTTGCTCCTATTTAGTAATAAATAAATTATTTAGCCTCTGTTTTGGTTGTGTTTTTTGTGTTTAATTAGTGTTTGTGCAAAGTAGAACTGTTGGGAAGACTTAGGGAAAGTCTTGTTAATCTTAAGGTAAAAAACAGAAACTTTAGCGCTCACGAGAATTGCTGACATTTTTATTTGGAAAGTGATATTTAGTTTTGAAGATGATTAATAGATAAATTCCTCATGTCCAGCAATTTATTTTAGAATTTTTGGGGTTCCAGATCTTGCGCTAGCTGCAGATTACTACAGACTATTCTGTTTTTGATAGATTCTATTTTTCGTGTGTTGTTTGCTTATTTTGATGAATCTATGGCTAGTAAAATAGTTTATAATCCATAGAGAAGTTGGAATACAGTAGGTTTAACACCAATATAAATAAAGAATGAGTTCATTACAGTACCTTGAAGTGGTCTTTTGTTTTCTTTCGCTAATGGAGCTCACGAGTTTTCTACTTTAAGTTTTGTGTTGTGAAGTTTTCAAGTTTTGGGTGAATTCTTTTGATGGATTATGGAACAAGGAGTGGCAAGAGCCTAAGCTTGGGGATGCCCATGGCACCCCCAAGATAATCCAAGGACACCAAAAAGTCAAAGCTTGGGGATGCCCCGGAAGGCATCCCCTCTTTCGTCCACTTCCATCGGTAATTTACTTGGAGCTATATTTTTATTCACCCACATGATATGTGTTTTGCTTGGAGCGTCTTGTATTATTTGTGTCTTTGTGTTTTAGTATGCCACAATCATCCTTGCTGTACACACCTTTTGAGAGAGCCATACATGAATTAGAATTTGATAGAATACTCTATGTGCTTCACTTATATCTTTTGAGCTATGTAGTTTTGTTCTATGTGCTTCACTTATATCTTTTTGAGCTAAGTAGTTTTGCTCTATGTGCTTCACTTATATCTTTTGAGTGTTATAATTTTGCTCTATGTGCTTCACTTATATCTTTTAGAGCACGGTGGTGGATTTGTTTTAAAGAAACTATTGATCTCTGATGCTTCACTTAAATTATTTTGAGAGTCTCTTAATAGCATGGTAATTTGCTTAATAATAATATGCTTGGTATTCAAGATTTGTGAAACTTTCTTTTGAGTGTGTTGAATACTAAGAAAAGATTGAAGCATGATAATTGTTTTGAGATATGGAGGTGATAATATTAAAGTCATGCTAGTTGAGTAGTTGTGAATTTAAAGAATACTTGTGTTAAGGTTTGTGATTCCCGTAGCATGCACGTATGGTGAACCGTTATGTGATGAAGTCGGAGCATGATTTATTTATTGATTGTCTTCCTTATGAGTGGCGGTCAGGGACGAGCGATGGTCTTTTCCTACCAATCTATCCCCCTAGGAGCATGCGCGTAATACTTTGCTTTGATAACTTCTAGATTTTTGCAATAAGTATATGAGTTCTTTATGACTAATGTTGAGTCCATGGATTATACGCACTCTCACCCTTCCACCTTTGCTAGCCTCTCTAATACCGCGCACCTTTCGGTATCATACACCTACCATGTACCTTCCTCAAAACAGCCACCATACCTACCTATTATGGCATTTCCATAGCCATTCCGAGATATATTGCCATGCAACTTTCCACCATCTAGTTCATCATGACACATTCACCATTGTCATATTGCTTAGCATGATCATGTAGTTGACATAGTATTTGTGGCAAAGCCACCGTTCATAATTTTTTCATACGTGTCACTCTTGATTAATTGCATATCCCGGTACACCGCCGGAGGCATCCATATAGAGTCATACTTTGTTTTAGAATCGAGTTGTAATCATTGAGTTGTAAATAAATAAAAGTGTGATGATCATCATTTAATAGATCATTGTCCTTAAAAAAAGAGAAAGGCCAAAGAAAAAAAAAAGAAGGCCCAAAAAAAGAGAAAATAAATAAAAAGGGGCAATGCTACTATCCTTTTACCACACTTGTGCTTCAAAGTAGCACCATGATCTTCATAGTAGAGAGTCTCTCATGTTATCACTTTCATATACTAGTGGGAATTTTCATTATAGAACTTGGTTTGTATATTCCAATGATGGGCTTCCTCAAATTGCCCTAGGTCTTCATGAGCAAGCAAGTTGGATGCACACCCACTTAGTTTCTTTTTGAGCTTTTCATATATTTATAGCTCTAGTGCATCCGTTCCATGGCAATCCCTACTCACTCACATTGATATCTTATTGATGGGCATCTCCATAGCCCGTTGATACGCCTAGTTGATGTGAGACTATCTTCTCTTTTTGTCTTCTCCACAACCACCATTCTATTCCACCTATAGTGCTATATCCATGGCTCACGCTCATGTATTGCGTGAAGATTGAAAAAGTTTTGAAAAAGTTAGAGTATGAAACAATTGCTTGGCTTGTCATCGGGGTTGTGCATGATTTAAATACTTTGTGTGGTGAAGATAGAGCATAGCCAGACTATATGATTTTGTAGGCATAACTTTCTTTGGCCATGTTATTTTGAGAAGACATAATTGCTTTGTTAGTATGCTTGAAGTATTATTATTTTTATGTCAATATAAACTTTTGTCTTGAATCTTTCGAATCTGAATATTCATATCACAATTAAGAAGATTTGCATTGAAATTATGCCAAGTAGCACTCCGCATCAAAAATTCTCTTTTTATCATTTACCTACTCGAGGACGAGCAGGAATTAAGCTTGGGGATGCCTGATACGTCTCCAACGTATCTATAATTTTTGATTCCTCCATGCTATATTATCTACTGTTTTGGACTATATTGGGCTTTATTTTCCACTTTTATATTATTTTTGGGACTAACCTATTAACCGGAGGCCCAACCCAGAATTGCTGTTTTTTTGCCTATTTCAGTGTTTCAAAGAAACGGAATATCAAACGGAGTCCAAACGGAATGAAACCTTCGGGAAGGTGATTTTCTCACCGAACGTGATCCAGGAGACTTGGACCCTACGCCAAGGCATCAGAGAGGCGGTCACGACGGTGGGGGCGCCCCCCCTAGGGCGCGCCCCCTGCCTCGTGGGCCCCTCGGAGCTCCTCCGACGTACTTCTTCCTCCTATATATACTTACGTACCCCCAAACGAACAGAGAGGGAGCCAAAAATCTAATTCCACCGCCGCAACTTTCTGTATCCACGAGATCCCATCTTGGGGCCTGTTCCGGAGCTCCGCCGGAGAGGGCCGTCATCACGGAGGGCTTCTACATCATCATAGCCTCTCCGATGAAGTGTGAGTAGTTTACCTCAGACCTTCGGGTCCATAGTTAGTAGCTAGATGGCTTCTTCTCTCTTTTTGGATCTCAATACAAAGTTCTCCCCCTCTCTTGTGGAGATCTATTCGATGTAATCTTCTTTTTGCGGTGTGTTTGTTGAGACCGATGAATTGTGGGTTTATGATCAAGTCTATCTATGAATAATATTTGAATCTTCTCTGAATTCTTTTATGTATGATTGGTTATTTTTGCAAGTCTCTTCGAATTATCCGTTTGGTTTGGCCAACTAGATTGGTAGTTCTTGCCATGGGAGAAGAGCTTAGCTTTGGGTTCGATCTTGTGGTGTCCCAGTGACAGAAGGGGCACCAAGGCACGTATTGTATCGTTGCCATCGAGGATAACAAGATGGGGTTTATTTCATATTGCATGAATTTATCTCTCTACATCATGTCATATTGCTTAAGGCGTTACTCTATTTTTAACTTAATACTCTAGATGCATGCTGGATAGCGGTCGATGAGTGGAGTAATAGTAGTAGATGCAGAATCGTTTCGGTCTACTTATCACAGACGTGATGCCTATATACATGATCATGCCTAGATATTCTCATAACTATGCTCAATTCTGTCAATTGCTCAATAGTAATTTGTTCACCCACCGTAGAATACTTATGCTCTTGAGAGAAGCCACTAGTGAAACCTATGGCCCCCGGGTCTATTCTCATCATATCAATCTCCATCACTTTAATCTTGCCTTGCTTTTTTACTTTGCTTTTACTTTTTACTTTGCATCTCTATACCAAAAATACCAAAAATATTATATCTATCAGATCTCACTCTCGTAAGTGACCGTGAAGGGATTGACAACCCCTAATCGCGTTGGTTGCGAGTAGCTATCGTTTTATGCAGGTACGAGGGACTTGAGCGTGGCCTCCTACTGGATTGATACCTTGGTTCTCAAAAACTGAGGGAAATATTTACGCTACTTTGCTGCATCATCCCTTCCTCTTCGGGGAAAACCAACGCAAGCTCAAGAGGTAGCACCTTACTTTGCTGCATCATCCCTTCCTCTTCGGGGAAAACCAACGCAAGCTCAAGAGGTAGCACCCGCCTCGCTGCGAGAGCAGCCGACATCTCCCGCCGCGCGGAAGTAGCAGCACAGAGGCCCCGCCGCGCTGCTGAAGCAGCACGGAGGTCCTGCTGCGCCGTCGATGCAGCAGACTGGTCCGGCTGCACCGCGAAAGCAGCAGAGATGTCCCGCTGCGCCACGAATGCAGCAGAGATGTCCCGCTGCGCCATGGCGGCCTGGGAAAATTTCTCGCGGGCAGGCGACGACTGTTACAGGCGCATGCATGCGATCGTCCATAGCCAGATGGATAAGATCTCCGGCTCGGCGAGGTTGCAGGACGACATGATAGCCTCGTTTGAACAGGCTACCGACGTCATCCGGCAACTAAGGGAGGGCAATGAGAGGCTCCGGGCCGAGCGCGACCTGCTGAGGGAGAAGATCGTCCGAAGTGTAGACCAGCAGGAGGAGACCAGTGCCTTGTTGAAGAGGACCGGCGTCTTCGTCAAGAAACTTATGGACGAGAATGACATGCTCCGCAACAAGCGCCAAAGGCTGGTGGAGGAATCTGTGGATGTTCTCAAGCAGCGTCTTGAGGACACGAAAGAGCTCATCGCCGCTCGCTGCGGAGACTAGTTTCCTGGTTTCTTTTGATGTAATAATCGGTTTAGGATGTGGATTGTGTTGTCGGTTGTGAAATGTTGGGTTCTAGCGCGGATGTTTGGCCTTTGTTGGCCTCTTGGGATGTTGCGATTTCAATCTGGTAGCTTTTAGTCCTTCATGTTAGGCTGGAGTTGTGCTGAACTTCTTCTGAATTGTGGTGGTTTTCATTAATGAAAATCGGAAGGGGCAAGCCCTTCTTTGATCAAAAAAAAATTAATCATCCTTATATATTCATCAGTCTTGCTATAAGTCGCAGTAGATGCTATATAGGTCCGTCGGATCTTACATCAAGATCCGTGCTTTCAGATTTTCTTTTTTCTCTCTTAAATCTCAGTCGAGTGAGACATAGCCACCCCATTAAACAGAGGCTCGGGCGCCATTAATGGAGACCTTGGGAGAGAGGTGGACGGCAGATGGAGGTCAAAGGGCTCTCCTCCCGATAAGCACGCGCAGGGGTCTGATCGCACGCCTCTCGTACTCAAATAGCTACCCTGCACGGCGCCTCCTAGCTAATAAAAATGGGGACGCGTGGCTGCACGTAAATGGTACTAATAAGTAGAACGCCCACGGTTTCAATAATACTTGTGTTTCCGATTGTAACGTGACAGCACTTGTTCCAAAATGACTTTCTTGATTGTTAATGTGTGCGCCTTCGCAAATCGGACTGCAAATTTACCACAGCATGTTGGTGCCATGTCATGGCACCAAGCCAAGTTTCATTATTTTCATGCGTGTTTTGGATTTACAAGAATTAAAAAACTAAGTTTCTCAATGTTTCCAACCCAGCCACGACGCCCAGAATTTTGAATTTCATTCCCATTTCTTGCATGGAACCTAGAAATTTACCCGAGGACACACATGTGATTTTTCAACCAACTTTGGTGCATCGGAACATGTGCTTGTATTTCAAATTTGAATTATGCACACAAAGGTGACACGTTCCCTCCCAGAACCACTAGCCTTCTTGAGAGAAGCTACGATTTGCAAGAAGCTTATACCAAAATTTGTTCCTATCCGGACAAATTTTTTTACCACGGCATGGTACTACCATGACATGACACCATGCCAAGTTTCATGATTTTAAAACCAAGTTTCTCAATGTTCTCGACCGAGCCATGATGCCCAGATGTTTGAATTTTATTCTCATTTTTTGCATGGGACCTACTCCCTCCTTCCATCTATATAGGGCCTGATGTGTTTTTCAAGACAGCCTTTGACTATTGACAAGATTAATAGCACATGAGATGTATGCTATGAAAATTATATTATTGGAAGCTCCTTTGACATACAAATTTGAAGGTATGCTTTGTGTAAGTTGCATGTCATATATTATTGCTCTAACGTTTGGTCAAAGTTAGCCTCGAAAAACGCATTAGGACCTATATAGATGGAAGGAGGGAGTAGAAATTCACCCGAGGACACAAATGTGATTTTTCAACCAACTTTGGTGCACGGGAGCATGTGCTTGTAGTTCAAATTTGAATTATGCACATTAAATGACCAAAAACTCAATTAATGTGTAAATAAGGCCAAACGAAGCCAGGATAATTCCAAAATTTAACAGGGCACTCATGTAGTTCTATGTTGCCTTTATAAATAAACTCAAGGGGGACAACGTATATCGTTTCGCACTCAAAGGTGGCACGTTCCCTCTCAGAACCACGAGCCTTCTTGAGAGAAGCTTCGGTCTGCAAGAAGCTTATACCAAAATCTGTTCCTATTCGGCCAATATTTTTACCCCAACATGGTAGTACCATGACATGACATCCATGCCAAGTTTCATGATTTTCAGACGTGTTTTGGATTTACAAGAATTTTAAAACCAAGTTTCTCAATGTTCTCGGACGAGCCACGATGCCTAGATGTTTTAATTTTATTCTCATTTCTGGCATGGGACCTAGAAATTCACCCGAGGACACAAATGTGATTTTTCAACCAACTTTGGTGCACGAGAGCATGTGCTTGTAGTTCAAATTTGACGTATGCACATTAAATGACCAGAAACTCAATTAATGTATAAAAAACGACAAATGAACCCGGAATAATTCCAAAATTTAACAGGGCACTAATGTAGTTCTATGTTGCCTTTGTTAAGAAACTCAAGGGGGGAAGCGTATATCGTTTCACACTCAGAGGTGGCACGTTCCCTCTTAGAACCACGAGCTTCCAAATCGGCCCAATTTTTTTACCACAACATGTTAGTGCCATGACATGACACCATGCCAAGTTTCATGATTTCCAGGCGAGTTTTGGATTTACATGAATTTCAATGTTCTCGGCCGAGTCATGACGCCCAGATGTTTGAATTTCATTCTCATTTCTTCCATGGGACCTAGAAATTCAACCAAGGACACACATGTGATTTTTCAACCCACTTTGGTGCACCGGAGCATGTGCATGCAATTCATATTTAGATTATGCACATTAAAAGTCTAGAAACTCAATTAATGTATAAAAAGGCCAAATGAACCCGAAATAATTCCAAAATTTAACAGGGCACTCATATAGTTCTATGTTGCCTCTGTAAATAAAATCAGGGGGAGGCAGCGTATATCGTTTCGCACACAAAGGTGACACGTTCCCTCTCGGAACCACGAGGCTTGTTGAGAGAATCTCCGGTTTTGCAAGAGGCTTATACCAAAACTTGTCCCAATTCAGTCAAAAATTATACGTATGAAAACAGGGTTTAGATTATCCCAAACATCTCGCTACCTAGACCAATAATGTACTATGATTTGAATTCAACATAAAATGGATACAAATATTTGAATTGGAGAGCGTATGGTACATGTAGTTCATAGTGAAATATGATTACTGCTATATGTATGTTTTTTGTTATCAAGATAATATTTAAATTATTGTATAACTTGACAACAATCGTATTCAAATAAGGAAAATTGATTCAAATTTAGTCCATATGGTAGACGATAAAATGTTCATATATGATGGAAGATCAAAATGTACGACTACATCAATTATAAACCGCAAGGTCACCTAACGATATATTCGAATTCAACATAACGTGGATTCAAAAATTGAAATTCGAGATCATGGCATCTGTAATCATATAAAAAGGGACATTACTCTTTCCTTGGTGGGAATTGATTTGGCTTTTGTTGTTGTTGAGGGATGTGCGAATCGATTTGGTAATGTGTAGGGTAATCTTGTTCTCCCGATTTTTTTACATTTTTCTTGTAGTTTTTTCAATGGCATCTATAGCAATATAGTAAAAGGGGAAATGACTCTCTTGTGTCTTGTATGAATTGTTTTTTTACACATTAAGTTTGTTCTGCCGAACAAGGAATCCGCACCTTGTTATCCCGAAATTTTTAAGCTCGAGTATCTTTTGTCTCACCTGCTTTGAAACTCCCGCTTCTTCAACCCGCGCCGCGCCTTGTTATCCCGAAATTTGGACGCGCACGAGAACTCCCTCCTCATCCGAAATCGCTCCCGTAGCCCAGACACGCGAAATCCCCCTTCTACCCTCAGCCGGAAATGAAGCTCCACATCGCAGTGTCAAAACCGGTGGGGGTACGCTAGTAACTTACCCTACATTTCGGACAAGCGCGTCCCTAAGCTTGGCTCCCCCCTCCCCCTTCGCCCCCCCCCATTCGTACACCGAGGCCGCCAAAACCCGCGAAATCCCACGCTCCTCCGTCGGCCTCCCGACCGCCGCCCAGCAGGAGACTCTTCCCTGACTACGTCGTGCACCGCAACAGCTCGTCGTCCCTCATCCACCGCACTGGATGAGGATCCGTTGTCGATCTCGTCGTCCCGCCGGATCAACCGCCCCGTCCTCCACCTCCAAGAAGCTGCCCCGACGTTCACCTCGTCTATCGCGCCACCTCAACCCCCATAGCGCCGTCTTAACCTGCCCCACCGGAACCGCAGCACCCTCACCAATTCCTCCGATGAAGCCGAGGCCAACTCGGCGCCACCAAGGAGGTTCTGCACTCACCGCTGCATTTTATCTTTTATTCGATCTCACGGGGCTGTCGGTGCTCGATACCGAGCAGACATGGCGTGTCTCCATCGACGGCGCCATGGCCGGCCACATCATCCACGGCGTCTCTCCCCCATGTCGTTGCTTCCTTGGCGGCGACTTCCACAACGGCACTAGCTGCATCTGCTCTGGCTCTTGCTCACGCTGCGGCTCTGTTCTTGCTGTCGGTCGCGCTGCTACACTGCTCCTACTTTCGTTCGTGCTGCTGCTCTGCTCTTGCTCTCGCTTGCGCTGCTGCTGCTGCACGACCTCCGGCAGCTACAGGAGTTGCTGCTTTAGCACTCGCTCGCGGTGCTACTGCACGACTTGCTCTCTTCTAGTGTGTTCCCTGCTCGAGCGTCTTCTGATTTAGATCACTACTTCTCTGTTACTAGTGCTCGAACGCCCTAAACATCTATTGCAATGCTCTGTTACTAGTTCAATCAGTTTCGACGGTAAAATTCAGTTTCGACTATGAAGTTCATTTTCTTCAGTTAAGTTCAGAGTGAACAGTACTTACAGCATCTGTTGGAGCGGCCATGGCACGGTTGATGCGTTTTACATCTAACACTTTTTAGTGATGTATTTTACATCATCTATTGCAGATGATATTAGGGTCCCACTTCAGATTAACGTTGTCTGTCCTGTCATGCTTCAGCCTCGTCGCCGTACACCTTAGCGGAGCTGCTCCAACGACGGAACCGTCCATCACAGCGGAGCAGTACCCTCGGTGCCGTTTCCAGAGGCCTCGGATCTTCTTCCCCGCCTCCGACAGTCACACCAGCATCATCACCATCCTCCACGTCCAACCCAATGATGATGATGTCCACAAGGCTATGCCAAAGAGGTTGTACACTCGTCGCATCACTTTGTTTCTCCATTCCTCTGTTCTTCCAATTCATGTGAGCCAAACACCCAGGTTGACTGAAATCCTATGTTTCCAAATGCTCTGTTTTGCACGTACATTCCTATCCTATTCCTGTGTTTTTCCTGTCCCTGCATTTATAGAATCCTCCAATTCTAAGGAGCCCTTACAGATTTACTTAATTTTCAGATAGGCATCAAAGAAAACTCTGTGTGTTATGTCCTGCTCCTGTCGTGCCATCATCCACCCCACCTGAGGTGCACCATCGACAGAAGCGTTCACTGCAGCAGAGATCCCCCCTGCAGACTTCCTTTCGTCGCCTCAGATCACCTTCCCCGTTGTCGGCAGCCACGCCAACTGCATTACCATCATCGACTAAGCAGATGAACCTGAGGACTACACAGTTCCGGAAGAGAGGTCGCAGTCTTTCGTGTCTGCTTACGTCATACATCAGTTATTATTACCTGCTACTTTATCGTTCAATCTTGAGTTTTGAATTGCCCATGGGTCTCATATCGACCCAGCAACGAATAGTATCTGTCTACTATCTGGTTCATCTGGGGTCTTCTATGTGGTTCATGTTGGGTGGGCAACAAACAATAGATGATCCATTGTCTATCTTTTTAAACTGAAGCTATAATCTACCTGCTATCATTAGTTTTGGATCCATCCACTCGTTTGCTACCATCAGTCTTGATTTTTGCATGCACCCCTTAGGCCTTACAAAATCTAACTATTTTATTATTATGCATGTCAGATATTGTACACAATCATACTAAACATGTAGAGAAAAAGAGAAGCCCGTTGCGTGCGAATATAATGTCATGCAGACGCCGCACCATGGTGGGCGAAGTGCCCCCCCCCCTCCTGCATTTCCAGATTGTATTCCAAAGGAAGATAACTGTTCAGATGGAGATTCAGAAGGAGCCGACCACGCCTGTTTACCACCCGAGGTGTTTGCTCTAACCTGGCATGCTGATGTTGGTCAAACCATGCATATGGCGCCTTGCATTGCTTACATTATACATCTTATATGTCATCAGCTTAGTTTAGATTTGCTTTGTGTGAATGCCACCTGTTTGGTTTCTATATCATACTCTTCCTCTGCATCAGCCATTTGAGTCGGTCATGGGAAAATCTGGAGTGAAAACAAGGTCTTCTGAGCAGTCAGTGCTACCTGTCGATGCAAATTTCTTGTTGGTTGTAGATAGCTCCTCAAAGGAGGATTCAGAGAGAGATGACCAGTCGTATCCCCCCCGCCCCGAGGTGCATGCTCTAACTTGGCTGGGTTATATTTCTCATATCATGCATATGGTGTCTTGCATTGCCATGTCATCTACTTAGATTAGACATGCTTTGTGTGAATGCCTCATGTTTGCTTTCTATATCAGATATGTGAATTATGCAATGCCATGTTTTTCAGCCAGTTATCATATATGTGAATTATGCACCGCCATGGAGCCAGGCATCATATATGTTATCTCATGCCATCTTTTTTTCATTACGTATTCCATTTGTCGATAATCTGTGTATATTGAACTACTCTTCATGTGTATCAGCCATTTGAGCCGGTTATGGAAAAATCTGGAGTGAAAACAAGGTCTTCAGAGCAGGGAATGGTACCTGTTGAAGCATATATCTCGATGGTTATAGGGAGCTCCTCAGAGGAGGATTCAGAGACAGATGACCAGTCCTATATCCCACCTGAGGTGTATTCTCTAAGTTGCAATGTTTATATTTCTCATATGATGCATATGGTGTCTTGCATTGCTTAGTTTAGACATCATATGCACAATATTGAATTCTATCTGCTTAGTTTAGAGATCATACATGCGAGTGCCAGCTGCTTAGTATATGAATCAATTATGTCAATTATATCATGCCATCCTGTATACTTAGACAACATGTATGTGAATTATTTCATCCCAACCTATTTTAGAAAGACATCATATAGTTTTGTCATGCCATCTTGTTTAGGTACTCATCATATGTTGAATTATGCCATTATATCCTGTTAAGTTATCCATCATATATCTGAAACTATGTCATGCTATCCTGTTTAGTTAGGCATCATATATGTGAAATTGTGTCATGCTATCCTGTTTGGTTAGACAACATATATGTGAATTACCACATTTGTCTATCATACAATGTCTGTACATTCAATTTCTTTTCTTGTTTATCAGCCATTTGAATTGGAGGGGGTGATGGTAGCATCTAAGGGAGCAAAAACCCGTTCTTCACAGAACACAGTGCTACCCGTCGATGTAGATAGAACCATGGTTGTACTGGCCCACAAACTAGCCCCACCACACATAATCAAGACTCTTCCAGATTGCACACTTACACCGTTGGGCAGAGAACCAGCTACAACCCATCGAACCGCAACCCCAGCAGATAGTAACCCACTTATAGTTGACAAAGCACCATGTCCACCACAGAGTACCCCCACATGAGTAGTTTGTAAAGCTACTGCAGTGCCCAAAGCACGAAGACCACCACAGCTAACCCAAACTCCACGTTTAAAGCGGAAGAGCAATTGTTCTCAGGTCAGATTCCGTAGCTATGGTCCATACTCCTTTGTTGTTGCATCACTGTATTTACTCATACCAACTACTTTTGAATTTGAAGGATCCAATTGAAACTCCAATGGTGCAACAGGTATGTTTTAAACCTATTTCTTTAACTGGATTGATGTTCTAACTTCTTGCTCTATGTTGATTTCAGTTTAAGTTGTATAAACAGTTATGTTCTCATGTGATGCACATTACAAGTGCTGCCAATGTTGTGTAGTTTCTCACACTTATATTTTGTCTATGCTGCTGTGTCTTAAAAATATATGAGTTAAACTGTGTCTTTATCTTGATTAGGGAACATAAACTAGAATGATATGGACAATACAGTGACCATAGTACATAGATATATGTTTGTTTCATGCTGTTATCCTGTCCACCTTACTACTGAACCGGTTTACCAAAATGAGTTTCGTATACTACAAGCTAAACATGTGATGTGTCTACTTGTTTCTCTTGTAGTATGCAAACAGAATATTGGAGAAGAGCACCCCACTATGCAATGGTAGAGAAAGTAATGCAGATAAGGTTCAAGATAGTGAGACAACCCTGTTGGTCTCCAAGAAAGGTGATAAAAATGATCTTGTAGACAGTGAGAAAAACCCACAGTCCTGCGTTGATGTAGTGCTCGAGTTACTGGCCAGTACCGCTGGCACAAGCTCTTCGAACTCGCTACCTGAATCACTTCGGCTTCTTCAGTCTCAGCTACAAGCTGAAAGGCATCAATCAGCTGTGCTGCGGCAAGAAGCCGAAGGACTGAGGAAGTCCCTGCAGAATTCAGATGCGTACTTTCTTGTGCAACAGCAAGCGTTGGAGGATTTAAGCGCCAAACAAGAGAAAATTAATAAGCTTGCTAAGCATCTTGCCAGCATTATGGGTACCCAGGATATTGTTTCTTGAACTCTTCTAAAGTGGTTTCAGTTCTGGACTTGTTTTGCTGCGGCGTTTATATGCTGCTTTGTTCCCTATATTTGCATTGGTGGCGAACTTTGATGCCCAGTGGATGTAATATGTGTAATAGCCGTGATAGCCTAGCATAAGTTGCTTGCTTATTTATTTCATTGTTGTCTTGTTTATTTGTTTGCTTGTAGTCAGTGCAGTTCTTTTTCCGCGGTTTGCTAGTGGCTGCAATAACCTATTTTTAAAACTAGGCCACAATAACCATGGGCTAATATTTACTGTAGTGACACTAGGCCTCCTACGGGCCGTAGAAGCAGTGGGCCTTCTACGGGCCGTAGAAACAGTAGGCCTTCTATGGGTCGTAGAAACAATGGGACTTCTACGGTCCATAGAAACAATGAGCCTTCTACGGGCTGTATCATCAATGGGCCTTCTACGGGTCGTATCATCAATGGGCCTTATACGGGTCGTATGATCGATTGGCCAAACATGGGCCAATAACAGGCCGCATTATGGCCATAAACGGGCTAGAGTTGGAATCGTCCGTTCATGGGCCGACCATAACGGGCCATGGTTAATAGGCCGTATTTGATGACGCTATGAAAACGGCCCAACGTATTAACGGACCACAAATGGGCTGACTGTAACCACGGGCTGAATTTGGCCCACAAGCAAAAAATGACAGTAACGGGCCGTAAGTAAACGAATGATGGAAATGAGCCCAAGAATAAATGGGCTCTTAGAAGGTCGAAAGATAACATGGGCTGGAAACGGCCCAACGGAATAATGGGTCATTAATGGGTATAAAGTGATACATTGTTCATTACGTGCCAGTTTAACCATGAGCCGTTAATGGGTGTAAAGTGGTACACTGTTCATTACGGGCCAGTTTCACCACGGGCCATTAATAGGCCAAGAGTTACATAGGGCCTCATATGGGCTGAAAGACGTCATGGGCCATACATGGGCCAGAAGTGAAAACGGGCTGGAATCATATTGGATGGCCCAAATGACGCTACTGGACCTAATTCGGATAGGGTGTAACGGGCCTTGGGTTAGCGGGTTGTAAATGGGCTATATGCGAACAGGTCGTTAACAGGCTTTCCATGGGCCGGCCCGCCACCTTTTGACCAAGTCAAACGGGCCGGCCTTTTCACAGGAATGGGCCTCTGTTGGGCCGTGCCACGTGTTGACGTATCATAGGCGCCTTCTGTCCAATGA
Organism: Triticum urartu; assembly: GCF_003073215.2. Classification (NCBI taxonomy): domain Eukaryota; kingdom Viridiplantae; phylum Streptophyta; class Magnoliopsida; order Poales; family Poaceae; genus Triticum; species Triticum urartu. Next base: position 42,977,926 of record NC_053022.1, read on the forward strand.
GTGGATGAAATCTGTCCCAACCGATGAGCCGACACGTGTTTCCTCTAGCCAATGATGATTTTACACGTAGAAAATCCCCATTGGTCGGGGCTGTTAACGGGTCATCGGATCCAAAACCCGACCCGATAGGTTAACGGTGTTCCGTTATGGTGGATGCCACGTGTTGGTCACCCTTGACGAAAGCACTTCTGTGACGCGCGATTTATCGTCATGGAAGTGCACACTTCCGTGATGATAATTTTGGTAATGTCATGGAACACTTCTACGACAGCATAGGTATGACTATCTTGATTCTGTCATAAAATCGTCATGGACGTACATGCATGACAAAAAACGCGACCTACTGTGACAAACACGTATCATCACGGAAGTGTATTTTTTTGTAGTGGGTGGACTTGATAGCAATAGCAACTTCACGGACTGCTTCAGACATGTTGCTCATGACCAAGACTTCTTCTTCACTCATCAAGCTAGCCCTCTTCCTTTTGCCAGTGGAGCTAGACGCATCCTTACATGGTTGCTTCCGATAAGGAGCAGCAGCAGTTTCCCCATGAGAAGCAGCAGTAGCACTCAAGCTAGGTTCATTCCCATCCACAACAAATTCAGAACCACAAGCTTCAAGGTTTACAAATGATGAGGAGGTTCCCACCATTGAAGGAACCCCAAGAGCCTCATTAGATGTCATTGCATACCTTCCTGTAGCAATACCACTTCCCAAGATAGAAAGCATCTGAACATAATTCTCTAAAGGCACATTGAGGTACTCAACATCTTTAGGATGGTCCTACATGAAGCGTAAGTAATTCTATGAGCATATGTAATTAAATAGCTACTGATCAGCCACTAAAAGCTAGTACAAACCTTGATATGGCCCATGTAGTGCTCTTTCTCCAGCAATATGACATAGTTGTTATCATCCCAAAGTGACCCACTAATGCCTCGGAGCCTACTTATCTTCACCCACCTAGCACGCCACTTGCGGAGGTGGTTGTACACTTGGGTCTCGGTTATGGAAACACCAAAGTGATCACTACAATTCTTAGCCACCTGGTTTAGGTGCACCTCCTTAAAGCCATTTTCCGTCTTCGCTCCACTAGCAATGAGCTCTACAAAGCGACGTAACATGAACCCAGACATTGGAGATGTCCAGCACAATGGGTGATTCCCACCGCCATGCCCACCATCAGCTACCATCTCAGCCATCATTCCTATGTACAGAACAAACAAAAGGAAAGGAAAAATGATTACATAAGAGAACAAAATTTTATATCAAGTCTAAACATAATTAAATCGAAGTAAAGAACCAATAAACAGAAATAAAGTGGAGCTCAAACAGCAACATAAGGTAGCAAATAAGACATAAATGTTTCAATTTGGGTACATGACAGAATTATTCATAATGCATTACAACATAGAATTGAGCTCTACACTTGAGCTCTACATGGTAGAATTATACACAATACATTACAATATAGAATTGAGCTCTACACTTGAGCTCTACACACGTGAAATGCCCCTATTGGCAAACATATGCCCAGCCCAACCATCTCTAATTTGTGACCGGGTTCTATTATCATGTTCTATGTCAATCACACCATCCGATGCTGGATTTCCAGTCCAAGTGTGCTCAGGTGGTACAAACTCATCCTCTCCCCACTGAAGTATCCAATTATGAAGAATGCAGCAAGCTAGGATGATTTTGACTTGTGAGGGATAAGGGTGGTGAGGCTTGTTGTCCACAATTCTCCACCGGTTCTTGAAAGCTGCAAACGCCCTCTCAATCATGATCCTCAATGAGTGGCGGAGGTTGAATAATTCCTTCTCGTTTTGAGGGACACGTTCACCAAACTCAGTAAGATGATAGCGAGTAGCCCTATATGGTGGAAGAAACCATGGCCTCACGGCATAGCCCGCATCCACGAGGTAGAATTTTCCTAACAAACAAGAGGTCATGTGTTGTGTTACTACTAATAGTTTTAAATGATCAAAAGCCACTAAAAATGGTTCACTAATACCTGCAGGGACAACAAATCCACCATTCCTTTCCAAAGCATCAGCCAAAATGAGTGCATCATGGGCCGACCCTTCCCAACCAGCTAACACATAGGTAAACTTAAGGTCAAAGTCAACCGCAGCCATCACATTTTGGGTGGTGCCACCTTTCTGACCCCTAAATGCCGAAGCAATAGCAGCTGGTACCTTGGCAGCAACATGGGTGCCATCAATTGCACCAACACGATCCTAAGAGAAGAGGTGAGGTATATTTTTGTAAAATATGGGTTAACCGGCATGTCCATAGAATTCTAAATGGTAAAGTATTACCTTAAAGTAGGGATAGAGGCACCTACGTGTAGGATTTTTGGATGAATATCATTGAAAGGGGGCTGGATTATCTCATCACGCAACTCCCCAATTGCAAATAAAACTGCCTTGAAGTATCGACTGATTACTTCAATTAACCTCCTAAATATGGGTTTCATTGCCCTAAACCTATGGTTGTGCCCAACTACAAGAAGGAACATCGCAAGCTGCTCCTCAATGCAGGTATGAATGTTGTCTTCCAACAATTTCCGATCACGAAACAAGTTACACAAGTTATAAAATGGGGCCATGTTCATCCTTAGTAGGTCATGGCAATTTATATCATTGGTTTCATAGATAAAACGTAGATTGGACAACCTAGCTGCATCTCTCTCAAGCATAACGTAACAAATTGGAGCACGATAGTTTCTAATTCTAGCCCTTGTAGTTATTGTGGCCATATAGGCACACAAAATAGCAACCAAACCAGCAACTTGCACTATCAGCGTATCTCGGGTCTTGCCGTTGTCATCCATCTATATAAATTTAGCACATATTTATAAATTAATAAAGGCATGGGAACTGATAATATTAACGTTATTTGTATCATCAAAACAAAATAAATACATGAACAAATTGTTCAGGAAGTTAACTCGCATAGATCTATGATAATCAAAAAATTAGCTGACAAATATATGCACTTTTCTTTCCTACCTACAGATTCCTTGTAATTTCCACAAGTTAGCTCACATAGATCCATGATAATAAAAAAATTTACTAGCCCAATAGCTCACATAGATGCATGCTAATCACACAGATCTAGGAGAGGAGGTTCAGGACAGGGCCTGTACAGGAGCGACGGGATGCATGTGCATCCCGGCAATGGGTTGCATCTGTGTGGAGGGCAGGGGTGAACGTGTGAGCACACGCATGTGTGCGTGTGGGTGTCGTGTCTGTACATGAGCGAGGGGAGTAGCTCCCATGGCCACCGCGGCCATGGCTGCGAGCTCGGCTCCGACCAAAACGCGTGCGGGGAATGGCAGCATCCCGCCTAGCTGCCTGCTCACATCTGCATCGGTAGAAGCAGCAGCGCAATGGCAGAGAGAGATGAGAGGGATCCGTGAGGGATGGGGACAGATGGAAGAGGGATGGGAGGAGGAGAGTCCAACCTCTGCGCTGAGAGGATGCGCGCCGGCGACATGCCCACGAGGCGACAGAGCGACGAGATCCGTTCACCGGAGAGAGGAGAGGGGTGGTGAGAGCGGCGCGAATGCGTTTGTGGATCGACAGGGAGAGAAACCCTAGCCCTCTTCGCTTGCGTGGGTGCGGGCGTGGGTGCATGCGTGGATGCAAGCTCGCGAAAACGGCCGAAACTTGCATGCGAGCTCAGCCTGGCTGGGGGGCTATTTTTCATCAGTCGGGCCTAGCCCAGAATGACGCGCAGCCTACCAAACGTTGCGAAAATTGCATGGTGGGTGCGATGCAGGTGCGAGGCAAGAAACCAAACACGCCCCAATTGCATCTCTCTCTGTAAACCCTACCCTCCACCATGTTTATAAGGGGAGGCTAGGGAGCTCTCCATCCAATGGAATCTGATAGAACAAACTCTTGGTAGACATGTAAACTCTATAATAATCCCTCACGCGAGGTATATAAACCCACCTTGAATAACAATAACAAGCGGAATGTAGTGTATTACCCCTCATCGGAGGCCCGAACCTGATAACTTTTGTGTGTGGGCCCCATCCTGGTACATCCGGTCATGCTAGGCACCATACCAAGGGTACTGATGACTTTTCACTCTATTAGTTGACACGCCAGACACGGACTGCGCTGGTCGGAGAACGAACCCAGATGGTTGCACGGGACTGAAAAGGCACAAAGTTTGCTTTATTCTTGTGTTGTACATGAATGTACATGTATGCAATGACATGGATATTGTATATATGCAAGATGCATGTGACTAATGGTATAAATGAATATAATTGTATGAAATGTATATTTGGGTTGTATATGTTTGTCAGTCGTTTATCTATACCTAATAATAAAGAGCTATTGCTTCTCGCGGTATGTCATCAAATTTGCTCCAATAGTTGTAAAATATTATCCAGTGATGCCACCTATAAGTGATAAAAAAATATTCACACAGGGGAATACCCGCCTCGGCCGACCCAATTAGGAACCTTCTATACCGCGCTCAGCGCGCTGGGAGAAGACACAACACTTCTTTGGGCCAGCCCATGTTCGGGAGGCCTGTTTCTTAATTTTGATTTTGATTTTTTATTTTCCTTTTTCATCTTTGTTTTTCTACTTTAAATAATTCATGATTTAAAAAACCAAAAAATAAAAAATGAGAATTTTGAAATAAATTTCTTAATAATTCATAAATGTTTATGGATTCAGAAAATGTTCGCATATACAATAAATATTCAAAATTCTGAAAACAAATGTTTGGGAAATTAAAAATGTTCATGATTTTTTTAAAGTACGTGTAATAAAAATGTTAATGAAATTGAACAAAATTTCGCTAATTCAAAAAATATTCATGAATTGAAAAATATCCTAAGAGCTCAAAAACCGTTTGTGACTTACAAAATAGTTTTTTGATTCATAAAATATTCACTGATTTAAAAAATGATCATGGATTTTAAAAAATGTTTGCTAAACCAAAGAATATTCGCGAATTTCAAAAATTGTTCCACCAAGCAACTTCCAAAAAAATGTTCGTCGATTCTGGAAATATTCGCCTATTGAAGAAAAATAACTAAAAAATGTTTGAAAATAGTATACATGTTCATGAATTCAAAAAATGTTCATGATTTTAGAAAATGTACGGAAATCGGTAAAAGTGTTCATGAATTTGAAATATTCACGATTTCAGATATGTTCACGGTTTTTATTCACAATTTCCCGAATATTCATGATTTTTCAAAAATTGTTCAAAATTTCCCGAAAAGGATAGTGATAGTATATCTCGGTGATGCAGCCAAATGTGGTCATGGCCATTGGAGATTATGAATTTTTTTCTCCAGTTGCAACGCATGGGCTGTTTTGCTAGTGATATGCAATGTGTGAATGTGACTACATATATGTGCTTTGTGTATGTGTGTATAGTGTAGCTAGGGCTGCATTGTTCAACAATTCGGCCAACTCTACATAGCCATCATCAATCGGCTAGCCGGTCTGCAATGACACTCGTTAATAGTGGCAATCATCAAGGGAGAGCATTCCCTCATTTAGCTGTTTCATTGTTCATCCCTCTTTCCACATCCATCGGAGTCCCCCAACTCTCCTAACCTATTTTGTTTCTACGACTCTCACTAGGTGGGAGTTATTGTTTCCAAGGAGGATAACCCCTTAGCGGCCATATCGATTGGTTCATATAAGTTATATATTACTACTATTTATTATCAAAAGTAATGTCAAACATTGACAATGAATAAATCGGTTTGAGAAAACCCAGGGCCATCAATGTAGAATCAGTCTCACGCCACCATCTCAATAATCCTAGCACAAACCTTATAATGGTGGACCATGCATAATCCATGAGTTGAGTGTTGAGAGATATGTGACCTAATGAATGGAGCAAGTCTCAAAATACAACACCTCTAGGAATGAATTTCGATGTCAACTCGTAATACCACCATACACCTCTATCTCGTGCACCGCTGCGCCAGATTTACGTGACCAAGGCAAGCACATGCACAAGTTGTTCATCTACGACCGGATGAAACCTGTTGACCACCACCGTCCAAAAGCACCAAGGGTTTAGCCTATAAATGGCATCAACGAGCCGATAGTGACACGGCGGGCATGCTTTCTAGGTCAACTACAGTGCTGATGGGATAAAGAAGATATCAAGGTGTAGGAGAGCAAGGAGGAGTTTAAACAGAAGTAAACATCTAACTTAATGATGTTATATATATTTGGAGCTACTAAAAATCAGTCGACCGTTGGATTGTCGTTCCTTTAAGATTTGCGTAGCTCAGCTTATTTGTCTCAATTCGGCTTGCTAAAGCGTGCGTCTGGCCTGTTTTTCTTTCCGGTTTCGTTGTTTGATCTGGGCTCCTTTGGTCGTGGCGGGGGCAGGGGTTTGCCCGTGGGCTGGGCAGGCGTTCAACCCATTTTTTGTTGTTTGCTTTTTTTTCTTTTCTTTTGTAAACTATTACAATTGAAGAGAGAGACAGAAGAGGAAGTTGTCACCATTACTGGCCGTGACTTAGGGAGGGGAAGGGATCCTGTCACATACATTCCTCTCTGCGTACTCTCTCTGTAGCATGGGGTGTTTTTCCTTGTGTGCAAGTGGCCGTCCTTTTTTACTTGAAAATTTCTGCTTTTTGTTGCCTAATTTATGTGTTTATTCCACTTATACTTTTTATTTTTTCTTCTTCATAATTTTATGTATCTACTAAAATAGATCATCTATCATTGCTTCTTTATTCTTGTTTTTTTGCTTTTCACTTCTTCTTTTCTTCTTTTTATTGTCTAGTTGCACTACCTTTTTCAATGTGAAACATGAATTAAGCAAATTTCCAATAAGTCATTATTTTCATTTTGTACCATTTTTGATGTATTTTGCTACACTGAGTGGCCACATCTTATTTGTTCTTATTTGTTCTATAATGTCTCCTTTCTTTTTCCCTCAAGCACACCTGCCCGGCTTCTCTTCGTTCTTAAACTATTCTTGTGTTTTTTTGTCTTTTAGTTAACTCTCAACATTTTACGTCTAATTTTGTCGTTTGTTTAATCAAACTATCAGTTACATGTTAGTCCATCCAGTTACATTTTCAGTTAACTCTCAACATTTTTTGTTTTCTCTCTTATGTCCAATTAGTTTGCTTCCAGTTTTTTGGTGACGGGCTGTTTTAGGGTGTGTCTAGTCCACTCTTTCCTTCTTGTTTATTTTATGCGTGGGCAGGTATATGTAATGGCCTGGCTTTTTATGGTTTTATTTTTGTGTTCTCTATTTTACTTTCCTGGCTCTTTTTTATTTTTTGAGTAAGTGATTTTTAACAACAAAATTCAGTGTTCTCATGACATTGATTTTATTTTGCATTTATATTTTTTACCATTTTGTTGTTTCATTTTTGTTTACATTTTCTTCTTTTTATTTGCTTTCTAAAATTTCCTTTTTATTTACTATTTATTTATATTTTCTCTTTTTGTTGCTTTGAAAACATTTTCTTGTATGCCTTCTATTAGGCAGAATTGTAAGTGTCGCCATTGACTGTAATTTATTAGTCTTTTGTTGAGAGAAGGGCAGTTGCATGTCTGTCACTAGCCATCCAACTGTAAATGTAACCCCTGACTGCAATTGCATGCCCACATAACCGACTGCAACTAACATTTATTTTTGTAAGTGCGCGGTAGGAGAGGGAGAGGGAGTTGCATGTGCGATACCAGGCTTGCAACTACAAGTGTCGCCCTCGACTTCAACTGCATGCCCCCCTCCCGACTGCAATGACCTTGTGTTTTTGTCGGAGAGGAGGCAATTGCATGTCCGATAGTAGTCCTGCAATTACAAGTGTTTCCATCGGCTAGAACTGCATGCCTACACACCTGCGTGCAATTGCATGCCCACACACCCAACTGCAACCGGCATTTTTTATTTGTTAGTGGGCGGCGGGTGAGGGGGAGGGTTGCATGTCCTATACCAAGCTTGCAACTGCAACTCTCGCCCTCGACTGGAACTACATGTCCCCAATTGACTATGACTGGCCTTGTGTTTCTATCGGAGAGGGGATGAATTGCATGTACGACAATACGCTTTCCACTACAAGTATCGCCCTTAGTTACAATTGCATGTTCGATAGTAGGCTTGCAACCGTAGTGTCGCCCTCGATTGCAATTGCATGCATACACACCGACTGTAACTGATTTTTTTTGTAAGTGAGCTGCAGGAGAGGGGAAGCTAGGTGCATACATGGTACTAGGCCTTCAACTGCAAGTGTGCCCTCTAACACATGTCCCCTATGATACGTCTCCAACGTATCTATAATTTTTGATTGCTCCCTGCTATATTATCTACTATTTTGGACATTATTGGGCTTTATTATCCACTTTTATATTATTTCTGGGACTAACCTATTAACCGTAGGCCCAACCCAGAATTGTTGTTTTTTTTCCTATTTTAGGGTTTGGAAGAAAAGGAATATCAAACGGAGTCCAAACGGAATGAAACCTTCGGAAACGTGATTTTCTCATCAGATAAAATCCAGGAGACTTGGACCCCCGTCAAGAAAGCCACGAGGCGGTCACGAGGGTGGAGGGCGCGCCCCCCTAGGGCGCGCCCCCCTGCCTCGTGGGCCCCTCGATGCTCCACCGACGTACTTCTTCCTCCTATATATACCTATGTACCCCCAAACGATCAGATACGGAGCCAAAACCCTAGTTCCACCGCCGTAACTTTATGTATCCACGAGATCCCATCTTGGGGCCTGTTCCGGAGCTCCGCCGGAGGGGGCATCGATCACGGAGGGCTTCTACATCAACACCATAGCCCTTCCGATGAAGTGTGAGTAGTTTACCTCAGACCTTCGGGTCCATAGTTATTAGCTAGATGGCTTCTTCTCTCTTTTTGGATCTCAATACAAAGTTCTCCCCCTCTCTTGTGGAGATCTATTCGATGTAATCTTCTTTTGCGGTGTGTTTGTTGAGACTGATGAATTGTGGGTTTATGATCAAGTTTATCTATGAACAATATTTGAATCTTCTCTGAATTCTTTTATGTATGATTGGTTATCTTTGCAAGTCTCTTCGAATTATCAGTTTGGTTTGGCCTACTAGATTGATCTTTCTTGCAATGGGAGAAGTGCTTAGCTTTGGGTTCAATCTTGCGGTGTCCTTTCCCAGTGGCAGTAGGGGCAGCAAGGCACGTATTGTATTGTTGCCATCGAGGATAACAAGATGGGGTTATCATCATATTGCATGAGTTTATCCCTCTACATCATGTCATCTTGCTTAAAGCGTTACTCTGTTCGCTTGAACTTAATACTCTAGATGCATGCTGGATAGTGGTCGGTGTGTGGAGTAATAGTAGTAGATGCAGGCAGGAGTCGGTCTACTTGTCTTGGACGTGATGCCTATATACATGATCATACCTAGATATTCTCATAACTATGCTCAATTTTGTCAATTGCTCAACAGTAATTTGTTCATCCACCGTAAAATACTTATGCTCTTGAGAGAAGCCACTAGTGAAACCTATGGCCCCCGGGTCTATCTTTATCATATTAATCTTCCAACACTTAGTTATTTTCATTGCTTTTATTTTACTTTGCATCTTTATCATAAAAATACCAAAAATATTATCTTATCGTATCTATCATATCTCACTCTCGTAAGTGACCGCGTAGGGACTGACAACCCCTTATCGCGTTGGGTGCGAGGATTTATTTGTTTGTGCAGGTACGAGGGACTCGCGCGTAGCCTCCTACTGGATTGATACCTTGGTTCTCAAGAACTGAGGGAAATACTTGCGCTACTTTGTTGCACCACCCTTTCCTCTTCAAGGGAAAACCAACGCAAGTGCTCAAGAGTTAGCAAGAAGGATTTCTGGCGCCGTTGCCGAGGAGGTCTACGCAAAAGTCAACATACCAAGTGCCCATCACAACACTTATCTCCCGCATTACATTATTTGCCATTTGCCTCTCGTTTTCCTCTCCCCCACTTCACCCTTGCCGTTTTATTCGCCCTCTCTCTCTCTCTATCCTCCCTATCCTTCTCTATTTGCCTCTTCTTGCCTGTTTCTTGTTTGCTTGTGTGTTGGATTGCTTGCTTGTCACGATGGCTCAAGATAACACTAAATTGTGTGACTTTACCAATACCAACAACAATGATATTATTAGCACTCCGATTGCTCCTCTTACCGATGCTGAATCTTGTGAAATTAATGTTGCCTTGCTGAATCTTGTCATGAAATATCTGTTTTCCGGCCTTCCTAGTGAAGATGCCGCTACCCATCTAAATAGCTTCGTTGATTTGTGTGATATGCAAAAGAAGAAAGCTGTGGACAATGATATTGTTAAATTGAAGCTATTTCCTTTTTCGCTTAGAGATCGTGCTAAAGCTTGGTTTTCGTCTTTGCCTAAAAATAGTATTGACTCTTGGAATAAGTGCAAAGATGCTTTTATCTCTAAGTATTTTCCTCCCGCTAAGATCATCTCTCTTAGAAACGATATTATGAATTTTAAGAAACTTGATCATGAACATGTTGCACAAGCTTGGGAGAGGATGGAATTAATGATAGGTAATTTCCCTACTCATGGTTTGAATTTATGGATGATTATACAAAAAATTTATGCCAGATTGAATTTTGCTTCTAGAAATCTTTTAGATTCGGCCGCGGGAGGCACTTTTATAGAAATCACTTTAGGAGAAGCTACTAAACTCCTAGATAATATTATGGTTAATTATTCTCAATGGCACACTGAAAGATCTACTAATAAGAAAGTGCATGCGATAGAAGAAATTAATGTTTTGAGTGGAAAGATGGATGAACTTATGAAATTATTTGCTAATAAAAGTGTTTCTTCTGATCCTAATGATATGCCTTTGTCTACTTTGATAGAGAACAATAATGAATCTATGGATGTGAATTTTGTTGGTAGGAACAATTTTGGTAACAACGCGTATAGAGGAAATTTTAATCCTAGGCCTTATCCTAGTAATTCCTCTAATAATTATGGTAATTCCTACAACAATTCGTATGGAAATTATAATAAGATGCCCTCTGATTTTGAATCTAATATTAAAGAATTTAGTACTTCGCAAAAGAATTTCAATGCTTTGATTGAAGAAAAATTGCTTAAGATTGATGAGTTGGCTAGGAACGTTGATAGAATTTCTCTTGATGTTGAATCTTTGAAACTTAGATCTATTCCACCTAAGCATGATATCAATGAGTCTCTCAAATCCATGAGAATTTCCATTGATGAGTGCAAAGAAAGAACCTCTAGGATGCGTGTGTAACACCCTCGATGCGGCTATAGCTCCCACGTGTCGAGGCACGACTTAGAGACATAACTGCATTGAAAGCAATGTTGCAAGTTAGGCAATCATCACAACATTCCATGTAATATATAGAATAAAAGGGAGATACATAGTTGGCTTACACTCGCCACGTCACATCAGAGTACATAAATAACATCCATCATACAAACACTCATGGCCCGACTACGGCGCCAAAATGGAAGAAAACCCAACATGCGACAAGGCCCCGAATCAAACCCCAACTAGGCACCACTACTGATGATCAAGAAAAGACACATAATATCGCTGAGAGTCCTCATCGAACTCCCACTTGAGCTCGTACTCATCACCTGGAGCGGAATCACCTGGACCTGCATCTGGAGATATAGTATCTGTGAGCCACAGGGACTCAGCAATCTCGCACCCTCGTGATCAAGACTATTTAAGCTTATAGGAAGGGTAAGGCAAAAGTATATGTGGAGCTGCAGCAAGCGACTAGCATATGTGGTGGCTAACTTATACGCAAAAGAGAGCGAGAAGAGGAGGCAAAGCGCGAGCGAGAATCTAGAAGAACAACTTGCGCAAGCATAACTCCAACACCGTGTCCACTTTCCGGACTCCGCCGAGAAGAGGCCATCACGGTAACACACACAGTTGATTCATTTTAATTAATTAAGGTTCAAGTTATCTACAACCGGACATTAACAAATTCCCATCTGCCCATAACCGCGGGCACGGCTTTCGAAAGTTCAATCCCTGCAGGGGAGTCCCAACTTAGCCCATGACAAGCTCTCACGGTCAACGAAGGAATAGACCTCCTCCCAAGACGTTCCGATCAGACTCGGTATCTCGGTAACTCAAGACACTTCGACAGGTTAAAACAAGACCAGCAACACCACCCGCTGTGCCGACAAATCCCGATAGGAGCTGCACATATCTCGTTCTCAGGGCACACCGGATAAGCTAAGCGTAGTGATTTCGAGGGTATGATCATCTTGCCTGCACAGTTGTCAGAGTTGACTGGATCCTCACAAGCAAACTCAACGGGCCCCTCGGTAGCGAAATCGTCTCCAGGCTCTACCCAACAAGAGAAACAAGCAACAAGGATACAATCAACCACGGGCAAGACCAAGCAATATGATGAAATGATGATATGCTATGCGGTATGCGATGCGGGATGCAAAATGCAAGATATGACAGGAAATGCATGAACCTGGCCTCAACTTGGAATTCCAAGGGTGCCACTGGATAGAGGGAATGAAATCGCTTGAAAACGATATAAAGATCATTGGAATCGGAGTTACGGTTTGGAAATGGCAAGCGTTTTAAGAATGACACCGGTCTGCGATTTACAGCAAGTAGGCATCTAAATGCAATGAGATGAACATGCTACAGCCACCAAACATGACAAAAAAATACATGGCAGGGATTCACACAAGATGCTTAACAAAAGACTAGCACTGAGCCACTGCCAATTCATCCATTAAAAGGTTCAAACAAGCATGGCAAAAACGCAAATGCAAAACAGATTCCAGACTTAGTGAAATTAACACGTCTGAAATTTCAGATCACGGACCCCTCTTCGGAGCAGCAAAACAATATGATACATGACCTGATTAGGACAAGAAAGAACATGGCATGGAGCTACTCAACAATCTTAACAAAAGTCCCAAAGTGACATGGGGCCAAAAGGGATCACAAAATATACTAACGGGCACACGAACATAGCAAAAACATAATCCGTTTTCAGACTTCGTGAAAACTGAGACATGCTGAAATATAACTCACGAAGGCATGTAAACGAGCTCGATGCACTCACTACGGTGCAAGTCATGGCAAGGTAAGCATACACACATAAAGAAAGCACACAATACAAGCTAGACATGGCAAGAACAATGGCATGGCATGCACAGATCAACTACAATAGCATCGGCAAAATCGCAAACGAGTTGTCGATCTGCCCAGATTCACAACGAAGCAAAAGTAGAGCTTGATTGACTCAAGCTAGGGTGCTCCATAATTTAAAACAAAGACATGGATGGATAGAGCATAACATGATTAACAAAACTCCTTTACTGATAATCCTCAAAAGAGGCACGGATCACTAGGAAACAAGCTGAACACATGGCATCATGAACTAAAATATCCCAGACTTAGTGAAAACAACTAAGTCCCTGAAAACAGATTTACCGGGTGCCTCACTTTGCAAGCTTGCACAAGTCACCACACACATCCTAAAAATTCATGGGTTGCACCCCTGTAAAGAAGACAAAATGCTTAACAAAACATATGAAGGACTCACAGGCATAGCATGCACACAATAATCATGGCAAAAATGACAAAAGTCTAAGATGAACTAGCAGATCTGACAATTAACTCATGAAGCCTCCTTCTAACAGAATTTTGGGCATCAAGATGAGCTCAAATGAAAATGATGCAATGTAATGAAATGATGTACTTGTCGAGACGAACATTTTGATATACTATATGTCCAAAACGGAGCTACGAATGCGGAGTTATCACTGGTCAAAGTATGCCCGAAAAACTAGGGTTCGGGAGAGAAAGTCAACCGCCTCCTTCTAGATCTCAGATCCAGCACGCTTCCCGAGGAGGTCGCCGGGGTTCGCCGGAACAGTGGCGGCCGGACTGTGAAGGAGCTCGCCGGGGACTTGCCGGCGTCGGCGGGCGGCGAGGTCGGCGCCGGAGGAGGCGGTGGCCCGGGGTGGCGAGGAGGAGCACGGCGGAGCCGGATCAGGCGTGGGGCGGCGGCCACCAGCCGGCGGAGAGGCGAGGTCGCCCGCGGCGGCGCAGTGTGGCCCGTGGCGGCACCGGCCACCGGGCGCAAAGACGAAGGGCGGCGGGCGTGCAGGACGAAGGGCGGCGGCGGCTCGGGCCTCGGGGGCTCTCCCCGGGCCGAGCGGGCTTCGGCGGCGGCGCGGGCAGGCGTGCCACGTGGCGATCGGCGGGTGGCTGGGCGCGGCGGCGGACGTTGTCCGGTCCGCTCCAGACACGTCCGTCGGCGGCGGATCTGGAAATTTCTTTTAGTGTAGGGTTTAGGGGAAGGAGATGATCCGAAAATGGAGGGGGCTATTTATAGGCATAAGTGGAGCGAGAGTCCAAATGAGGTGCGGTTTTCGGCCACGCGATCGTGATCGAATGCTCTAGGACATGGAGCAGAGTTTGGTGGGTTTTGGGCCAAAATAGAGGGGTGTTGGGCTGCAACACACACGAGGCCTTTTCGGTCCCTCGGTTAACCGTTGGAGTATCAAACGAAGTCCAAATGATACGAAACTTGACAGGCGGTCTACCGGTAGTAAACCAAGGCCGCATGACAAGTCTCGGTCCAATCCGGAAACGTTTAATCCCCACACATGAAACAAAGCTAGAAATGACCACCGGAGGAGAACGAAGCGCCGGAATGCAAAACGGACAACGGGGAAAATGCTCGAATGCATGAGATGAACACGTATGCAAATGCAATGCACATGATGACATGATATGAGATGCATGACAACGAAAACAACACACGGAGACAAAGACCCGAACCCGAGAAATAAATATAACTTAACGCCGGAAACGGCAAGAGTTGGTGTACAAATAGGGAAAGTTACATCCGGGGTGTTACAACACTCCACCACTACGAAAAGATCTCGTCCCGAGATCTAGGACTGAAAGAACTCCGGGTACTCAGAACGGAGGTGATCCTCGCGTTCCCAGGTAGCTTCACGGTCGAAATGGTGAGACCACTTGACTTTGAGAAATTTGATTGACTTGTTGCGAGTCTTGCGTTCAGTCTCTTCAAGAATAGCAACTGGGTGCTCACGATAGGAGAGATCTTCTTGGAGTTCAATGTCCTCGAAGTTGACGGTGCGGTCAGGAGTCTTGAAGCACTTTCGAAGCTGAGAGACGTGGAACACATCATGAACATTTGCAAAGTTTGAAGGAAGCTCGAGTTGATAGGCGAGGTCACCTCTCTTGCTGACAATCTTGAAAGGTCCCACGTATCTAGGGGCAAGCTTCCCTTTGATACCGAAGCGACGAGTACCTTTCATAGGAGAGACACGGAGGTAAACATGATCTCCGATCTCGAAAGCCAAATCATGGTGCTTACTATCATAGTAGCTCTTCTGGCGGGATTGGGCTGCTTTGAGGTTATCACGAATGACTTTGCACATTTCTTCTGCTTCTGTGATTAAGTCATTACCTAGCAGCTGACGTTCACCGGTTTCAGACCAGTTGAGAGGGGTACGGCACTTCCTGCCATACAGAATTTCAAAAGGGGCCTTGCCCGAACTTGCTTGAAAACTGTTGTTATAGGAGAATTCAGCATAAGGAAGACAATCCTCCCATTTCATGCCGAAGGAGATCACACAAGCCCTGAGCATATCTTCAAGAATCTGGTTGACACGCTCGACTTGACCGCTTGTTTGAGGATGGAAAGCTGTGCTGAAGCGGATGTTAGTGCCCATGGCCTTCTGGAAAGAATTCCAAAACTTCGAGGTAAAGATGCTGCCACGGTCTGAAGAGATCACTTAAGGAATACCGTGCAGAGAGACAATGCGAGAGGTATAGAGTTCCGCCAATTGAGCTGCAGTGATCGACTCTTTGATAGGCAGAAAGTGAGCCACTTTGGTGAGTTTATCGATGACAACAAATATAGCATCATTGCCACGCTTGGACTTTGGAAACCCAGTCACGAAGTCCATCTCAATGTGGTCAAACTTCCATTCTGGAATGGCAAGAGGTTGGAGGAGACCAGCTGGCCTTTGGTGTTCTGCCTTCACTCTTCTGCAGACATCACATTCATTCACGAATTGAGCGATCTCGTGCTTCATTCGAGTCCACCAATAAGCTTGCTTGAGGTCCTGATACATCTTCGTGCTCCCAGGGTGGATGGAGAGGAGAGAATTGTGAGCCTCGTTCATGATCACTTGACGGAGGTCACCTTTGGGCACAACAATACGATCCTCGAAGAAGAGAGTGTCCTTGTCATCAAGGCGGTAGCACTTGTACTTGGACTGACTCTTGGCAATCCCAATCTTCACCTTTTTCACCATAGCATCAAGAAGCTGGGCTTGGCGAATCTGGTCTTCTAAGGTAGGAGAGACTTGAAGGTTGGCAAGGAAACCTTGAGGAACAACTTGCAGATTAAGTTTGCGGAAAGCTTCACAAAGCTCGGGTTGATAAGGCTTAAGAATCCGACTGTTGCATTAGGCCTTCCTGCTCAAAGCGTCAGCAATCACATTTGCCTTGCCTGGAGTATACTCAATACTCGGATTATACTCTTGAATCACTTCGACCCATCGAGTTTGCCTTAGGTTGAGATTAGGCTGAGTGAAGATGTACTTGAGACTCTTGTGATCAGTGAAAATGTCCACTTTTCTTCCCAATAGAAGATGTCTCCAAGTCAACAGAGCATGCACAACTGCCGCCAACTCAAGATCATGAGTGGGGTAGTTCTTCTCATTAGGCTTCAACTGGCGAGATGTATAAGCAACAACTTTCTTCTCTTGCATCAATACTGCGCCAAGACCTTGGAGAGAGGCATCACAAAAGACCTCGTACGGCTTGGATTCATCAGGCGGAATCAGAACTGGAGAAGTGATCAACTTCTCTTTCGAAGTGTTGAAAGCAAAATCACACTCCGGAGACCAAACGTACTTGACGTGCTTCTGAAGAAGATTAGAGAGAGGCTTCGCAATCTTAGAAAAGTTTTCAACGAATCTTCGGCAATAACTTGCGAGACCGAGAAACTGCGGAGTTGCTTCACATTCTGAGGAGGTTCCCAATTCACAATTGCGGACACCTTCTCGGGATTCACGGAAATGCCCTTGGCAGAGATGATATGACCAAGATAAAGAACCTCATCGAGCCAAAATTCACACTTGGAGAACTTGGCATAGAACTGATGTTCCCTGAGCTTATCGAGAACCAAACACAAGTGCTTGGCATGATCTTCCTTGTTCTTGGAGAAAACCAGAATGTCATCGAGATAGACCAAAACGAAGTCATTGGTGTAGGCGTTGAAGATGAAGTTCATCATGCGAGAGAACGTCGGAGGAGCGTTGGCGAGGCCAAAAGACATGACAGTGTATTCATATGAACCAAAGCTTGTTCTGAATGCTGTCTTGGGAATATCTTCTTCACGAATGCAAATCTGGTGATAACCCATACGGAGATCAAGCTTGGAGAATACTTGGGCACCTTTGAGTTGTTCGAATAGCTCATTGATGTTGGGAAGTGGGTATTTGTTCTTGATGGTCTTCTTGTTCACCGGACGGTAATCAACACAAAGTCGGTCCGTTCCATCCTTCTTCTTCACAAAAAGAACATCACAACCCCACGGAGAAGAACTAGGCCAGATGAGACCCATTCTTTCTTGCTCATCGAGTTGCTTCTTCAGCTCCTTCAGCTCTTCCGGTCCGAGCTTGTAAGGACGTTTGCACACAGGTTTCGTGCCAGGCTCAAGCTCAATAACGAATTCAACTGGCCGGTGCGGAGGCATTCCTGGGAGCTCTTCTGGAAAGACGTCTTGATATTCGCAAATGACTGGAATTTGAGAGATGGCATCCAATTCACCCTTCTCATTGAGAGAAAACAAACGGATAGTATTATCCCGAGCGGCAAAGACAATTACATCCTCAGACGAATGAGTCAATTGAATCTGCCTGGCTGCACAATCAAGCTGAGCCTTGTGCTTAGAAAGCCAATCCATCCCGAGAATAAGATCAATATCCGAGTCGCCAAGAATCATTGGAGAAGCCAGAAACTTGAAATCACCCATCATGATAGAAACATCCGGAACTATTGAAGTAGCCCTCATAGACTTAGCCGGAGAAACCACTCCCATAGGTTTACCCAACATTTGTGAAACGAAGTCATGCTTGGAAACAAATGATCTTGACATGAAACAATGCGATGCACCAGTGTCAAAAAGAACTTTTGCTGGAAAAGAGTTAACTGGAAAGTTACCCATGATCACATCTGACGAGTCCTCTGCCTGAGCTGCATTCATCAAATTCACCTTGGCATGCTTGGGGTTATGCTTGACCACAGCTGTACTTGCCGATCTGACAGGAGGAGGAGGAGGAAGACGCCTCTGGTTGAAACACTTGTTGGCATAGTGACCCTTCTGTTGGCACTTGTTGCACGTGACCTCTGAAAGCGGACGGTGATACGGAGCACTCGATCTTGGAGCTTGAGACGAAGTCTTGTTCTGAAAGCCAGGGTTGGGTGGGTGGGAAGAACCACTGCCACCTTTGCTCTTCTGCTGAAACGGCTGACGGAACGGAGGAGGAGGAAGCCAAAACTTCTGCTGCTTGGCCACTTGAGTAGAGGAAGAAGGAGTAACATCTCTGACTCGCTTCCTGGAAGCATCACACCTCAACTGAGCAGCCTCTTGCTTCAGTGCCATGTTGTAGAACTCATCGTATCTCAAGGGCTCGAAGAGAACAAGAGCGAGCTGAATATCTTCTCTGAGACCACCCCTGAACTGATATATCATGCTCTTCTCATCAGGCACGTCCTGCTTGGCAAAGCGGGCAAGCTTCTGGAACAACTTGTTGTAGTCATAGACAGACAAAGAACCTTGCTTCAGATTGCGGAATTCCTCATGCTTGCTTTCAACCACACTCTGCGGAATATGATGAGCTCGAAAATCTCGACGGAAATCATCCCAAGTGATAACACGTCCACCTCTGGAATCCTTGTACTGCTGGAACCATTCTGCAGCTTGATCTTTGAGTTGGAAGGAAGCGAACTTCACAAAGTCCTCAGGCCTGACATTGCTGCACTCGAAATGCTTACACAGATCCACAAGCCAATCGTCAGCATCGGTTGCCTCAACACAATTGCTGAAAGTCTTTGGTCCGTTAGCAAGAAACTGGTTGAGTGTAGCAAAGTGACTCTGATTGCTGCCTTGATTCCCTTGACTGCCTTGATTGCGCTCTTGGAGAATTTGCATGATCAGCTGAGTGTTTGCATTGGTTGCGGCCATCACAGCTTGCCATGCCTCTGGAGGAGGTGGAGGCGGTGGCGGATCTTGATTCTGGTTCTGACTGGTGCTCTTAGCGGGAGCCATCCTGAAGAGGTTGACCACCGTTAGCACATTGATAGATAAATATTGAAGCTGAATCCAACGGAATGAAAATTGCAACATATAGTCTTCACATCCGAACAAAATGAACGAATGCATTCCTCTTCAAATGGTCACATATCCATAAATTGAGAAGCCACGTAGAATTAAGGTAGAGAAATAAATCAACAAGGTACGGATCAAGAACGAATAATCGGTAAGAAATCCCAATCTCAAACCAATATCCGTGGAAGAAGAACTAGAGCTACTAGAATTCCCACCTATGAAACTCCCGAACCTTTCCGGTTATGCAATCAGGTGTTGGGGATACAGGGGAAGCATAATATCTCACCCAAACTAGCAAATCCTACATCCAGCTGTATCCATCCTTCAACACATAACCAAGAAACCTTCGGAAACCATCTACCTCAACCTTCGAAAAGCATTCGTTATACAAGTTATGGCGATACTCCCGAACTCCCGCCCCAGTACTGGGTGGCGTCGAGGTTATCTCACCAACGAACTGCATAAAAGAGATTTTCGATGTCGGCGAACATATCTCAAGTATTCCAGAATTGCAACGATAAAATTATGATGACAACACCTCAGAGCTCAACTCCCCAGGACACTTCCACTAAACCCCTGACAGGAGGCACCAAGACAATGTTCTCATCATAAGCCATCGGAACGATTCCAAGATACTCGCGTGATCCTAAAAAAAAATTTAGTGAAATTTTAGAAGAGAAGAGTCAAAACTCTATGTTAGGATGCCTTACCAGAGCGATGAGGAGACTGGGAAGTAAAAAGAATTCCTAACTCTCCGATATATAATTCCTAAGTGACTCAAAACATTTTTTTTCTAGACACAACTCGGCTGCTAAAACGATCAAGCAATGGGGCTCCTAAGGTCGGGGAAGGCTCTGATTACCAACTTGTAACGCCCTCGATGCGGCTATAGCTCCCACGTGTCGAGGCACGACTTAGAGACATAACCGCATTGAAAGCAATGTCGCAAGTTAGGCAATCATCACAACATTCCATGTAATATATAGAATAAAAGGGGAGATACATAGTTGGCTTACACTCGCCACGTCACATCAGAGTACATAAATAACATCCATCATACAAACACTCATGGCCCGACTACGGCGCCAAAATGGAAGAAAACCCAACATGCGACAAGGCCCCGAATCAAACCCCAACTAGGCACCACTACTGATCATCAGGAAAAGACACATAATATCGCTGAGAGTCCTCATTGAACTCCCACTTGAGCTCGTACTCATCACCTGGAGCGGAATCACTTGGACCTGCATCTGGAGATATAGTATCTGTGAGCCACAGGGACTCAGCAATCTCGCACCCTCGCGATCAAGACTATTTAAGCTTATAGGAAGGGTAAGGCAAAAGTATATGCGGAGCTGCAGCAAGCGACTAGCATATGTGGTGGCTAACTTATACGCAAAAGAGAGCGAGAAGAGGAGGCAAAGCGCGAGCGAGAATCTAGAAGAACAACTTGCGCAAGCATAACTCTAACACCGTGTCCACTTCCCGGACTCCGCCGAGAAGAGGCCATCACGGTAACACACACAGTTGATTCATTTTAATTAATTAAGGTTCAAGTTATCTACAACCGGACATTAACAAATTCCCATCTGCCCATAACCGCAGGCACGGCTTTCGAAAGTTCAATCCCTGCAGGGGAGTCCCAACTTAGCCCATGACAAGCTCTCACGGTCAACGAAGGAATAGACCTCCTCCCAAGACGTTCCGATCAGACTCGGTATCTCGGTAACTCAAGACACTTCGACAGGTTAAAACAAGACCAGCAACACCACCCGCTGTGCCGACAAATCCCGATAGGAGCTGCACATATCTCGTTCTCAGGGCACACCGGATAAGCTAAGCGTAGTGATTTCGAGGGTATGATCATCTTGCCTGCACAGTTGTCAGAGTTGACTGGATCCTCACAAGCAAACTCAACGGGCCCCTCGGTAGCGAAATCGTCTCCAGGCTCTACCCAACAAGAGAAACAAGCAACAAGGATACAATCAACCACGGGCAAGACCAAGCAATATGATGAAATGATGATATGCTATGCGGTATGCGATGCGGGATGCAAAATGCAAGATATGACAGGAAATGCATGAACCTGGCCTCAACTTGGAATTCCAAGGGTGCCACTGGATAGAGGGAATGAAATCGCTTGAAAACGATATAAAGATCATTGGAATCGGAGTTACGGTTTGGAAATGGCAAGCGTTTTAAGAATGACACCGGTCTGCGATTTACAGCAAGTAGGCATCTAAATGCAATGAGATGAACATGCTACAGCCACCAAACATGACAAAAAAATACATGGCAGGGATTCACACAAGATGCTTAACAAAAGACTAGCACTGAGCCACTGCCAATTCATCCATTAAAAGGTTCAAACAAGCATGGCAAAAACGCAAATGCAAAACAGATTCCAGACTTAGTGAAATTAACACGTCTGAAATTTCAGATCACGGACCCCTCTTCGGAGCAGCAAAACAATATGATACATGACCTGATTAGGACAAGAAAGAACATGGCATGGAGCTACTCAACAAGCTTAACAAAAGTCCCAAAGTGACATGGGGCCAAAAGGGATCACAAAATATACTAACGGGCACACGAACATAGCAAAAACATAATCCGTTTTCAGACTTCGTGAAAACTGAGACATGCTGAAATATAACTCACGAAGGCATGTAAACGAGCTCGATGCACTCACTACGGTGCAAGTCATGGCAAGGAAGCATACATCCATAAAGAAGGCACACAAAAGCTAGACATGGTCAAGAACAGGCATGGCATGCACAGATCAACTACAATAACATCGGCAAAATCGCAAACGAGTTGACGATCTGCCCAGATTCACAACGAAGCAAAAGAGAGCTCGATTGACTCAAGCTATTGCTCCATAATTGCAAACAAAGACATGGATGGATAGAGCATAACATGATTAACAAAACTCCTTTACTGATCATCCTCAAAAGAGGCACGGATCAGGAAACAAGTGAACATATGGCATCATGAACTAAATATCCCAGACTTAGTGAAAACTACTAAGTCCCTGAAAACAGATTTACCGGGTGCCTCACTTTGCAAGTTGCACAAGTCACCACACACATCCTAAAAATGCATGGGTTGCACCTCTGGAAAGAAACAAAATGCTTAACAAAACATATGAAGGACTCACAGGCATAGCATGCACACAATAATCATGGAAAAAATGACAAAAGTCTAAGATGAACTAGCAGATCTGACAATTAACTCACGAAGCCTCTTCTAACAGCATTTGGGCATCAAGATGAGCTCAAATGAAAATGATGCAATGGAATGAAATGATGTACTCGTCGAGACGAACATTTTGATATACTATATGTCCAAAACGGAGCTACGGATGCGGAGATATGGCACGGTCAAAGTTGCACAAAAATTAGGGTTCGGAGAGAAGAAAAGTCAACCCGCCTCTAGATCTCAGATCCAGCATGCTCGAGGATGGTAGCCGCGTGTGCGGTAGCAGTTCGCGCGGACTGTGAAGAGCTCCGGAACTTGCGGTCGGCGGGCGAGGTTGGCGCGGGGAGGCGGGTGGGCGGGGTGGCGAGAGGAGCGGCGGAGCCGGCGTCGGGCGTGGGCGGCGCAACCGGCCGGCGGAAGGCAGTCTGCCCGCGGCGGCGCAGTGCGTCCGTGCGGCGCGGCCACCGCGCGAGAGAAGGCGGGCGGCGGCGAAGGGCGCGGGGGCGTGCGTCGGGGCTCTTCCCCGGGAGCGGAGCTTTCGGCGGCGGCGCGGGGCAGGCGTGCCACTGGATCGGCGGGTGGCTGGCGCGGCGCGGATGTGTCCGTCCGCTCTTGAAACACGTCGTCGCGGCGGATCTTGAAATTTCTTTAGGGTAGGTCTTCGGGGAAGGACGATGATCCGAATTGGAGGGAGCTCTATTATAGCATAAGGGAGCTAGAGAGTCCATGAGGTGCGGTTTTCGCACGCGATCGTGATCGAACGCTCTAGAGACGATAGGAGCAGGTTTGGTGGGTTTTGGGCCAAATTGGAGGGGTGTTGGGCTGCACACACACGAGGCCTTTTCGGTCCCTCGGTTAACCGTTGGAGTATCAAACGAAGTCCAAATGACGAAACTTGACAGGCGGTCTACCGGTAGTAAACCAAGGCCGCTTGGCAAGTCTCGGTCCAATCCGGAAATGTTTAATCCCCACACACGAAAGAAAGCTAGAAATGACCACCGGAGGAGAACAAAGCGCCGGAATGCAAAACGGACAACGGGGAAAATGCTCGAATGCATGAGACGAACACGTATGCAAATGCAATGCACATGATGACATGATATGAGATGCATGACAAGATAACAACACACGGAGACAAAGACCCGAACCCGAGAAAATAATATAACTTAACGCGGAAAACGGCAAGAGTTGGAGTACAAATGAAAGTTACATCCGGGGTTACGCGTGCTAAGAAGATTCCTTTATAAAAGCGTGTTCTTCTAGTTCCATGATAATAAAGATGAAGATCTAAAAGTTATTGATATGTCCCCTATTAAATCTTTGTTTTGCAATATGAATCTTGATAATAATGGGACTGAATATGATCCACCTTTACCTAGAAGGCATTCTAAAAATTCGGAGTTTTTAGATCATGATGCTAAATTTGATGAAAGTAGGATTGAAGAGACCAAAACTCTAGATGTTAATGAACCTACTATTTTGGATTTCAAGGGATTTAATTATGACAATTGCTCTTTGATAGATTGTATTTCCTTATTGCAATCCGTGCTAAATTCTCCTCATGCTTATAGCCAAAATAAAGCTTTTACCAAACATATCGTTGATGCTTTGATGCAATCTTATGAAGAAAAACTTGAGTTGGAAGTTTCTATCCCTAGAAAACTTTATGATGAGTGGGAACCTATTATTAAAATTAAAATTAAAGATCATGAATGCTATGCTTTGTGTGATTTGGGTGCTAGTGTTTCCACGATTCCAAAGATTTTGTGTGATTTGTTAGGTTTCCGTGATTTTGATGATTGCTCTCTAAACTTGCACCTTACGGATTCCACTATTAAGAAACCTATGGGAAGAATTAATGATGTTCTTATTGTTGAAAATAGGAATTATGTGCCCGTAGATTTTTTTTTCGTTCTTGATATAGATTGCAATCCTTCATGTCCTATTATTCTTGGTAGACCTTTCCTTAGAACGATTGGTGCAATTATTGATATGAAGGAAGAAAATATTAGATTCCAATTTCCGTTAAGGGAAGGCATGGAACACTTTCCTAGAAAGAAAATTAAATTACCTTATGAATCTATTATGAGAGCCACTTATGGATTGCCCACCAAAGATGGCAATACCTAGATCTATCCTTGCTTTTTATGCCTAGCTAGGGCGTTAAACGATAGCGCTTGTTGGGAGGCAACCCAATTTTATTTTTATTCCTTGATTTTGATCCTGTTTAGTAATAAATAATTTATCTAGCCTCTGTTTTGGTTGTGTTTTTGTGTTTAATTAGTGTTTGTGCCAAGTTGAACCATTGGGAAAACTTGGGGAAAGTCTTGTTAATCTTGCTGTAAAAAACAGAAACTTTAGCGCTCACGAGAACTTGCTGCATTTTTATTTGGAAAGTGATATTTAGTTAATTATTTTTGAAGATTATTAATAGATAAATTCCTCACGTCCAGCAATTTATTTAGAATTTTTGGGGTTCCAGATCTTGCGCTAGCTACAGATTACTACAGACTGTTCTGTTTTTGACATTCTGTTTTTCGTGTGTTGTTTGCTTATTTTGATGAATCTATGGCTAGTAAAATAGTTTATAAACCATAGAGAAGTTGGAATACAAGTAGGTTTAACACCAATATAAATAAATAATGAGCTCATTACAGTACCTTGAAGTGTCTTTTGTTTTCTTTCGCTAACGGAGCTCACGAGATTTTCTACTTTAGTTTTGTGTTGTGAAGTTTTCAAGTTTTGGGAGATTTGATGGATTATGGAACAAGGAGTGGCAAGAGCCTAAGCTTGGGGATGCCCATGGCACCCCCAAGATAATCTAAGGACACCTAAAAGCCAAAGCTTGGGGATGCCCCGGAAGGCATCCCCTCTTTCGTCTACTTCTATCAGTAACTTTACTTGGAGCTATATTTTTATTCACCACATGATATGTATTTTGCTTGGAGCGCTTGTATGATTTGAGTCTTTATTTTTAGTTTACCACAATCATCCTTTGCTGTACACACCTTTTGAGAGAGCAAACATGATTTGAAATTTTTAGAATACTCTATGTGCTTCACTTATATCATTTGAGTTATATAGTTTTGCTCTAGTACTTCACTTATATGTTTAGAGCATGGTGGTGGATTTGTTTTATAGAAACTATTGATCTCTCATGCTTCACTTAGATTATTTTGAGATTCTTAAATAGCATGGTAATTTGTTTAAATAATCCTATATACTGGTATTACAATAATAGTAAAAACTTTCTTATGAGTGTGTTGAATACTATGAGAAGTTTGATACTTGATAATTGTTTTGAGATATGAAGATGGTGATATTAAAGTCATTGCTAGTTGAGTAGTTGTGAATTTGAGAAATACGTGTGTTAAAGTTTGTGATTCCCATAGCATGCACGTATGGTGAACCGTTATGTGATGAAGTCGGAGCATGATTTATTTTTTGACTGTCTTCCTTATGAGTGGCGGTTGGGGACGAGCGATGGTCTTCTCCTACCAATCTTTCCCCCTAGGAGCATGCACGTAATACTTTGCTTTGATAACTTGTAGATTTTTGCAATAAGTATATGAATTCTTTATGACTAATGTTGAGTCCATGGATTATATGCACTTTTCTTCCTTCCACCATTGCTAACCTCTCTAAATACTGTGCACCTTTCGCCGGTATCATACACCCGCCATATACTCCTCAAAACAGCCACCATACCTACCTATTATGGCATTTCCATAGCCATTCTGAGATATATTGCCATGCAACTTTCCACCGTCCCGTTTATTATGACACACTCCATCATTGTCATATTACTTAGCATGATCATGTAGTTGACATCGTATTTGTGGCAAAGCCACCATTCATAATTCTTTCATACATGTCACTCTTGATCCATTGCATATCCCGGTACACCGCCGGAGGCATTCATATAGAGTCATATCTTGTTCTAAGTATCGAGTTGTAATTTTTGAGTTGTAAGAAAATAAAAGTGTGATGATCATCATTATTAGAACATTGTCCCAGTGAGGAAAGGATGATGGAGACTATGATTCCCCCACAAGTCGGGATGAGACTCCGGTGGAAAAAAAGAGGCCATAGAAAAAAGAGAAAAGGCCCAAATAAAAAAATGAGAGAAAATGAGAGAAGGGACAATGTTACTATCCTTTACCACACTTGTGCTTCAAAGTAGCACCATGATATTCATTATAGAGAGTCTCTCATTTCGTCACTTTCATATACTAGTGGGAATTTTTCATTATAGAACTTGGCTTGTATATTCCAATGATGGGCTTCCTCAAAATGCCCTAGGTCTTCATGAGCAAGCAAGTTGGATGCACACCCACTTAGTTTCTTTTTGGAGCTTTCATATACTTATAGCTCTAGTGCATCTGTTGCATGGCAATCCCTACTCACTCACATTGATATCTATTGATGGGCATCTCCATAGCCTGTTGATATGCCTAGTTGATGTGAGACTATCTTCTCCTTTTTGTCTTCTCCACAACCACCATTCTATTCCACCTAAAGTGCTATGTCCATGGCTCACGCTCATGTATTGCGTGAAGATTGAAAAAGTTTTGAGAATGTCAAAAGTATGAAACAGTTGCTTGGCTTGTCATCGGGGTTGTGCATGATTTAAATATTTTGTGTGGTGAAGATAGAGCATAGCCAGACTATATGATTTTGTAGGGATAACTTTCTTTGGCCATGTTATTTTGAGAGGACATAATTGCTTAGTTAGTATGCTTGAAGTATTATTATTTCTATGTCAATATTGAAATTTTGTCTTGAATCTTTCGGATCTGAATATTCATACCACAATTAAGAAGAATTACATTGAAATTATGCCAAGTAGCATTCCACATCAAAAATTCTGTTTTTATCATTTACCTACTCGAGGACGAGCAGGAATTAAGCTTGGGGATGCTTGATACGTCTCCAACGTATTTATAATTTTTGATTGCTCCATGCTATATTATCTACTGTTTTGGACATTATTGGGCTTTATTATCCACTTTTATATTATTTTTGGGACTAACCTATTAACCGGAGGCCCAGCCCAGAATTGTTGTTTTTTTGCCTATTTTAGGGTTTCGAAGAAAAGGAATATCAAACGGAGTCCAAATGGAATGAAACCTTCGGGGACGTGATTTTCGGAATGAACAAGACCCAGGAGACTTGGACCCTACGTCAAGCAACCAACAGGGAGGCCACGAGGTAGGGGGCGCGCCTACCCCCCCCCCCCCCGCCCCCCCCCCCCCCCCCCCCCAGGCACGCCCTCCACCCTCGTGGGCCCCCTGTTGCTACACCGACGTACTTCTTTCTCCTATATATACCTACGTATCCCCAAACAATCAGATACTGAGCCAAAACCCTAATTCCACCGCCGTAACTTTCTGTATGCATGAGATCCCATCTTGGGGCTTGTTCCGGAGCTCCGCCGGAGGGGGCATCGATCACGGAGGGCTTCTACATGAACACCATAGCCCTTCCGATGAAGTGTGAGTAGTTTACCTCAGACCTTCGGGTCCATAGTTATTAGCTAGATGGCTTCTTCTCTCTTTTTGGATCTCAATACAGAGTTCTCCCCCTCTCTTGTGGAGATCTATTCGATGTAATCTTCTTTTGCGGTGTGTTTGTTGAGACCGATGAATTGTGGGTTTATAATCAAGTTTATCTGTGAACAATATTTGAATCTTCTCTGAATTCTTTTATGTATGATTGGTTATCTTTGCAAGTCTCTTCGAATTATCAGTTTGGTTTGGCCTACTAGATTGATCTTTCTTGCAATGGGAGAAGTGCTTAGCTTTGGGTTCAATCTTGCGGTGTCCTTTCCCAGTGACAGTAGGGGCAACAAGGCATGTATTGTATTGTTGCCATCGAGGATAACAAGATGGGGTTTTCATCATCCTGCATGAGTTTATCCCTCTACATCATGTCATCTTGCTTAAAGTTTTACACTGTTCTCTTGAACTTCATACTCTAGATGCATGCTGGATAGCGGTCGATGTGTGGAGTAATAGTAGTAGATGCAGGTAGGAGTCGGTCTACTTGTATTGGACGTGATGCCTATATACATGATCATACCTAGATATTCTCATAACTATGCTCAATTCTGTCAATTGCTCAACAGTAATTTGTTCACCCACCGTAAAATACTTATGCTCTTGAGAGAAGCCACTAGTGAAACCTATGGCCCCCAGGTCTATCTTTATCATACTAATCTTCCAACACTTAGTTATTTTCATTGCTTTTATTTTACTTTGCATCTTTATCACAAAAATACCAAAAATATTATCTTATCATATCTATCAGATCTCACTCTCGTAAGTGATCGTGTAGGGATTGACAACCCCTTATCGTGTTGGTTGCGAGGATTTATTTGTTTGTGCAGGTGCGAGGGACTCGCGCGTAGCCTCCTACTGGATTGATACCTTGGTTCTCAAAAACTGAGGGAAATACTTGCGCTACTTTGCTGCACCACCCTTTCCTCTTCAAGGGAAAACCAACACAAGTGCTCAAGAGGTAGCACCCTACCGACTACAACTAGCCTAGTGTTTTTGTCGGAGAAGGAGTGAATTGCATGTCCGACAATAGACTTGCAACTACAAGTGTCACTTTTCGGCTACAATTTCATGTCTGACAGCAGCAGGCTTTGCAACTTCAAGTGTTGCCCTGAATTGCAAATGCATGCCTACACAACCGGCTGCAAATGAACTTTTTTTGTAAGTGAGAGGAAGGAGAGGGGGAGTTGCATGTCCGACAATAGGCTTGAAACTACAAGTGTCGCCCTCAACTACAACTACATGCCTACACACTTGACTGCTATTGGTCATTTTTTGTACGGTTGGGCTAAAAATCAGTCGACTGATTTTTAAGGAAGTCTCAGTTGATGTACTTGACCTTCCATCGTTTTCTGTTTAAGATTTAGGATCGTTGTTTCCTTGTGCTGTATCGGCCTAATTTAGTTGTGCCCCCGGCCCATTGCCTTGTTTCTTTCTTTCTTTTCTTCCCTTCTCTTCTATTGTTTGTGTTGGATAGAGATGCCCCACGGGCTGGCCGTGAGGGGTGGTGTGGCTTTTCCTTTGTCTGTTTTTTTGGGCTTTCTTCTAGGCTGAGTTTTTTCTTAGTGCTCGTATTGCCTCGGGACAGGAGCGATTAATCGGGCTGTTCGCTTTGGTTTGTTCCCATTTTCTTTTTGTTTTTTGTTTTTTATTTATTTTCTATTGCTATTATTATTTTAAAAAAATATTGTCACTTGTTTACACATATATCAATGGCATGCAATTGCATGTACATTGATTCACATGCAATTACATGTTTTATTGTCAGTGTCTGTATGCAACTTCTTTTTTCCAAAAATATTATCGCCGACACGCCCATCGACCACACACCGTTTCATGCACATCGGCCATACAGAATTGTATGTATGTCATTGGCGTGTAACTTATCTTTTTTCCTACTCAAAAATATTTGTCACCGGCCAACTAGACTTTGTTTCTAGTTTGAGTTTTTTTAACTTTGTTTGTAGTTCGAGTAGAGACCAGTAGGGTCAGTTGCAAGTTCGACACTAGGAATGCAACTGCAAGTGTCGCACCCAACCGCAACTCCATGTCTTCTAGCCCGGCTGCAATTGGAAGTTTTTGTTCTGTCGAAGAGGGCGCTGGTAGAGGGGCGGGCATGTTGCAAGCCAGGCAACATTCCCATAGCTACAAGTGCGGCATCCGACTGCAACTGCATGTCCGCTAACATGGTTGCAACTGGACCTTTTTTCAGAGGGGGCAGCGAGAGTGGGCGCGGGCCGGTTGCATGTCCGACCCTAGGAATGCAACTGCAAGTGTCACACCCAACCGCAACTGCATGTCTTCTAGCCCGACTGCAACTGGACTTTTTTGTTATGTCGGAGGGGGCGCCGGTAGAGGGGGCGGGCTAGTTGCAAGACGATGTCTACTACACAATCTTCTTCTTGTAGACGTTGTTGGGCCTCCAAGTGCAGAGGTTTGTAGGACAGTAGCAAATTTCCCTCAAGTGGATGACCTAAGGTTTATCAATCTATGGGAGGCGTAGGATGAAGATGGTCTCTCTCAAGCAACCCTGCAACCAAATAACAAAGAGTCTCTTGTGTCCCCAACACACCCAATACAATGGTAAATTGTATAGGTGCACTAGTTCAGCGAAGAGATGATGATACAAGTGCAATATGGATAGTAGATAATGGTTTTTGTAATCTGAAAATATAAAAACAGCAAGGTAACTAATGATAAAAGTGAGCACAAACGGTATTGCAATGTGTTGAAACAAGGCCTAGGGTTCATACTTTCACTAGTGCAAGTTCCCTCAACAATAATAACATAATTGGATCATATAACTATCCCTCAACATGCAACAAAGAGTCACTCCAAAGTCACTAATAGCGGAGAACAAACGAAGAGATTATGGTAGGGTACGAAACCACCTCAAAGTTATCCTTTCTAATCGATCTATTCAAGAGTCCGTAGTAAAATAACACGAAGCTATTCTTTTCGTTCAATCTATCATAGAGTTCGTACTAGAATAACACCTTAAGACACAAATCAACCAAAACCCTAATGTCACCTAGATACTCCAATGTCACCTCAAGTATCCGTGGGTATGATTATACGATATGCATCACACAATCTCATATTCATCTATTCAACCAACACAAATAACTTCAAAGAGTGCCCCAAAGTTTCTACCGGAGAGTCAAGACGAAAACGTGTGCCAACCCCTATGCATAAGTTCACGAGGTCACAGAACTCGCAAGTTGATCACCAAAACATACATCAAGTGGATCACATGATATCCCATTGTCACCACAGATAAGCACATGCAAGACATACATCAAGTGTTCTCAAATCCTTAAAGACTCAATCCGATAAGATAACTTCAAAGGGAAAACTCAATTCATCACAAGAGAGTAGAGGGGGAGAAACATCATAGGATCCAACTATAATAGCAAAGCTCGTGATACATCAAGATCGTACCACCTCAAGAACACGAGAGAGAGAGAGAGAGATCAAACACATAGCTACTGGTACATACCCTCAACCCCGAGGGAGAACTACTCCCTCCTCGTCATGGAGAGCACCAGGATGATGAAGATGGCCACCGGAGAGGGATTCCCCCCTCCGGCAGGGTGTCGGAACGGGTCTAGATTGGTTTTCGGTGGCTACGAAGGCTTCTGGCGGCGGAACTCCTGATCTATTGTGCTCTCCGATGTTTTTAGGGTATATGGACATATATAGGTGAAAGAAGTCGGTCAGGGGAGCCACGAGGGGCCCATGAGGGTGGGGGCGCGCCCAGGGGCAGGCGTGCCTCCCTTCCTCGTGGCCACCTCGAAGCTTCCTTGACTTCAACTTCAAGTCTTCTGAATCACGTTTGTTCCGAAAATCACGCTCCCGAAGGTTTCATTCTGTTTGGACTCCGTTTGATATTCCTTTTCTGCAAAACACTGAAACAAGGGAAAAAACAGAAACTGGCACTGGGCTCTGGGTTAATAGGTTAGTCCCAAAAGTAATATAAAAGTGTATAATAAAGCCCATAAACATCCAAAACAGGTAATATAATAGCATGGAACAATCAAAAATTATAGATACGTTGGAGACGTATCACAAGCCCGACAACATCCCTGCAACTACAAGCACCGCACCCGACCGCAACTGCATGTCCCCAAACATGGTTGCAATTGGACCTTTATTTTGTCGGACGGGACAACGGGAGAGGGGGCGGGCCAGTTGCGTGTCTGACACTAGGAATGCAACTGCAAATGTCGCACCCGACCGCAACTGCATGTCTTGTAACCCGACTGCAACTCGACTTTTTATTCTATCAGAGGGGACGGGTCAGTTGCAAGCCCGACAATAGCCCCGCAACTTCAAGTGTCGCACCCGACCGCAACTGCATGTCTTGTAACCCGACTGCAATTGGACTTTTTGTTCTATCGAAGGGGGTGGGCCAGTTGCCAGCTCGACAACATCCCTGCAACTGCAAGCGCCGCACCTGACCGCAACTGCATGTCCCCGGACATGGTTGCAATTAGACCTTTGTTTTGTCGGAGGGGCGGCGGGAGAGGAGGCGGGACAGTTGCATGCCCAACTCTAGCAATGCAACTGCAAGTGTCACACGCGACCGCAATTGCATGTCTTGTAACCCGGCCACAAGTGGACGTTTTTGTTCCGTCGGAGACGGTTGGCCAGTTGCAAGCCCGACAACAGCCCCACAACTACAAGCGCCGCACCCGGCCGCAACTGTATTCCCCCCAAAATGGTTGCAACTGGACCTTTGTTATGTTGAAGGGGGCGGCGGGAGAGGGGGCGGGCCAGTTGCATGTTTGACACTAGGCATGCAACTGCAATGTCGCACCGGACCGCAACTGCATGTCTTCTAGACCGCTACTGGACTTTTTTGTTCTGCCAGAGGGGGCTCCGGTAGAGGGGGCGGGCTTGTTGCAAGCCGGACAACATCCCCGCAACTGCAAGCGTCGCACCCAACTGCAACTGCATGTCTACCACTATTTCTATTTTTCTACTTTTAATTTTATTTTTGTTTTTGTAGGGTTTTTTATCTATCCTAAATAGTGTTGTTTTTATTTTTCAAACGTGCCACCCAGTTGCACGTCGCCCCATGTGCAACCGCATATGTTGTAATCGACATGCAATTCGAAGCGATGTTAGCTGGGATATAACTAGGGTGCCGGCGGGGCGGGGAGCTGAGTGCTTCGGCGGCTCAGTTTACTTTATTTATTCATTTCCCTACCATTTGTTTTCCTTTCTATTTTCATTTTTCCGATTTGGATTTGTGTTATTTCCTTTTCTAAATGGTGGTGTTTTGGACTTCTTTTGGAAAAAAAATTTTACACTCGATTAGCACATGCATGGTCCGTACACAGTTACATGTACTCCGGCCATGCGCAATTGCACGTCCACTGTCCATGTGCAACTTAACATTCTTTTTCTTTTAAAAAAGTAGTGTCAATGGAGTTATACACATGTCAGTAGCATGTCCGTCTACCACGTGCAATTTGCATGCCTGCCATTTCTATTTTGAAGGAACTGGAGAAAAAAAGACTTGAACAGAATGAGAGAGAGAGAGAACACAACACCAACACGCACAAGCTGCAGGAACAGCTAATCTTACCATGCACGACAACCTGAAAAACATTAATGATGCATGAACAGTTAACTGACAGAGATAAAATACAAATGCAAGCCAGCCCATCACAGAAAACAGCAGACAAAGGACAACCGAGCCCACAGACAAGCCCAACAAGCAAACATCATAAACCAGCGATCAGAAACTATGATCAAACAGGACCAGACATAGCAAAGTCGACAAGTCTATGTAGACTGAGACCTAGACGGACCCTTTGGATTAACTGTGAGATCTCTAGTCTGTCTTCCCTATATTGTCTACCTGAACTGTCGCATGAAAACTGTATTAATATAATACAAAGTTGCATGTATTGCATATGGGTAAACTTGATCCGATTCAGACTTGCTATTAATCTTCCAAGGAACTTGTGACTCTCTTTCTGAAGCATAGATATGGTTTGCCATCAAACTGCTACCGCCGAGCCTGTGGTGACAGCTGCCGCCATGCAAGGGGAGGCAAAAATTAACATCAACAGAAAAGATGGTGACAACTCAAAATACATGAAGATAATATTTTTACTTGGGATAAGGCCTAGTAGCGCAGTTCTGCGACGAACAGTCATCAATCTAACAAAGGACTCCGTGAGTTTCATTGCTTCAGTCACCGTATTCATCACAATCTGCACGGCGACCATGCAAAAATGTCAGTACAACAGCAAAGAAAGTAGAGGAAATCGGCCAAACGAACCGAAGTTCACCCTACCCCGTCCGGGTCTTGTGGCGGAGCCGTCTTCAATTCACGTCTCAGATTGTCTGTTTTCCTCATGTACTCCAACCAAGGTCTATTGAAAACAGAATCTTTACCGCAGTACAGTGAACTAGCTTCATCATCACCAATTTTTGCAAGGGTGTCTTGAGCCATGAAGTAGCTCATTGCTGCCACACCTTGAAGAGCACCAAGAAAGGTAACAATAGTTTCCTCAGTGACCTTATCATTGTACGCACCCTCGGCTGTACTGACAAAGTTGCGCACGTACACCCCAAGAGCCTATATGGTATGTTTTA
Source organism: Triticum urartu (assembly GCF_003073215.2). Lineage (NCBI taxonomy): Eukaryota > Viridiplantae > Streptophyta > Magnoliopsida > Poales > Poaceae > Triticum > Triticum urartu. Next base: position 43,012,708 of record NC_053022.1, read on the forward strand.
GTACCGAGCGAGTTCAATCAACTAGTTAGTGCTCCATAGTGTATATACCACATCAATTTTTCATGGAATACAAAAACAGTACTATTGTGTTACCATCTTTTCTCCCTTTCTTGGAGTCATCAGTGTGGTGAGACGTGCATCTTCAGAAATTATGCCTGGCTTACCCTGTAATCATATCAGAGAGAAAAGTAGAAGATATTGTCATCGTGTTTAGCAGAGAATTTGTGTTAGAAATCAATGCGAGTACGCAGCTGGTGTTGATACCAGAAACAATTAGTTTACCATGACAATAGAAGCCAGCCTCACAGAATTTTTAGCGATCATGCAAATATAACCTCGAAATATTGTTGCTAACCCCATGTGCTGCTCACCGCAAAAAAAGAAAAGAAAGGTCAGGCCATTTCGACACTAGGCGAAGAGTATGTATTATCAGGCTGCTTAGGTACTATATATACTACGTTTTGTTGATGTACAATTTAAAAAATATTTTTTTCCTATCTACAATTATGAAGCTATTTCAAAATATTCCTCAAACTATGGGCTCACAATTTTTTTCATGTAGTTTGCTTCAAAGTTACATAAAAAATGGTCCTGAAAATACTTTAAATGATAAAATACTATATATATACTACCTGGCATGGGTTTAGAGACATGCGGTAGTAGGATTATTTTTCCTATATACACATATATGGACTCGAACAATTTTTGTACAGAACTCACTTTGCGGTATCTGGTCGTTTCTAACAAAGTGTATTAGAAATTGCTAATAAGGTATAACCGACTCGTCCAACTAGTATATGAGGTGTGGGAGCACATACTCATATATATAAATGATTCTATACTGTTAGGGACAAGGGTTACCAAGGTGCCGCCATTAGAAAACTTCCTGAAGTACTCCTCAATTCTGTCTCCTTCTTCACGAAACTCCTTTTAGAAGAAAAAAGGGACTTCAGATATAAGACTATATGACCAAGACGCTAAGCAAGATATTGTATTAATTATAAAGTTCAGTACTGTATATTTAATAATTTTAGTCCATTATTTCTGGAATCCTTCAATGTTCGGTCCTAATTTGTTTTATCTACTAGTAAGTACATCTCATATGTTGTCTAGTACAGTTGTGAACTTCAGCATGAGCAGCTAGGTAAGGTTAAAAGGCTTGCAAATATGATGCCCTCGATTTTTCCATTGAAGGAGAGAATGATTCAACGGAAAATAAATAATGACAAACAAATAGGGAAAATAGGATGAAACAAAAAAAACACTTCGATTGATCCTGCTGAAAATACTTCGATATATCTGGAATTTGAAACAGCCAGACGGAATTCAAACAATAGCAGCAATAGGATATTTCTAAACAAATTTATTTGGTTTGCGTTTAGGGATCATGCATATTGTTTCTGTAGAATTAAAAGGGTAGGTTGTGTTGAAGTCAATCAAAGGCATTGTGTCGGGGAACATTAATATTTAGATGCATCAATGGATGACCAGAAAAGGCTTAAAATTCTGATCTTGGAAGGCATACGTAAAAAAGAGAGTATATTCGGTTGATCACAATATCAATCTGGAGCGGAAGTTCAAACAAATCCACCCGTTGGGAGATTAAGTATCAGTTAGTCAAAAAACAGAGGAAGATCAGGTCAAGTGTCTCACATAATCCTTCTCCGCTCGATCCCTGGGGTTGATTTTGATCGTCATGGCGTGACCATCGCCGGCGCCGGCCTGGCTGCAGACGATCCCGTGGCCGACGGGCTTCCGGTTGTTACGCCCATGTGCCGGCGGCAGGGCGCTGCTGTGATGCGGACGGCTGGTCAGGAGGAGGCCGGAGGAGGAAGCGGGAGCGTGGAGGCAAAGGAAACACGGCCGGACGGCGGAGGAAGACATGGTGGCCAGGCAGCGAAGAGATCGATGCAGGGTTACGCCGTTGCCTTTTTTGGACCTACTAGGGGGAGTATTTATAGTTACTGGTTGTGCATACGCGGACGGCACGTTAGATCACAAAACAGATCGTGCGTCTCCCGTCGTCTCATGATTCTACTTGCATCTACCTTATCCTTCGACTCACCCTTTCCCATCGGCAGGCACCCACATCGCATGTCCCCCGCGTGGCATGTTAGAGATATAATATTTGAAAGTTAGAGATAAATATATGAAGACTGCTACGCATCGGCCAGCCGATCTTTTTTAGAAAGATCTTTTAAACAGGTCTAATTTTCTCTTGTGTTAGCTTTTTTTCCCCTTATTGCTGCGTTCTTTGTGCGAGTTTAGATGTGATGTTCTTAGAAAACATCTAGATATGAATTAGACAAGCTGTTTTAAAAAGATCCGCTGCCTCACAAGTCGTTGGATCTGGCACAATCCAGTGGCTCAATGTCTCCCTCTACTTCGCAACAAAGATCTTATTGGAAAATCATTTGCAACAAAGGTTATGTTACATAATATATTTTTGTAACATAGGTTGTGTTGCGGGATTTTTTTTGCAACTGAGTTTGTCGTAGATTTTTTTTGCAACAAAGTTGATGTTGCAAAAGCTTGTTTAAGTTGTAGTCGTCATTTGCCGCCATGATTTGCAACATCGCTGCTGTTACAAGATAAGGAAAAGGGGCATATGGTAGGCAAGGGAAATAACAGACTATGTGCGAGTGTGCGTGACGGTGCATGGATCAAGGCTATCCAACGAGTGCACGAGCGGCGGAACTCTACGCGTCATAAAGGATGCTGCAACCGGCACGAGCTGGTACTGCTGACGGTGTTTCCTTGTGCTGGAACATCGGAGACGACATGCTGGAACCAGCACAACTGCATGCTCGCGTGACTGAGGTGTTGCGACCTACCACTAGTAGAATAGGGCTTATAGATGAATCTCAATTAGTGGCGCTGTGGCGGACACCACAGGGCACCCGCCACAGCTATTTTTGAAAGCAAGCAGTGGCAGGTGACACGACGCGGCCGCCAGAGCTACTGGACTAGTAGTGGCGGGTGCCGTAAATGACCCGCCACAAATAAGCATCGCTGAGCATGGCCATGTGATGAATGTGGTCAATGGTGGGTGTATAGTATAGCTCGCCACTGCTCTGGAAGGCAACACTGGCAGGCGTACTATATTGGTCGTCACAGTTTAGTGCCTGCAACCGGCACCGAGAAAGAATTTTATACAGATATTATTTGTCGCGACAATTGCTAGCAACCGCCACAACAAAGTTAGCTGTGTGGTCATCCCCAAATCAAATCGGCTTTGCAGCCCGCCACCCCAAAGTAGCAGTGGCGAACTCAATCGACTATCCACACACGCACGCCCCTCCCCTGCCCCACTTCACTCACTCACTCTCATTCTCCTCCATCTCGTCGCTGTCGTCTCATCCATGCTGCCATTGTCGCCGTCCGCTACCTTTGTCACCCTCCATCCGCTGCCTCCATTGTGCTCGTCGGCGGCCTCGGCGTCCACAGCCATCGTCGCCGCCCGCTGCCTTCGTCACCTGCCTCCGTCGCCGTCCGCTGCATCCATCGCCGTCCACTCGGTAATACATCATCATCCCCGTCGTCCCCGCCTCTCTCTTCAGCTTTCCTCCTCGCCACCCGCGGTCATGATCGCCACACACATGGACAGCCGCGGCAGCAGCCACGCACATCCACACGGACGTTCCACTAGGGTTAGGGAAAGTAGAGTCACATTAGAGGTCAATTATATAATATTGCATATATATTCTATTATTATTTACATTATTTCTGTTCATACCGGGTTCAATAATATGTTGTAGTAGATGCCTTCAGTTAATTATAGGTATACATGCTATAAGTGCTAAAGTTTTGGGGGAGAAAGATTAGGAAAAGTAGTGTCTTTCGGCCCCTAAAATTTATTATTTACATTATTTCTGTTCATACCGGGTTCAATAATATGTTGTAGTAGATGCCTTCAGTTAATTATAGGTATACATGCTATAAGTGCTAAAGTTTTGGGGGAGAAAGATTAGGAAAAGTAGTGTCTTTCGGCCCCTAAAATTTATTATTTACATTATTTCTGTTCATACCGGGTTCAATAATATGTTGTAGTAGATGCCTTCAGTTAATTATAGGTATACATGCTATAAGTGCTAAAGTTTTGGGGGGACAAAGATTAGGAAAAGTAGTGCCTTTCGGCCCCCAAAATATCCATATTTATGTTTGCCCCCAAAAAGATATTGCCTAGCTCCACTAGTAGATGAAATAAAGTATCATTTTTGCAGGGACACCTCTGAGTGGCTTATGTTTTGCCGGAATGTTGATTCATTTCTGTCCTGGCAAATTTCAGGCGCTTGATATGGCCTCTTTTTAGCAAAGGTTATGCCAAAATTTCGGCATGACTTGTGGTATAAAGTACGGTATTTTGAGTGCCCAAGGACACTTATGCTATAAATTTAGGCATGAATTCTGCTTGAACTTTTGGTTATCTCTTTGGATATGTCGGCGTGAATTCTAAAGCTTGGTGTTTCATACATAGGAAGAGTCAAACTTTAGAAATTATAAGTGCCGAAACCTTAAAAAATATTTAAACCGGATACTTGACAAAAATATATGTAAATGTATCCTGACAAGCACTAGGTTAATTTACATATACTGCAATACAAATTAGCCACACAAAGTATGCATTTTTAAGGAATAACGTGTAAATGTAAGTATGTTAATCAACTAGCTACTTTGAGTACTTGCAATCATAGCTATGCAATGTTGGCGTGCCTTCCAAAGGAAATGTCTGGCGATGATTGGATCCCCGAGTGTGACTACTGCTCCGATGACGGGGTATGTGCGATAGACCTCACCTGGAAAATGGTAGGTGCTTCACCCTCACGCTGAAGGAGTGCTTCGAATATGAGACGATATGTAACAACAAGTATTTAATTAAGCATATGACTTGTGGTTTTTATTTTAATGTGTTATTTTTGTTTTTTGCAATTCGACTAGTGCATCCCCTGCTACGCAAGACCTTATGTCTTAGACAAACTCAGTTTCAAAGATAGGGAGCGTACGGAGACGAAGAAAGATTACCTCAAGACGAAACATGGTTTCACTTTTGACGTTAAGCTCTACAATGGAGTAAATGAATCCCATTTCGGTTGTTCAAATTGAAGAGCACTATGCAAGGCCTACAGATTTGAGGAGGATATGAAGATAACCTTCGATATTGGTGGTGAAGATGATCCTCAAGATAACATCGAAATTTGGGTGGATGTGGACATGATTCCAGTTCTACCTGTATGTGAGTTTATCAAACTAATTTGTTAAGTAATTCATATTGTTTACTTAAAAATATTTGGTATTCATCCGTACTAAAGTTGTTTATTTTTAAATGATAGTTTATTTCTTTGCTCCAACAAATACAAGGAAGGCAGTAGACAAGACATACTACAATTACGGCTCGGAGCTAACTTGTGAGGAGAAAAAAATCTCTTGTCTCATTTATTAATGATGTTGAGAATTTTAAGATCAATTATCAAATTGGCAATAATTATACTAGATACGTGCCTCTAGTCCACGTATTGAACCATGCTAACATCCTTGCGCATATCATGGTATGATTTTGTACTATTGTCTAACTAGTCTATCTTTCGCATACATTCTACGTAAGCAAAACTACATTGCTAACTATATTACTATTATTTTCTTCAACAGAAGCTCCCGCAGGATACTCTGCCTGACCTGATGTTTATGGAAGGTAACATGCCATATTGTTAGCTTACCGCCAAGTCCGCCGGTGTCTTTCTCTAGTGCATACTCGATTTCTTCAACAGATGTACGCATCAACATCCAAGGATGGGCCAAAATAATGAACGCGGGTATACAACCAATTGGAGACAACATGGATGTGCGCAAGCCACGTACTGGAGACAGGTGGATCTCTATTCTCCATTGCGAAGATGGAGCTATTTACCTGTTTTATACAATTTTACCTAAGAGAGAGGAGTAGGTCATAGCTAGTACTTGTCATGTGCTAGAATGATGACAAGTTATTTACCTTGGATGATAACAATTATCTACTGTTGTTTAACTTACCATGTGTCATGGTTTTCTTTCTTATTCGATTTGAACATCAATTATCTTTGTGTGCACTCCTTGCCCCAGGCTATGCAAAATTGTAAATCAATCATGATGTATGAATATATTATAATTCTTATATGATGCGTATATATGTATTAACACCTTGTATTACATGATATGTACTGTGATGTCGCATATTTATAGTCTGTGTATTTGTTTCAATTCCTTAAATTATTAGCAGTGGCGGGCATCGAGAGGAACTCGCAACTGAGTGTGCGTCGTTATCTCCGTTAGTGCTCATAACTAGTGACGAGCCCTAGAAAATGCTCGCCACTGCTAGGTATGTACCACTGGCGGGCGGGTGCCCGCCACCTATGCCGTGTTAGCAATGGCAGAAGGTCAGTGGCGGGCGCACTTCAGAGCCTTGCCCGTCACTACTAGGCTTTTTGCGCACGCCACTGTTAGGTATTCCTGCAATAGTATGCGGGTCGATTTGTTGGAACCGTCAGTGTGATTTGCTGTATAGGGCAGAACTACACAGGAGCACCAGTGCTGCAATCTTAGAGTCGATGAGCGGCAACGGCGAGCCGCCCCCTGAGCTCCAAGCAGGAGGCTGAAGGGGGAACCAAGGCACTACCAAAGCTGTCACGGAAAATAAAAGGGGACTCGTGCAAGGGTCCATCGACTTAAGCGGGTGGTCATGGAGGCGTCTATCACGCACATGCGTGGGTGACCGACCAAAATTTGGATCGGTTGTACGGTGCCTAGTGCTGGCCATTTTAATGAAGAGATGGATCACCAATACGGATAGGGACGTCTGGTCCCCCCCCCCCTCCCCCGGCCGGCCCAGCGATTGAATTGTGAGTATGTACTCCCTCTGTAAAGAAGTATAAAAGCGTTTAGATCACTAATAGTTATATAAATATTCTTATATTTCTTTACGGAGAGAGTACTATGTACGAGTCATCTAACCCAACATATGAGGTTGAGTCGTCTAAGGTCAATTATAACCGATCCCCTATCCGGCATTAGAGAAGTAAAATTTTGGTTTTACTCTTCTAACTGGCACCTACGCGATCCCCTAGAGGAGAATATATTTTTTACTCCGCCTCCTATACGGCGCCTAAATATACTCGGAGGAAAAAAATCTACCTCTCTTGCAACTCCCACCCCCACTTCCTCTTCGCCGGCGCACCTCCCGGCGATCGCCCCCCCGGCTACCTTGTTGTCTCCCTCGGCCCTTGCCACCCTTCTACCTGACTCGGAGCCCGTTCGCGGCTGTCGCCATCACCATAATCAATTCGTTGGATTGCTCTCGGATCCTCTTCCTCTTTGGTGGCCATCGCATCGAACGCACCGTTGCAGGTCACTCACATGCATCACCGTCCGCTGGTTTGGCCTAAACAACGTCAGTCGGCCGGTGCACCAGCACTGCACCACAAGTGTTCGACGGTTTGCCTAGATGAGTTTTTTGACTTTTTTTCCTCTGTTTCGATTTGTTTTGTACACTCAAATTGAACCAAGTCATTTGAACTGAAGATGAAGATTTTGAGGGAGATGGTCTTTGAGGACTCGTCTTCATCAAAAATGAAAGAAGACGATGAAGACTTTGAAACCGTTCTTGGCATGATTTTTGATGATGATATTCGGCGGCCGAGGAGAGGATTGCCATTCGGCCGCATAGAACTCAACCGTGATACAGCGGAGGGCCATGCCTAGATCATGATAGACTACTTTGATCCAAATCCAAACTATCCGAAGATGTACTTTTGTCGCGCTTTCAGATGCACTAGTAGAAAAAGGGGCTTTCGTTCGGGCCTAGCCAGCCCATTAGTCCCGGTTCTTCCATGAACCAGGACCAATGGATGCATTCGTCCTGGTTCGTGAGCCCAGGGGGTGGTCGGGGCCTCGTGGGCATTGGTCTCGGTTCGTATGGACCCATTTGTCCCGGTTCCAGGCACGAACCGGGACCAATGGGCCTCGCTCCTGGCCCACAAACATTGGTCCCGGTTCTTGGCTTGAACCGGGACAGAAGGCTGGGCTTTAGTCCCGGTTCCAGCCATGAACGGGACAAATGAGTTGCCTATATATACCCCGTCGCTGCAGCAGAGCACTCCACATTGCTCTGTTTTTCTAGCCGGCGAGGAGAGGGCATTTGGGTGCTCTAGCTCACCTCCTATGCACACGAGGTGTTCGATGAAATGCCCAAGCCACGCTAGTTAAGCTTTCTCCTCTCGAAGCTCGACCTCCAAGCTCCATTTTCCTCGAGATTTGTCTAGGTTTAGCGGCCCGTCACGTCCCGTCCCCGTCTTCACCGCCGTCGATCGCCCGCGCCGATCTCGTCGCCTGCACCACTGTGGTGAGCCTCTTATCTTCTTATGAAAGAAAAAAAATTCTTACTTTAGATAGATACTTTTCTAATTTTCTTACTTTTATTATTGCTTGTGCTTATATAGTGCGATGGTTTTGGTATCCGCCCCCGTCGGCCCTCGTCCTGACTATGATTCGGATGTGGTATATATTATCTTTTATAACTATTTGGTTCATTTATTGTTTATGACAATTATGCCCATCAAGTTGACATAGATTTTATTTATGTAGGAGGTAGTTGAACCGGAAATTCCAACCGACCCTTTTGTCGAGAGTTTAGATTTAGTTGAATAAGAAAACAATTACTTGAAGGAAAAAACAAAAAAAATTGAGGAGGAGAAGATGATATTGGAGTTGCATGTTGCGGATGTCGTCGATGATCACAAGATCAAGATGGATGCAATGCGGTTGAAGATGAGAAAGATTAGAAAATATGCCATTCATACCGAGGCTTGGTATCATTATGCCGTTGGATCAATTTTTACCTTGCTTGTGATTATGATCGCATTTATTGTTGCATTGAAAGGTTTCACATAGTTTCAATGTATGGTTTAACTAGATGCTCTGGAGAGCTATATGTTATTCAATGAGAACTATGTATGTACTTTGTTTTTAATGTGATGATGGACTTCTATTAATTTGGTCACTTATCTATCCATGAGAGCTATATGTACTAAATTGATGATGTAGCTTTGAATGGTGCATTTTATACACGAAGTGCATCCAGTTTTTGCCGTAAGCCTGTCTACTTTCTTGCACATGCTATGTGGGTGAAATGATGATATCATGCCAACTTTCAACCTTTTCAGAGTTCATTTGTAGTGTTTTTTAATTTCAGGGTCTTATAGCTCAAAATAATCAGTAAATGCATGAAAAATAACAAATGAAGTCAGAAAGGGTTGAAAATTGATAATGTGGCTTTGAATGATGCATTTTGAATACAGAAAAAGTATGGAGTTCAAATAAGTTCAAAAAAATGAAATCCCTTTATAACAAACGAGTTTCCGTATGAAACCCTGATACTTCGAAAGATATTGTGCATTTTGTACACGAAGTGCATCCAGTTTTTGCCGTCAGCCTCTCTACTTTCTTGCACATGCTATGTGGGTAAAATGATGATACCATGCCAACTTTCAACCTTTTCAGAGTTCATTTGTAGTGCTTTTCAATTTTAGGGTCTTATAGCTCAAAATAATCAGTAAATGCATGAAAAATAATAAATGAGGTCAGAAAGGGTTGAAAATTGATGATGTGGCTTGGAATGGTGCATTTTGAACACATAAAAAGTATGGAGTTCAAATAAGTTCAAAAAATGAAATCCCTTTGTAACAGACGAGTTTCCGTATGAAACTATGATACTTCGAAAGAGATTGTCTGTTTTGTACACGAAGTGCATCCAGTTTTTGCCGTAAGACTCTCTACTTTCTTGCACATGCTATGTGGGTGAAATGATGATACCATGCCAACTTTCAACCTTTTCAGAGTTTATTTGTAGTGCTTTTCAATTTCAGGGTCTTATAGCTCAAAGTAATCGGTAAATGCATGAAAAATAACAAATGAAGTCAGAAAGGGTTGAAAATGGATGATGTGGCTTTGAATGGTGCATTTTGAACATAGAAAAAGTATGGAGTTCAAATAAGTTCAAAAAAATGAAATCCCTTTGTAACAGACAAATTTCCGTATAAAACCCTCATACTTCGAAAGAGATTGTGCATTTTGTACACGAAGTGCATCCAGTTTTTACCGTAAGCCTGTCTACTTTCTTGCACATGCTATGTGAGTGAAATGATGATACCATGCCAACTTTCAACCTTTTCAGAGTTCATTTGTAGTGCTTTTCAATTTCAGGGTCTTATAGCTCAAAATAATCAGTAAATGCATGAAAAATAATAAATGAAGTCAGAAAGGGTTGAAAATTGATGATGTGGCTTTGAATGGTGCATTTTGAACACATAAAAAGGTATGGAGTTCAAATAAGTTCAAAAAATGAAATCCATTTGTAACAGACGAGTTTCCATATGAAACTCTCATACTTCGAAAGAGATTGCCCGTTTTGTACACGAAGTGCATCCAGTTTTTACCGTAACCCTCTCTACTTTCTTGCACATGCTATGTGGATGAAATGATGATACGATGCCAATTTTCAACCTTTCAGAGTTCATTTAAAATGCTTTTCAATTTCAGAGTCTTATAGCTCAAAATAATCAGTAAATACATGAAAAATAACAAATGATGTCAGAAAGGGTTGAAAAATGATGACGTGGCTTTGAATGGTGCATTTTGAACACAGAAAAATTCTGGAGTTCAAATAAGTTCAAAAAATGAAATCCCTTTGTAACAGACGAGTTTCCGTATGAAACCCTCATACTTCGAAAGAGATTGTCTGTTTTGTACACGAAGTGCATCCAATTTTTGCCGTAACCCTCTCTAATTTTTTGCACATGCTATGTGGATGAAATGATGATACCATGAAAAAAGAAAATTAACTAAAAAACGTTTATAAAACTCTAATAGCAAAAGGAATGAACTAAAAAGCTTTTATAAACCTCTAGTATTTTTTAAACTAAAATTATATAAAATTAATGCCACTGAAATTATCAAAGTATTTTCTGTTCAAAACATGCAAAGCAGAAAGAAACAAAATAAACTTTAATAAAAAGTAGAAACAAAATTAAATAAATTAAAATTTAATAAAATAAAGAAGTAGAAACAAAATAAACTTTATAAAAGTAAAATAAATAAACTTTAATAAAATAAATAAACTTTAATAAAATAAATAAAAATAGCAACAGTAAGGTTTTTTGCTGTAAGTAGAAACAAAATAAAATAAATAAAACAACAAAAAAAGTGCCAACTACTGGGCCACCACGGCCTGAATACGACTAGAAACCCTACCATGCGCCAAGATTCAGGCCCGTAGAAGGCCCAGTAGGCCCATCAGGCATAGCAGTGGCAATAAGGCTCGTAAGCCTACAATCGAGAGGAGCTCGAGAGAGGTGCGGCAGTGGGGCTTATAAACCACTCCGCGCCCCTTTCAACTAGCGAGATGAGACTAAAGTTTTGGCCACGGGGAGCACGAGGCCTTTGGTCCCGGTTGGTGGCACCAACCGATACCAAAGGGGGGCATTCGTACCGGTTGTGCCACCAACCGGTACGAATGCCCCCCTTTGGTATCGGTTGGTACCACCAACCAGGACCGAAGGCCTTCTCTTCCCGCCCTTTGGGCTGCTGAAAAGAGACCTTTGGTCCCGGTTGGTGGCACCAACCGGGACTAAAGGGGGCATTGGTACCGGTTTGTGCCACGAACCGGTACCAATGCCCTGGGTATATAAGAAAACACTTAGCAGTTTCGATGAAATCCATCACTTCTTCTCCCCGACGCCCTTGCTCCTCCTCGTCACCGTCGCCGCCCGACGCCCCTGCTCCACCTTGCCGTCGCTGCCGCCACCGACGCCGCCGGGCTGCTCAATGTCGCCGTCGCCGTCGCCGACGACGCCGTCAGGCTGCTCAACGTCGTTGCCGCCGCCGCTGACGCCCTCTGCCCCGACGCGCCGTCGACCCTCGCGCCCCTGCCGGCCCCGACGCGACGCCCCCTGTGAGCACCAGCCTGCTCCCGCGCCCCTGCGCCCCTACCCTGCCCGCCGGCGCCGGCGCTGGCCCCTCCACCGTGCCCCTGGATCCGCCCCTGCGCGGTGCTATTATATTTGTAGATGTTTTTATATTTTTTTTAGAAGTTTTTAGATGCTATTCTTAGATGTTTTTACATGTTTTTAGGTTATTTTAGTTTATGTTTAGTTTAGTTTTAAGAGTAGGAAAATTTCGGATGTGTAGTTATATTTATTTAGATGTCTAGTTAATTTAGATGTTGTAATTTGTTCATAAAAATTGTGCACTTTTGTATAGAAACTTTATTTTTTTCATATGTACGAAAATGTAGAGTGAAAAGTTTTATATATGCAAAAGTTACATTTTTAGAAAAGTTTTATATATCTAGCTAGGAAAGGAAAGAAGAAGAAAAAGAATGAGAGGAAAAAGGAAAATAAGAAGAGGAAGAAAGGAGAAGAAGAGGAGAGGAAGAAGAGGAGAAGTAAATAAGAAGAGGAAAAAAGAAGAAAAAGAAGAGGAGAAGAAGAAATGAATAGAAGAGAAGAAGAGAAAATAGAAAATAGTATTTTCTATTTTCTCTTCTTCTCCTCTATTCATTTCTTCTTCTCCTCTTTTTTTTCGTTGTCGATATACCCCGTCCCGATAACTTAGTTTAGTTTTAGGATTATTTTAGTTTATGTTTAGTTTAGGAAGAAGGAAAAGAAAAAGGAGAAGAAGAGGAGAGGAAGAAGAGGAGAAATAAATAAGAAGAGGAAAAAAGGGGAAAAAGAGGAGAAGAAGAAAGGAATAGAGGAGAAGAAGAGAAAATAGAATATTTTCTCTTCTTCTCCTCTATTCCTTTCTTCTTCTCCTCCTTTTCTTCTTCTTTTTTCTTCGATCTTGTCTTTTATTCCTTTCTTATTCTCCTCTTTTTATTTCTTCTTCGTCTTCTTATTTTTTATCGGGTATGTCGTTGTCGATATACCCCGTCCCCGATAACTTCGACATGAGGGGGGAGGAGTCGCCGAGGGTTTGAGGGGTGAGGGGCGGGAACTAGCTAGGGTAGAGGGTCGAGGGTCACCGAGGGGTCGAGGGTCGCCGAGGGTTCGAGGGTCGAGGGGTCGTCGTATGTTGTCGTTGTCGATATACCCCCTCTCGACCATGATAACTTATACCACGGGGGCACCCCCCCCCAGCCCTCTCGCTCGACCAAAACTCTCAAGGACGCCCAAACCCTAGAGAAAAATTATGTCGGTCTCCTACCCCCTCCCGCCGCGCCCCTACCCGATCGACAAACTCTCTTGAGGCCACCCAAATTTACCAAGTTAAAAGTGTGTTGTCGCCGAGGCCACACCAAACCCTAGAGAAGCATCGAGGCCATGCCACTAATATAATTCCTTATTGTGCTTAGCTAGCTAGTTCAACGTTTGCCACTAATATATCCATCTGTCATGTTTGAATAATAATTGCCATGTTGTAAATATTTGCAGAAACTATGGATCCGCACCCCCGAGACGAAGCACAAGAAGTGGTGTTGGGGGAGATAATCGCACATGGAAGTGATGTCGTCTTGTCATTTCTCAACGACACATGCACCAATGGTCTGGAAAGACAGGATGAAGAAGCAGGCTACGACGACGATGATCAAACAATGGAGGAGGAAGGACACCGTGATGACGGCTCCGGTGACCGAATGGAGGGGGAAGTACACCGTGATGACGGCTCCGGTGACCGAATGGAGGGGGAAGGACACCGTGATGACGGCTCCGGTGACCGAACGGAGTCCGGCCAGGTATATATATTAATTAATTAAGCATGTGCTGACTATACCTAATTGATGCATTAATTGTTTTTGGTATGTACACATATTAACTCTCTTCTTTTTCTTCTTTTCTAGCCCTCCGGATCGAGCAACACTTCGATAACGAGGCAAGGCCCGAAGAGAAAGTTGCGCTCAGATGAAAGGTACACGATCATCGAAATTGATCACGCTGGCCAACCGATTTAACCCCTCCGGACCAAGCAAAAATTTAATGCTTAGTGCGGGGTTCTAGTTAGGGACATGATCCCGATCAGCATCGAGCAATGGTTGAAACCTAAGGACAAAGACTCTCAGGTGTTTTATGTCAGCGATAGGCAGAAAGCTGATCTTTGGACCGCGCTGCAGGAAAATTTCACCTTCCCGCTAGAGGAGGATCCGAAGGATCTAGTTAAAAAGCCAATGATCAAGGCTTATGCTCTTAAGAAGATGGCCGAGCTATTCAGGAGGTGGAAGAATGAGCTGAAATCATCGTTTGTCGACTAAGACAAGACTCCAGAATTCATCAGCCGATTTGAGAAGATCAACGATTAGTGGCCCGCATTTATCACCAAAAAGAAATCTGAGAGAGCAGCGAAGATGTCAGCGACAAACAAGAAAAATGCTGCAAAGAAGAAGCATCACCATCGCACGGGGTCAGGTGGCTACCTAAAAGCCCGGCCGTTGTGGGACAAGGCTGAGAATGACCTCATTGCTAAAGGGATCGAACCAGAGATGCGACGCTGGCCAGACCGTTGCAGGACTTGGTTCTTCGGGGCTGGGGGAAAATTGGACCCTGTAACAGGGAAGTGCGTTTGGACCAACGAGCAGTTGAACACACCCATCGAGAAGCTTCAAGAGTATATCGAAAAGGCGCAGCAAGGGACGTTCGTTCCGGACAGAGAGAACGACGAGCTCACAGAGGCCCTCGAGAATCCTGAGCACCCCGGACGGACACGAGGCACGCCAGGCTCCCTTTTGTGGAAGGCTGGATTTCCCGACGCAGGCGGTTACAAACACCGGGAGAGGAAGAAGAAAAAGGAGTTGACCCAACTACAGGCGCTGCACACAAGGGTGCAAGCGCTAGAGGAACGAGACGAGGCCCGCAGCGCGCGACCTGCCGAAGTTGCTACACCCAAAGCTACACTGCCATCTCAGCGGAGAAGCAGCGTGGCTTCCACGAAGCTGCTTCAGGAGCCTATCTTCATGGCTCCTGCTAGCTACCCCGTGGACTTAATCACGGAGTCTCACAATTGCCACCTTATGACGCAATGGATGAATATGAAAGTCAAGGAGGCTGTTGGCTCTGTTGCATGTCCTGAACCTGACGCAACTTTTCACTGCCGTCCGATTCCAGAAGGATATGCTAGGGTGATGGTGGACGAAATAATAGAGGGATTTGAGGAGCTCGAGCTTGACCACCCTACCGATGAAGGGGAGACTCGGTTGGGTTCTGCTCTGAATACTCCATGCCTATGGCGGAAGGAGCTCATCAACCTTCCGAACTAGACGCCCCCGCCTCCTCCTCCTCCTCCGGCGAGTCAGGGCACTCCGCCTCCTCCACCGCCTCCTCCTCCGGCGAGTGATCAGGGCACTCAGCCTCCTTCTCCGGCGTGTGGAGACACTCCGCCTCCTTCTCCGCCTGCGCCAGCGCGCCCGAGCAGCCACCAGCCTCCTTCTCCGGCGCGTGGCGGCACTCCGCCTCCTTCTCCACCTGCGCCGGCGCGCCCGAGCAGCCACCAGCCTCCTCCTTCTCTGGCGCGTGGCGGCACTTCGCCTCCTTCTCCGCCTACGCCGGCGCACCCGAGCAGCCACCGGCCTCCTCCTTCTCCGCCTCGCCAGCAAGGGCAGAAGAGACCAGCCGCCGCCCCGGCTGCTCCGGCGCGTCGTAGTCCTTCTCCTCTGCCTCGTAAGCAAGCACGAAAGAAGACAGCCACAGCTGCTCCGTCTGCTCCGGCGTCTAGCAGTACAGCCAGAGGCAGGCAATACAGATTTGGTCCACCTCTCAAGCCTCTAGAGAAGTTACCATACGAGAGGACCGTGGAAGAAAACGCAAAGATCATGGAAAAAGAAGTGAATGGCTTCTTTGAAGGGGTGAAAGCAAAGAGACATCCACCTCCGGAGGAGAAGCTAGACCGGGTGAAAGCAAAGCGCACACTCGATGCCCTGAGGAAACCACCAAAGTCTCCACTGAAAACCAACTATGAGCGCATTACTGCAAAGGTATATATCGAAGCGAAGCGGTCGGGAAATACTATCAGTGATCGAAGGGTAGCAGAACGACGAGTTGGGAAAAAAATTGCCTAGCTCGGTGAACAAGCGGACCAATCGTGCCCCTCACTCAAGGTGTCTAGCGATATCGTCGCTAATGATCCGGGGTTGGTGCCCGGTTATAGCAATCTTAAAGATTACCTGCCCGACGATGTACATTATGATTTCTTGGAGGTGGAAGAACACCAATACCATTATGGGAAGCCTCTTGTCAAAGATGAAAAATCTCTAACAACGATGATGCGAAGATTCCATGATTGGTGCATGAAAACCTGCAGAAAGTCTGGGGGGACGAATACTTTGTATCTGAGAGTTAAAGAGGAGCACGACCTCGTTGGAATTGATTTGTTGACTGTTCTATTTGAGGAGTTCTTCCAGTGGTTCAATCAAAAGGCCCTCGATAAATTAACGGTCACTTGCTACTGTCTGTAAGTACTACTTCTGTCATTAAGTCTCTATATATAGCTCAGCTCTTTCATTGCATGTATATATGATTATCCTCACTATATTATGCAGATTGGAGATCATCGAGTGCAGAAAAGCAGAAATGTATGATATTGGGTTCATTAACACAAATCTCACAGATAAATTCGAGGTTGAAAAGAACGCCGATGATGCTGAGGCCAACTTGCTCAAATCATTGATAGTAAATCAAAACAAAGATAAAATACTCTTTCCTTACAACTTCGAGTGAGTGTTACTGTCTTGTGCATATTCGGTTTCCCTTATTACTCAAGCGAGGTTATAGTAATGTAATTGATGAGTTATGCATGCGTGCGCAGCTTCCACTATATTCTCCTGGAGATTAAGCTTGAGGGCTAGTAACGGTCTTTGACTCGAGACGAAAATCTCCCGAGACCTATGCGGACATGACTAAAATGCTCGAGAAGTAAGTTCAATCGATCATTATCGCACCATATCGGCATCTTTTTGTTCATTTCCTGATATCAAGTAATTGTTTTCTTTGTCTCACAAGGTTTGGAAAGTATTCACCGCACAAGCTCCAGGACTGCCGGGGGAGCTGCGATGGACATACCCGAAAGTAAGTAGTACTAGCTAGCTAGTTCCGCGCATCTCGATCCCGTTGATTCTAGCTACTTTCATCAATGCCATTTATAATGCTTCATTATCAGTTTGATTGACATCTATTTCTCATAAAGTGCTTATGGCAGGAACAAGGGAATGATTTCTGTGGATACTACGTGTGCGAGTTCATCTACAACGCGACTTGCAAAGATAAGCGGGGCTACTCTAAAAGACAATTTGATGTGCGTAAGCAATAATATTCACAATTTCATTTTATTACACCATCATTTCTGTTGAGTTTCATTCATATATATGTATTAACCCCCTTCTTCAAATTAGACGTGGGAGATGCGGAATGAACTCCTACCAGAAGATCGCATGAAAGCAATTCAAGAGGAATTAGCGGGATTCTTTCTTGACCACGTCATCAATAAAGCCGGAGAATACCATGTGGAACTTGATTTCAGATGCTAGGGGATTGTAACAGATCTTACATATTGTATATGTATGTAGCCAGTAGCGTCGGATAGATAATACGAAAAATTGTTGTTCGACCAATCTCTCGGAGAAGGAGAGGTCGATCACTTCTCTCAGTATGCATGACAAACTTCTGTACTTAATGATTTCCTTCATTTTCTTACTAGCTAGCTTGTCGAGGGCCTCTCTATACGTATAGTACGTAGTGTCGACCAAGCACGGAGATAAGAGAGGACACTTCTCTCTATTAATTAATTAGCTACGTAACACAATATATGAAACACCTTAATTAACCATACAAAAACCCCAAATCCACCCCCCTTTCAGAAAAAAACAAAAACCTAGCCCCTGAACAGCTCACGCCTGGATGCCTATTGGTCCCGGTTGGTGCCACCCTGGGACTAAAGGCCCTCCTGCCTGGGCTCACCACAGCGGCCACGTGGAGGCCCATCTGTCCCGGTTCGTATAAGAACCGGGACTAAAGGCCAAGGGAATTAGTAACGACCCTTTAGTCCAAGTTCCGCAACCGGGACAGATGGGCCTTATGAACCGGGACAAATGGCCCTTTTTCTACTAGTGATGCACACAAGTCTTTTTATCACCATTGTCGTTGAGACGTATGAGATTGGTTCAAGCTTAAAAGGAATGCATGCAGAGAAATAAGTGCAAGCCCTCTGATGAAGTGTATTGCAGTTCTTTGAGTTTTGGCATATGGGTGTTCGGCCGATGCAATTGACGACTATGTCCACATTGGTGAAGACACAATCTTGGAGTCCGCTCGAAGGTTCACTAGAGCAGTGATCGATGCTTTTGGACTGGAGTACTTGAGGGCACCCAGCGAGGAAGACACCCAAATGCTAATGACAGAGAGTGAAGCAAGAGGATGGCCATGGATACTTGGATCACTTGACGGTGTGCACTGGATCTGAAAGAATTGTCATGCAGAGTGGAAGGGTTAGTACAAAGGTCACTACAACAATCCAACAATCATTCTTGAGGCAGTTGCAACGAAGGATCTTTAGATATGGCATTCATTCTTTAGTTTTCCTGACTCTCACAATGACCTAAATGTGTTGTCGAGAACACCACTGTTTGCTAAGCTTATTACAGGAGATGCTCCTGCTTGCAACTATTCAGTCAATGAGCACAACTACTCGATGGGTTACTACCTTGCGGATAGCATCTATGCCCCATATGGGCCACATTAGTCAAAACAATTCCACGTCCAAAAGACAACAAAAACATTGACTTTGCTCAATGTCAAGAAACGGCTAGGAAAGATGTGAAGAGAGCCTCAGGAGCGCTTTGCAATTGTTCGTGGCCCCGCCGAGTACTGGAGCTCTCCAAGGTCCTATGGCAGATCATGACTTGTTGCAGTAGTACTGGGGTGCCAGATCTGGAGTTCGATGGCATGTCCGGGGTGTTGCCCTGGTCTGATTCGTTCAACGACAATGGCTTCACTTTTGATGAGCCACTTAGGAGGCCCGCAAAGCTGCATATCAGCGATAGAGCCGTGTCGAGTTCGGGTGAGGAGGTGATCCGTTATTCTTTTCTTCGGTGGCTGGTGTGGTGGTGCCGGAGACAAGTGACGAGCGTTGGTGTCAAGCTTGAAGATGTTCTGCTATCTTTTCAGTTTTGTTATGTCGGTTCTTACGTGTGACTTGTACTTTGTTCTTTATGATATGAATGAGACACGTATTACCATGCAAAAAGAAAAGACCACATTTGTATTATTAAACTGCAAATTCTTCTGGACTGCAGTGGAGGCGACTGGCGGAGCTATGCGTTGGGAAAATGGGCTATGGCCCACCCAACATATAGCAAATACAGTGTAGAATTGAGCGAAACTAGATCATGTGAATAAAAATAGTTGGTCTTCCTTTGTACCGGCCCGGCCAACTTTTCTTGAATAGCTCCGTCACTCGGACAACAATGCCGAAAAGAATCCGAAAACAACCTTTTTGAACAAGATGAAGAGAACAACATCTAAAGATTATTGAGAAATCTCCTGTTTGTAGAACATTTTTTTTCTGCCAGTCTACTTCAATACCAAAACAAACATACCAAAAAGTTCCAGTGTCTGAAAACTAATCTCGCACTTTCTGTTTGCAGATCGAGACATGTAGAAAGGTTGAAAGTGTGCTGACACGCGGCTGGACAGGATACATATCAAGGTTCTACCGTTTCATTTTCATGCTGCACTGGACCAGGCGAAACGCATCGCAAACAAGAAAGAGTTCCTCGAGAAACAGACTACGGACTCGATGATGCTCGTGTGTACAGACAGGTTTGGATCAACCACAACCAAACAACATTTTTCAGATTCAGAAGTGTAATGTACTTAACATCCAATGATGTTCGTGTAGCTAATGTGTACAGTGAGAAGTGCAGTGTAGTATTTAACATCCAAAATAAGTGCAAGGTATTCATGTTCAGATTCAGTAGTGGCAACTAAGGGCATCTTCAGCCGCGCCCTCAAAAAGGCCCCCTCAGGCGTTTTTCCGTCCGCCGGCGCCAAAAAATCGGCCCAGTCGCGCCTCCAAGAGCCCAGTTTTCGCCGGCTCGGGCCGAAATTGGCGTCGGCGGACCCAACCCGAACCCGGCGCGCTGGGGTCGCTCGGGGGCGCCGGGCGAATCGTTTTTGGCGCGAAGAGCCGCGGGCCCGCCGCGTCAGCAACTCTACTCTCTTCTCGCCCCTTCGTCGTCCTCATCGCGTCGTTTCCCGCGGCGAATCAATGCCAAAACTGTCGTGCGCTGCCGCGCCGGTCAGCCTCCATTGATGCCTCACGGGTGGCGCAGTGAAGGCTGAACAACGCGTCCCTCGGCCGCCACGCAATCACGCCACGCGTAACGCGCCGGCCAAGCCTACCACGCGGCGTCTCCGCCTATTAAAGCCGACTGCAAGCGCGCCGGAGAGACTCACCCCGATCATCCACCGACGACGCGCTCATTTCTCCCCCTTTCCTCCTCTCGCCGTCACCAGTTGAGAAAGCATGGCCGAGCGTTTCCCAGGCGACGGCGCAGCGGCGAACGGATTCGGGCACCGTCATCTGCACGAGGACGAGGCTCGCCTCCTTTTCGAGGCCGAGTACCCGGTCCCGCCGGACATGCGGGTGCCCGGGGCGTGGAGGATCAGCGCCGGCGGTGTGCCGGTGCCCCCGATACCCACCGGCGCGGCGCGGTGTGCGGAGATCGCACGCATCCGCTCGTCCCTGCCGCGTGCGGCGAGGGAGGGGCCCCGGTACATCCCTGACAGCCCAATCTGGGAGCCGTACTTCCGCCGCCGGCACGGCGAGCAGCTCGAGGCCACCAACGGCGTCGTGCCCTCCGGCAGGTTCAACGCCGCCGGCCGGCGTCGGTGGTGGGGCGTGCCCGGGCGCACGTTGGAGTCCGTCCTCGAGTACATCGAGGGCGGCAACACGCCGCGCCTCGAGTACCCCGCTCCCCCGTCCTTCTCACGCCGCCGGGGAAGCTCCTGGACGCCGAGGCGTATGGTGACCGGGGTGTCCTCCTCCTCGTCCAGCGGCTCTCCCTGCCTCCACCTCCGCCCCGTCAAGCCGGAGCCCCAGGACACGCCTGTCAGCGCGCGTACCCGCAGCTCCGGCGTCCTCGTCGAGCCCAAGGTGGAATCCAGCCTCCCCCCGGAGTACGAGGAGATAGCCCGGGGCGGGTTCTCCGACGAGGACGCCATGCGGTGGTCGCGCGACGACTACCTGCGCGAGGAGATGATCCGACAGCGCCGGGCCCTGGAGGAGATCGCCGCCCGCAAACGTGGGCGCGAGGACAAGGACGGTGTCGTCGTCCTCGATAGCGACGACGACGACACCCCCGGACCGTCCAACCCGCCGCGCCAACCGGGGGAGGGATGCAGCAGGGACGGCGGAGGCGTAGGCGGGGGCGACGACGACGACGACGATGGCGGCGGTGACTACACGCGGTTCTACAGCCTTCTCGACATGTAGAACCGCATGGGCGGGCGGCGAGGGAGACGACGGGGTAGCCCGCGGTAGTTTTTTTTCTTTTTTTGTAAAATATGTTTAAATTTAAACGAACTCGCCCGTGTTTACGTTGTGTTTGCGCCGAATTTAAACATTTTAAAAACCCGTGGAGGGCCGCGACTGGGGACATCACGCCCCCAGTGCGCGGTTTAGCGCCGATGCGCCCTCAGGGGGCGATTTTTTACTCTTCCTGAAGGGCTGGAGATGCCTAAGTGCTGGCGCGGGTGTGCTCGTTGGCGGCGTCGCGGGCGCGCAGCTCCCTGATCTCCTCCTCCCACTTGTCCACCCTCTCCTTGTGGATCCTGCGACGCACGCAATACAGCAAGCAGTTGGTGAGCACCCGCCCGAGGAGCAAGCATGACGATGATGGGGCTTGCCGCGGCGAGTTTCTTTTCTTACGTGCAGAGGCGGTCCTCAAAGTCGGCGGCGAGGTCCTTGAACATGGCGCGCCCGGAGTCCAGCATCTCCGACACCTGCAATGCCACCGGCATCACTAGACGATTAAGGTAGAATCGATGGGGGAGGAGGAGAGGGTGAAGAGGCGCACCTTGCGAGTGAAGTTGTCGATGGCGAGGAGGATGCGCTGGACGTGCTCCTCCGTCTCCGCCGACCCCACCACCTCAGCCTCTGCCGCCGCCACGACGGCCGTCTCGTCCCCGTCCATCTCCGTGGCGGCCGCCGCTGACGGCGACCCCAGAGGACGCCGGCGCTCCCCTGGCTCGCGGTGTCGTCGTTGTCGTTGCTCTGCACAAACGCGTGCAGCATTCGATTACTCGCGAACTCGAAAACTTCACGGGAAACTCGAATTCGACTCCGAAACTCGATCACCAGCGCGCTCCAAATGTTTCAGTGGCTTAGGGCCTGTTCGTGAGCTCGCCGAAAAGAGGACAGTTTTTTTTTAGTTGAAAAAAAAGGACAGTTACAAGAGGAGAAGTCACGTACAGTTCTGGGGCCTTGGAGCATTGGGGAAGGTGGATGACATGGCTGCAGTAGCAACTGTTGCTAGGAGCAGCAACGGCGAGTTTCTGGGAGCTTCTACAGTTGTTTTTCTCAGGCTGCATTCATGCAGAGATTGTTGAAGCGCTTGCAGTAAGGGAGGCGCTATCATTGGCAGATGGCCTGCTCGCCCGAAGAATTAAAATAGCTTCAGACTGCCTCAGAGTTACCAACACACTGAAGGAGGGATCCAAACCAGTGTACTATCATATTTGGCAGGAGATTAATTAAGGGGGTGTTTGTTTTCAGGGACTTTTTGGTGTAGGCATTAGAAAAAATCTTTCTTAGAGATTTTTTAACCAAACAGGAAAGACTACTATGGACTAAAAGTTGCTTTTT
Organism: Triticum urartu; assembly: GCF_003073215.2. Taxonomy (NCBI): domain Eukaryota; kingdom Viridiplantae; phylum Streptophyta; class Magnoliopsida; order Poales; family Poaceae; genus Triticum; species Triticum urartu. The sequence continues at coordinate 43,035,580 of NC_053022.1, forward strand.
AGGATTAAATGAAGAAGACTCTCAAGGAGAGTCTTTTTTGGGACTTTTCCAACAATGTCCCTCCATACACTCATTGGTCCGCCACCCTATGGTGTTGATTGATTGTTATTTTTCTATATACCAGGAGTAACATGGTCATTTAATAACTTTTACGGAGGGACTCCTGAAAACAAACAGGAAGAAATTTTTTAAAGACTAGAAACTTTTTAATTGGGACTAGAAAAAATCTTAGGACTTATGAACCAAACAAAGCCTAAGTCTAGAGATGCGTGGTTTAACAGGGTTGAGTTCAGTCACGAGAAGTGGGTTTCAAACTTTGAAGCCCACATGCTCGCCCGATCATCGCTCCAGAGTAATATTGGTCGATGCATTTGGCTTTTAGATCAGCCTGGGGCTTATGTATCCCTAGAGATTTTGTAATTTGACGTGCCGGGGTACTACACCACTAAAAAAAACATATAATACGTTAGGCCAGTTATGTAAGTCTGGCATTATTGGGGGCAGCCCAGTGCGAAGGGGTCAGTAGAGGACTGCCCCGCTTTGGTGGATCCTACTCTATCCTAGTCGCCATCGACAAATTCCATTGATAAATTCTTAAAGTATGGACACTTCATACCTCTTAAGCATCATTAGGCTTTGTACAATGAGAGATGCTTAGAAAAATAAATCAGGTTTTTCTGAAGCACCGGTGCCTATTTCTAGGGAGAGACGCTTAGTTAAACGTCTATTCTGTATAAATAAGCACTGGTGCTTAAAGAAAGCCTAGTTTATTTCTCTAAGCACCTTCCTGAGCATCTCCCATTGTACAAGGTCTTACACGGTAGCCATAGTGACGACTTTGTCTATCGTCTGCACGACATGTCTCAAGTCGTCATCTCATGAGTATAAAACCTACACTTCTTATTTTTTTGTCAATTGTGACTGTTGAACGTGTATATACATATAGGTTAGGGTCATGTATTGTCACGCTTCCTTTCTCTTATGTACAATGTATAGCTTGGGAGACAAGTCGAGGTTGTGCACCCATGTACCTGTATATGAATTAAGTCGCATGCAATCCAATCTTTCCTAACGACAGCGACGGGTGAGGTTGTCTGTGGTTAGCACAACTCCCCTTCGAAGATACCACAACTTTTTTTAACTTTAGTGGAATCTTCGGCATCCAAATTTTCTTGTTATTATCCACTGGGACCTTTGAGTGCGTGAGTGCATAGTACATAAAGTCAACTGCAAAAGACCCAAATATAGTGAGGTTCAAGGGAAACACATTCCGTCCTTGTATTGGGTTAATCGATTCCAATTGAAATAGCAGATTTTGCCATGACATAAGACGGATGCCAATTTGTTGGGGAACGTAGTAATTTTAAAAAAATTCCTGCGCACACGCAAGATCATGGTGATGCATACCAATGAGAGGGGAGAGTGTGATCTACGTACCCTTGTAGACCGACAGCGGAAGCATTAGCACAACGCGGTTGATGTAATCCTACATCTTCACGGCCCGACCGATCAAGCACCGAAACTACGGCACCTCCGAGTTTTAGCACACGTTCAGCTCGATGACGATCCCCGGACTCCGATCCAGCAAAGTGTCAGGGAAGAGTTCCGTCAGCACGACGGCGTGGTGACGATCTTGATGTATTATCGTCGCAGGGCTTCGCCTAAGCACCGCTACAATATTATCGAGGATTATGGTGGAAGGGGGCACCGCACACGGCTGAGAATATGATCACGTGGATCAACTTGTGTATCAAGGGGTGCCCCCTGCCCCCGTATATAAAGGATCAAGGGGAGGAGGCCGGCCGGCCCCTATGGCGCGCCAAGGAGGAGTCCTCCTCCTAGTAGGAGTAGGACTCCTACTCGAAGGGGAAAGAAGTGGGGGGGGAGAAGGAAAGGGGGGCGCCCCCCCCCCCCTCTCCTAGTCCAATTCGGACCAGGGGGGAGGAGGCGCGCGGCCCACCTTTGGCTGCCCCTCTCTCTCTCCACTAAGGCCCATATGGCCCATTACTTCTCCCGGGGGTTCCGGTAACCCTCCGGCTCTCCGGTTTTCTTCGAAATCACCCGGAACACTTCCGATGTCCGAATATAGCCGTCCAATATATCAATCTTTATGTCTCGACCATTTCGAGACTCCTCGTCATGTCCGTGATCACATCCGGGACTCTGAACTAACTTCGGTACATCAAAACTCATAAACTCATAATATAACTGTCATCGAAACCTTAAGTGTGCGGACCCTCCGGGTTCGAGAACAATGTAGACATGACCGAGACACGTCTCCGGTCAATAACCAATAGCGGAACCTGGATGCTCATATTGGCTCCTACATATTCTACGAAGATCTTTATCGGTCAGACCGCATAACAACATACGTTGTTCCCTTTGTCATCGGTATGTTACTTGCCCGAGATTCGATCGTCGGTATCTCAATACCTAGTTCAATCTCGTTACCGGCAAGTCTCTTTACTCGTTTCGTAATACATCATCTCGCAACCAACTCATTAGTTGCAATGCTTGCAAGGCTTATGTGATGTGCATTACCGAGAGGGCCCAGAGATACCTCTCCGACAATCGGAGTGACAAATCCTAATCTCGAAATACGCCAACCCAACATGTACCTTTGGAGACACCTGCAGAGTACCTTTATAATCACCCATTTACGTTGTGACGTTTGGTAGCACACAAAGTGTTCCTCCGGCAAACGGGAGTTGCATAATCTCATAGTCATAGGAACATGTATAAGTTATGAAGAAAGCAATAGCAACATACTAAACGATCGGGTGCTAAGCTAATGGAATGGGTCATGTCAATCAGATCATTCACCTAATGATGTGATCCCGTTAATCAAATAACAACTCTTTGTTCATAGTTAGGAAACATAACCATCTTTGATTAACGAGCTAGTCAAGTAGAGGCATACTAGTGACACTCCGTTTGTCTATGTATTCACACATGTATTATGTTTCCGGTTAATACAATTCTAGCATGAATAATAAACATTTATCATGATATAAGGAAATAAATAATAATTTTATTATTGCCTCTAGGGCATATTTCCTTCAGTCTCCCACTTGCACTAGAGTCAATAATCTAGATTACACAGTAATGATTCTAACACCCATGGAGCCTTGATGCTGATCATGTTTTGCTCGTGGAAGAGGCTTAGTCAATGGGTCTGCAACATTCAGATCCGTATATATCTTGCAAATCTCTATGTCTCCCACCTGGACTAGATCCCAGATGGAATTGAAGCGTCTCTTGATGTGCTTGGTTCTCTTGTGAAATCTGGATTCTTTGCCAAGGCAATTGCACCAGTATTGTCACAAAAAAAATTCATTGGACCCGATGCACTAGGTATGACACCTAGATCGGATATGAACTCCTTCATCCAGACTCCTTCATTTGCTACTTCCGAAGCAGCTATGTACTCCGCTTCACATGTAGATCCCGCCACAACGCTTTGTTTAGAACTGCACCAACTGACAGCTCCACCGTTTAATGTAAACACGTATCCGGTTTGCGATTTAGAATCGTTCGGATCAGTGTCAAAGCTTGCATCAACGTAACCTTTTACGATGAGCTCTTTGTCACCTCCATATATGAGAAACATATCCTTAGTCCTTTTCAGGTATTTCAGGATGTTCTTGACCGTTGTCCAGTGATCCACTCCTGGATCACTTTGGTACCTCCCTGCTAGACTTATAGCAAGGCACACATCAGGTCTGGTACACAGCATTGCATACATGATAGAGCCTATGGCTGAAGCATAGGGAACATCTTTCATTTTCTCTCTATCTTCTGCAGTGGTCGGGCATTGAGTCTTACTCAACTTCACACCTTGTAACACAGGCAAGAACCCTTTCTTTGCTTGATCCACTTTGAACTTCTTCAAAACTTTGTCAAGGTATGTGCTTTGTGAAAATCCAATTAAGCGTCTTGATCTATCTCTATAGATCTTAGTGCCTAATATGTAAGCAGCTTCACCGAGGTCTTTTATTGAAAAACTCTTATTCAAGTATCCCTTTATGCTATCCAAAAATTCTATATCATTTCCAATTAGTAATATGTCATCCACATATAATATCATAAATGCTACAGAGCTCCCACTCACTTTTTTGTAAATACAGGCTTCTCCAAAAGTCTGTATAAAACCAAATGCTTTGATCACACTATCAAAGCGTTTATTCCAACTCCGAGAGGCTTGCACCAGTCCATAAATGGATCGCTGGAGCTTGCACACTTTGTGAGCTCCCTTTGGATCGACAAAACCTTCTGGTTGCATCATATACAACTCTTCTTCCAGAAATCTATTCAGAAATGCAGTTTTGATATCCATCTGCCAAATTTCATAATCATAAAATGCGGCAATTGCTAACATGATTCGGACAGACTTAAGCATCGCTACGGGTGAGAAGGTCTCATCGTAGTCAATCCCTTGAACTTGCCGAAAACCTTTTGCGACAAGTCGAGCTTTGTAGACAGTAATATTACCGTCAGTGTCAGTCTTCTTCTTAAAGATTCATTTATTCTCAATTGCTTGCCGATCATCGGGCAAGTCAACCAAAGTCCATACTTTGTTCTCATACATGGATCCCATCTCAGATTTCATGGCTTCAAGCTATTTTGCGGAATTTGGGCTCACCATCGCTTCTTCATAGTTCGTAGGTTCATCATGATCTAGTAGCATGACTTCCAGAACAGGATTACCGTACCACTCTGGTGCGGATCTCACTCTGGTTGATCTACGAGGTTCAGTAGTATCTTGTTCTGAAGTTTCATGATCATCATCATTAGCTTCCTCACTAACTGGGTGTCACAGAAACAGGTTTTTGTGATGTACTACTTTCCAATAAGGGAGTAGGTATAGTTACCTCGTCAAGTTCTACTTTCCTCCCACTCACTTCTTTCGAGAGAAACTCCTTCTCCAGAAAGTTTCCGAATTTAGCAACAAAAGTCTTGTCTTCGGATCTGTGATAGAAGGTGTATCCAATAGTTTCCTTTGGATATCCTATGAAGACACATTTCTCCGATTTGGGTTCGAGCTTATCAGGTTGAAGCTTTTTCACATAAGCATCGCAGCCCCAAACTTTCAGAAACGACAACTTTGGTTTCTTGCCAAACCACAGTTCATAAGGCGTCGTCTCAACGGATTTTGATGGTGCCCTATTTAACATGAATGCGGACGTCTCTAGAGCGTATCCCCAAAATGAGAGCGGTAAATCAGTAAGAGACATCATAGATTGCACCATATCTAGTAAAGTACGATTACGACGTTCGGACACACCATTATGCTGTGGTGTTCCGGGTGACGTGAGTTGCGAAACTATTCCACAATTTTTCAAATGTACACCAAACTCGTAACTCAAATATTCTCCTCCACGATCAGATCATAGGAATTTTATTTTCTTGTTACGATGATTTTCAACTTCACTCTGAAATTTTTTGAACTTTTCAAATGTTTCAGACTTGTGTTTCATTAAGTAGATATACCCATATCTTCTTAAGTCATCTGTGAAGGTGAGAAAATAACGATATCCGCCACGAGCCTCAACGTTCATCGGACCACATACATCTGTATGTATGATTTCCAACAAATCTGTTGCTCTCTCCATAGTACCGGAGAACGGTGTTTTTGTCATCTTACCCATAAGGCACGGTTCGCAAGTACCAAGTGATTCATAATCAAGTGGTTCCAAAAGCCCATCAGTATGGAGTTTCTTCATGCGCTTTATACCGATATGACTCAAACGGCAGTGCCACAAATAAGTTGCACTATCATTATTAACTCTGCATCTTTTGGCTTCAACACTATGAATATGTATGTCACTACTATCGAGATTCAATAAAAATAGACCACTCTTTAAGGGTGCATGACCATAAAAGATATTACTCATATAAATAGAACAACCATTATTCTCAGATTTAAATGAATAACCGTCTCGCATCAAACAAGATCCAGATATAATGTTCATGCTTAACGCTGGCACCAAATAACAATTATTTAGGTCTAATATTAATCCCGAAGGTAGATGTAGAGGTAGCGTGCCAACTGCGATCACATCGACTTTGGAACCGTTTCCCACGCGCATCGTCACCTCGTCCTTAGCCAATCTTCTCTTAATCCGTAGTCCCTATTTCGAGTTGCAAATATTAGCAACAGAACCAGTATCAAATACCCAGGTGCTACTGCGAGCATTAGTAAGGTACACATCAATAACATGTATATCACATATACCTTTGTTCACCTTGCCATCCTTCTTATCCGTCAAATACTTGGGGCAGTTCCGCTTCCAGTGACCAGTCTGCTTGCAGTAGAAGCACTCAGTTTCAGGCTTAGGTCCAGGTTTGGGTTTCTTCTCTTGAGTAGCAACTTGCTTGCTGTTCTTTTTGAAGTTCCCCTTCTTCTTCCCTTTGCCCTTTTTCTTGAAACTAGTGGTCTTGTTGACCATCAACACTTGATGCTCCTTCTTGATTTCTACCTCCGCAGCTTTCAGCATTGCGAAGAGCTCGGGAATAGTCTTATTCATCCCTTGCATATTATAGTTCATCACGAAGCTCTTGTAGCTTGGTGGCAGTGATTGGAGAATTCTGTCAATGACGCAATCATCTGGAAGATTAACTCCCAATTGAATCAAGTGATTATTATACCCAGACATTTTGAGTATATGCTCACTGACAGAACTGTTCTCCTCCATCTTGCAGCTATAGAACTTATTGGAGACTTCATATCTCTCAATCCGGGCATTTGCTTGAAATATTAACTTCAACTCCTGGAACATCTCATATGCTCCATGACGTTCAAAACATCGTTGAAGTCCCGATTCTAAGACGTAAAGCATGGCACACTGAACTATCGAGTAGTCATCAGCTTTGCTCTGCCAGACGTTCATAACATCTAGTGTTGCTCCAGCAGCAGGCCTGGCACCCAGCGGTGCTTCCAGGACGTAATTCTTCTGTGCAGCAATGAGGATAATTCTCAAGTTACGGACCCAGTCCGTGTAATTGCTACCATCATCTTTCAACTTTGCTTTCTCAAGGAACGCATTAAAATTCAACGGAACAACAGCACGAGCCATCTATCTACAGTCAAGCATAAACAAGAAAGATACTATCAGGTACTAAGTTTCATGATAAATTTAAGTTCAATTAATTTACTTAAAGAACTCCCACTTAGATAGACATCCCTCTATTCCTCTAAGTGATTACGTGATCCAAATCAACTAAACCATGTCCGATCATCACGTGAGATGGAGTAGTTTCATTGGTGAACATCACTATATTGATCATATCTACTATATGATTCACGCTCGACCTTTCGGTCTCCGTGTTCCGAGGCCATATCTGTATATGCTTGGCTCGTCAAGTATAACCTGAGTATTCCGCGTGTGCAACTGTTTTGCACCCATTGTATTTGAACATAGAGCCTATCACACCCGATCATCACGTGGTGTCTCAGCACGAAGAACTTTCGCAACGGTGCATACTCAGGGAGAACACTTCTTGATAATTAGTGAGAGATCATCTTATAATGCTACCGTCAATCAAAGCAAGATAAGATGCATAAAAGATAAACATCACATGCAATCAATATAAGTGATATGATATAGCCATCATCATCTTGTGCTTGTGTTCTCCATCTTCGAAGCACCGTCGTGATCACCATCGTCACCGGCGCGACACCTTGATCTCCATCGTAGCATCGTTGTCGTCTCGCCAATCTTATGCTTCCACGACTATCGCTACCGCTTAGTGATAAAGTAAAGCATTACAGCGCGATTGCATTGCATACAATAAAGCGACAACCATATGGCTCCTGCTAGTTGCCGATAACTCGGTTACAAAACATGATCATCTCATACAATAAAATTTAGCATCATGTCTTGACCATATCACATCACAACATGCCCTGCAAAAACAAGTTAGACGTCCTCTACTTTGTTGTTGCAAGTTTTACGTGGCTGCTACGGGCTTAAGCAAGAACCAATCTTACCTACGCATCAAAACCACAACGATAGTTTGTCAAGTTGGTGCTGTTTTAACCTTCGCAAGGACCGGGCGTAGCCACACTTGGTTCAACTAAAGTTGGAGAAACTGTCACCCGCAAGCCACCTATGTGCAAAGCACGTCAGGAGAACCGGTCTCGCGTAAGCGTACGCGTAATGTCGGTCCAGACCGCTTCGTCCAACAAGACCGCCGAACCAAAGTATGACATGCTGGTAAGCAGTATGACTTATATCGCCCACAACTCACTTGTGTTCTACTCGTGCATATAACATCAACATATAAAACCTAGGCTCTGATACCACTGTTGGGGAACGTAGTAATTTCAAAAAATTTCCTACGCACATGCAAGATCATGGTGATGCATACCAACGAGAGGGGAGAGTGTGATCTACGTACCCTTGTAGACCGACAGCGGAAGCGTTAGCACAACGCGGTTGATGTAGTCGTACGTCTTCACGGCCCGACCGATCAAGCACCGAAACTACGACACCTCCGAGTTTTAGCACACGTTCAGCTCGATGACGATCCCCGGACTCCGATCCAGCAAAGTGTCGGGAAAGAGTTCCGTCAGCACGACGGCGTGGTGACGATCTTGATATACTATCGTCGCAGGGCTTCGCCTAAGCACCGCTACAATATTATCGAGGATTATGGTGGAAGGGGGCACCGCACACGGCTGAGAATATGATCACGTGGATCAACTTGTGTATCAAGGGGTGCCCCCTGCCCCCGTATATAAAGGATCAAGGGGAGGAGGCCGGACGGCCCCTATGGCGCGCCAAGGAGGAGTCCTCCTCCTAGTAGGAGTATACTAGGAGGGGGAAAGAAGTGGGGAGGGAGAAGGAAAGGGGGGCGCCGCCCCCCCCTCTCCTAGTCCAATTCGGACCAGGGGGGGAGGAGGCACGCGACCCACCTTTGGCTGCCCCTCTCTCTCTCCACTAAGGCCCATATGGCCCATTACTTCTCCCGGAGGGGTTCCGGTAACCCTCCAGCTCTCCGGTTTTCTCCGAAATCACCCGGAACACTTCCGGTGTCCGAATATAGCCGTCCAATATATCAATCTTTATGTCTCGACCATTTCGAGACTCCTCGTCATGTCCGTGATCACATCCGGGACTCCGAACTAACTTCGGTACATCAAAACTCATAAACTCATAATATAACTGTCATCGAAACCTTAAGCGTGCGGACCCTACGGGTTCGAGAACAATTTAGACATGACCGAGACACGTCTCCGGTCAATAACCAATAGCGGAACCTGGATGCTCATATTGGCTCCTACATGTTCTACGAAGATCTTTATCGGTCAGACCGCATAACAACATACGTTGTTCCCTTTGTCATCGGTATGTTACTTGCCCGAGATTTGATCGTCGGTATCTCAATACCTAGTTCAATCTCGTTCCCGGCAAGTCTCTTTACTCGTTCCGTAATACATCATCTCGCAACCAACTCATTAGTTGCAATGCTTGCAAGGCTTATGTGATGTGCATTACCGAGAGGGCCCAGAGATACCTCTCCGACAATCGGAGTGACAAATCCTAATCTCGAAATACGCCAACCCAACATGTACCTTTGGAGACACCTGTAGAGTACCTTTATAATCACCCATTTACGTTGTGACGTTTGGTAGCACACAAAGTGTTCCTCTGGGAAACGGGAGTTGCATAATCTCATAGTCATAGGAACATGTATAAGTTATGAAGAAAGCAATAGCAACATACTAAACGATCGGGTGCTAAGTTAATGGAATGGGTCATGTCAATCAGATCATTCACCTAATGATGTGATCCCGTTAATCAAATAACAACTCTTTGTTCATGGTTAGGAAACACAACCATCTTTGATTAACGAGCTAGTCAAGTAGAGGCATACTAGTGACACTCCGTTTGTCTATGTATTCACACATGTATTATGTTTTCGGTTAATACAATTCTAGCATGAATAATAAACATTTATCATGATATAAGGAAATAAATAATAACTTTATTATTGCCTCTAGGGCATATTTCCTTCACAATTAAGTTCGGCCTGAAAGAAATACTCGGCGGGAATGAATTGTGCACATTCGCAAAGAGTATCATTCTAATTACGTACAATGCGGTACAAAAGGTGGATATTGTTCTTAGAGACTGGCATTGCCTAGCCAAATGTTGTCTCAGAAACGAATTTCTGACCCATCTTTTATCGTGAAGGATCCAAAACGAAAAAGATGTTTCTTCACAGCCATTAGACCAGCCCAAAAGTGCAAGTCACCAGGTTTTCAATAAGCCTGGGACATAAATTTATGGCCTAGACACTTATTGCGAGGTAGGGTTTGCCAAAATCAGCCTCAATAAGTAGTTTGAACAATCATTTACTAAGTAAGACATCATTCTTAATATGCAAGTCATGAATGCCAAATCCACCTTGATCTTTTGGCTTACAAACCATGCTCCAATTAACGAGTCTGTACCTTTCCTTTTTATTTTCTCCTTGCCAAAAGAATCTGGATCTGAAATACTCCAGCCTCTACAAGACCCCTTTTGGGAGTTGAAAAAAAAGAAAGCATACAGAGAACCATATTTGTAAGGACGTAGTTGATTAAGACTAGTCAACCGCTTCTCTAAGCATTCCTCTACATATTTTCACTCCGCATTTGTAAGACGTCGATAATGAATCAGAATTTCCAAATATTTAATTAAGAATTAACATTGCGCACAACTAAATAGGTCAGCGTAATCAGCCGCCGCCTCACTGGCTTCTCCAAAGCAGGATAATTTGCTTGTATGAAGATTAGTTATGTGTTTATGTCTAACGATATTTCATTTTTATATGTTTTTTTTCTTTTGAAGGCAAAGCCACTGTGCATAATTATGTCCTGCTGAGACAGCCTGTGGGTCTTACTGAGGCCCTACAGGGCAGTCGGATCTCGAAACAGATCGAAACGTGCAAGCTGAGCGTGTGCTCTTGATAGATTCTTGCTGAGCTGCTACCTCCTTACAATATTTCCTCAAAAGGGTCACCCTTCTCTAAGAAAATAAGATCAACCCTAGAAAACAGTGGCATCCAGACCATTATTGGAGTAAAATAAACCAACAATTCGTCTACTTGGCCATACATTTTTTTAATTGAAGCTGCAGTACTTCGGTTCTGAGGGGTAGAAACATGACTATTCTCTCTGTTCCAAATTATAATATGTACTAACTAGCTTTTTCTAGATCGGATTTTCTGAATCGAATGTATATAGACATGTTTTAATATGTTTATTCATTCATTTCAGTCCGTTTGTACTCCATATATAAATATCCGAAAACATATTGTAATTTGGAACAGACAGGATAGTATATTCTTCGCACACAAAAAAACTGAAGTACAGTAGTATATATTATACCTATGACATATGTGGTGCAGTGTCACCTCTGGTCCGGTTGCATTCGAGGGAGGCTCCAAGTAGGGATGTTGCCAAGTGCGCAGCCCCAGTTGACTTGCCCTTTCCCCTCTTCTAGCCAGTTCTATCCCAATCCATCCCCCATCGATCCCTATTCATCTCTTCTTCCCTAGCTAGCTACTTGTTGAAATTCCTGTTTAGTTTGTGCAGATCATCATATGCATATTGTCGCTCAATATAGGATAGGGTTCGCGAGATGTTCCCAGATGCCGGTGCAAGCCCATACTTCCTACAAAACCAGCAGCAGCTCTTCCATGGAATGAATGGCATCGGGGTGGACGCCGCCTTCCCCGGAGACGGCGGAGGGCTGGCGGTGCCCGACAGTACCCACCGCAGCACCCTGCTGTACAACCTGTCCGTGCTCAAGGACAAGGTGCAGCAGCTGGAGCCGCTCGTCGGCCACGGCCACGTCGTCGACCCCGTGGTGCCCGGAGCCAGCGCCGTCGTCCAGGAGATCATCGCCGCGGCTACATCCATGCTGTACGCCCTGCAGCACCCTTACGTCCTCGGCGCGTTGACAACATCCGGTAATCATGCGGCCACGCCGGAGGGTGTGGTCGACGGCCATGCAAAGAACGGCGCAGCGGATGATGACCAAGACCAGCAGGCCATGGTGGATGCCATGCAGCTGTGGCAGCAGCAGCAACATGGCGGCGGGCACGACATCCCCGGAAAGTCCACGGAGGCGGCCGCCGTGTCATCGTCGACGCAAGCGACGACGGCGGTGGACACGGCGATCATCGAGCTAGACGCGGCCGAGCTGCTGGCCAAGTACACGCACTACTGCCAGGTGTGCGGCAAGGGGTTCAAGCGCGACGCCAACCTGCGCATGCACATGCGCGCGCACGGCGACGAGTACAAGAGCAAGGCGGCGCTCGCCAACCCGACCACCAGGCTGTTCGCGACCTCCGGCGAGGACGCCGCCGCCGGGAGACCAAGGAACAGCAAGTACTCGTGCCCGCAGGACGGGTGCCGGTGGAACCGGAGGCACGCCAAGTTCCAGCCGCTCAAGTCGGTCATCTGCGCCAAGAACCACTACAAGCGCAGCCACTGCCCCAAGATGTACGTCTGCAACCGCTGCAACCGCAAGCACTTCTCCGTCCTCTCCGACCTCCGCACCCACGAGAAGCACTGCGGCGACCACCGCTGGATATGCTCCTGCGGCACCACCTTCTCCCGCAAGGACAAGCTCGCCGGCCATGTCTCCCTCTTCGCAGGCCACCAGCCCGTCGCGCCGCTCGCTCCCGGCAGCGGCAGGCACGGCAAGAGATCCTCGTTATTGTCCCCGTCCTCCGACGACCTTGCTGGAAACTGCACCAACACCGGCTTCTCCATTACTCCTACTACATGACATGCATTGTGCAAATGTGGCCTCCCGTTCATCTAGAAAATATTGTGCAAATGTGATATTGGTACACGTACGTACGTGAGCCCATCAAACTGTAGATATAGTGGGGCTTGGTTACACTATGGATTGTTTTGGAAAATAGGGCTACCATGCCCTGGAAATAGGGCATTCATACGTCTAAAAAGTTTTCTCTCTCTTCTTTTGTAGTATGTCAACTAGCCATACTCATGCATGCGTTGCCTGCCACGAATGGGAGATTTGATTTCTCATTGTCGTATGCAATATAAATTCATTACTTAAGATATGAAATATGTCGGATTTTTTACAACACAAAAATCTTAACCTTAAAAGATTGAAATGTTCATAACTAATTGTGATCGGATTTAAAATCCACTTAGAACACACTAATGAATGTTGCATGGTAGTAATAGGGAGGCTCATGTCTAGATGAGATGGATGATAATATTAGGGCCGCCATAAGTGTCACACTTGTGGCACGAAGCAATTCCGCTTGACGTTTATTGATGCCAAGTTTAGTTACATGAGGATGACAACTTTCTGTTTGGATGACAAGTTTCAGTTTTTTTGTGGATTTTTTTCGAATGACAATTTTAGTGTAGAAACAACAGGGCAGTGTTACTTCATGCCACACGTGTGACACTTACCATTTGGCTAATATTGATGGACAAGCTAGCAAATCCAGCTGTTGAACATATTTGATGATGCGTAGTGGGGCTTGTCTAGAAGATATATATAAATGTGGCTTGTCATCAAACTGTTGCCGCCCTGCCTTGGTGACACCTGCTGCAAATGCAAGGGAAGATAAAATCAACATCAGTAGAAACGATTGGGAGTTTCAAAAAAAAAACGATTGGGCATGACGACTCGAAATCATACATACATGCATGAAGATAATATTTACTTTGGATGAGGCCTAGTAGCGTAATTTTGTGATGAGTAATCATCGATGTAACAAAGACCTCTATAAATGTCATTGCATCAGTTACTCTATTCCTCACGAAGACCACACCCGAAATGTTAGTATGATATTATACAGAAAATAAAGGAGGGTCGGCCAGACAAACATAAATTCACCCTAACCTGTCCACATCATTTGGTGGAGTTGTCCCTTCTAGATTGTGTAATTTCCCTCATGTACTCCAACCGAGCCATATCTAAAAGATTTAGATTATCGATCCCTATCTAGATCTTCACCAATATTTGGTAGAGTATCTTTAATCATGCATGAAGTAGCTCATTGCCGCCACACCTTCAAGAGCAGTGAGAATGATGGCAATAGTTTCCTCATCATGGTACGCCTCCTCGGCTGTATTGACAAAGCAACACACATACACCCTAGGGACCTATATGTGTTTTTGTAGTGAGGGAGTTCAATCAATTAGTTAGTACATTGTAAAGCGCAACAATATATGTTTCCATGTAACACAAAATCGACACTAGTGTTTTACAATTTTTCCTCTCTTTCTTGGAGTCATCACTGTGGTGAGATGTGTATCTATAGAAATTACGTATGGCTTACCCTAGAATCATTTTAGAGATAAGAGATAGAACTTCTTTTTGAATAGAGAATTAGTGTTAGAAATCAATATGAGAACACAAATGGTGTTGATATCAGAAACAATGAGATTATTACCATGATAATAGAAACCAACAAATATAACTAGGGTCCATAGTTTTTATAAAAAATATAACTAGGGTCCATTTTACCTTATTAATTATTTTATAAAATACCTCTATATGAGTAGTATGGAAAAAATATAACCAGGGTCCATAGTTTTTGCAAGATACTCCCTCCATAAACTACTATAAGATGTTTTAGGTCAAGTGACCTAAAACATTTTATATTAGTTTATAAGTGGGTTACCTTTTTACACTAGAAAAACAATATGTATAAAAACTATTTTAAATTTACGGAGACAAACAATGTTTTTATACTATAATAATAACTCATTTTGGGCAATGGGCTGTATTAAAAATGATAAAGAGGTGTAATCGGTTCATCCAACTGGTATATGGGGAGTGGGAGTACATAGTCCTATATATAAAAATGAACCTATACTATTAATAACGAGGTTTACCAAAATGCCGGCATAAGGAGTTTTCCTAAAGTACTCCTCAATTATGTCTCATTCTTCACAAAATTCCTTTTAGAAGAAAAAATAAGACCTCAACATATAAGACAACATGACCAAAAGACCAGAAAAGAATATTCGTATTGCAATTTTAGTGTGGTATATTTATGTCATTTATTAATCCTACAGTCTTACTTTGTCTAATACATACCTAGTATCTAGTACATATGCGAAATTCACTTGACAACGTAGCCACTAGGCAAGGTAAGAAAAAACTTGAAACTACAATGCCTTCACTGAAACAAAATGAGCGCCTGGAATTTGCCATTGAAGGTGATAATAATTCAACGAAAATACATAATTACATCTGAAATCATAAGAATAGGATGAAACAAAAAATATGCTTGGGAGTAACACTGAACTATGCCCCCTCATGGAGAGTGAATCTACATAATGAATTTCTTGAAACCGCCACACTAGATGGAAGCAATAGCAACAAACAAAAATCACACGTAGAAACATAAAAGAAACAAATTGTATTCACATGCAAATGCTTATTGGGTTTGCACCAAGGATCATGCATACTGTTCTCCAGAATTAGTTGGGTTGAGAAAAATTAATTGGCTTCAAACAGACCATAGGGATGACATGACGAGTACATTGGATCAAGTTTCTAACATCCCACGTTTGTTTTTCAGCCATCGACAATATTTTGTGCTCCCTATATCCCATGACGGATGAAACTATGGTATATATCATTATGTTTTCTTGTTCCATGTCATGTTCCATGTCATATATGGTAGATGGTTGGCCTTACTATTGATATTGCACTAACGCTATTCAAAGGCATTGCAAAACCAATACCGCGACAAAGAACATGAACCTCAACCACAAACTCCATTATAGATAAAACCCTATAACTTCGGGAAGGAGATGGCAACATGTGTCATCGAAGGTCGCCTATCAACCCAGACTGCAAGGACCATGAAACTCATCAAAACACTTCAGTAAAGGGCAGAGATGTGCTTGCATCACAAAGAGAGTCGATGGCTGATGACCCACAAGTATAGGGGATCTATCGTAGTCATTTCTATAAGTAAGAGTGTCGAACCCAACGAGGAGCAGAAGGAAATGACAAGCAGTTTTCAGTAAGGTATTCTCTGCAAGCATTGAAATTATCGGTAACA
The DNA here is from genome assembly GCF_003073215.2 of Triticum urartu. Classification (NCBI taxonomy): domain Eukaryota; kingdom Viridiplantae; phylum Streptophyta; class Magnoliopsida; order Poales; family Poaceae; genus Triticum; species Triticum urartu. Next base: position 43,051,642 of record NC_053022.1, read on the forward strand.
GATAATTTTGTGATAAGGTAATTCGTAACAGGTAACATGTAACAGAAGTAAACAAGATGCACCAAGGTGGCCCAATCCTTTTTGTAGCAAAGGATAAGCCTGGACAAACTCTTATATAAAGAAAAGCGCTACCGAGGAGGCGAGGACACATGAGAATTATTGTCAAACTAGTTTTCATCATGCTCATATGATGCGCGTTCGATACTTTGATAATTTGATATGTGGGTGGACCGGTGCTTGGGTACTGCCCTTCCTTGGACAAGCATCCCACTTATGATTAACCCCTCTCGCAAGCATCCGCAACTACGAAAAAAGAATTAAAAATATGTGCTAACTCATTTCATAAAGCTGTATTTCACTCCATTCATAAACAAAACCTCTCAGTTCAAAAAGAGACTTTTCTCATTTTGGATAGCAGATTTCACTCATTTCATAAAAACAAAATGCTCTTTTAATTTTTTCACTAAAATCAAATAAAACATTTTAATCATGAAAAATAATATTTAAAAAAGTTGATTTCACTAGATTCAAAAAATAATTTCTCTCCATTCAAATAAATGATTCCACTCATTTCAAAAATACATATTTCACAAATTTCGAAAATCGGATTTCACTCATTTTAAAAATAAATATTTCACTAATTCCAAAAAATGGTTTACACAATTTTTAAAAAAATATATAAGTAAAAAAACTAATTTCAATCAATTAAAAAAAATCGATTTCACTCATTTCAAAATTTTGATCTCACTAAATAAAAAATCACTCATTTTTAAAAAAACTATCTTTCAGTAGTTTCAGATAGCGTATATTGTGCATGTCAAGAAATATATTCGCTTTATTTCAGAAAAGCGAGCAAACCCCTTGATTTCACTATAATCAGATAACATATTTCACTTATTCAAAAACTTATTTCACTCCTTCGATATAGCACATTTGACTCAATGAAAAAAGCAGATTTCACTAATTTCAAAAACTGATATCACTCATCTAAAAAACAACCGCTCTTCTCAAAAAACCAATTTGTCTAATATAAAAAAACATATTCACTTATTAAAAAACAGATTTTCTTATTTAAAAAATCAGTCATTCTAGTAAATTGAAAAATCACTCATTTCGAACATAAATATTTAACCCATTTCATATAATTAAAAAATGTTAGAGGTTTACAAAATTCATATAACTAAAAGAAATGTTAGAGGTTTACACAATTCATATAATTAAAAAAATGTTAGAGGTTTACACAATTTCAAAAAACAGGTTTCACTTTTTTTTTTGCGCAGGACTCGCACTCGTAGCGCAGCTGCCCAGGACGCAGTGCGGATTCGTCCACACCGTCGGACTCAGATTTAGTGCCACAGGCAATCTGCTCCTTTCATTTCTGATCCAACGGTTGTGAAACAAAAGTCAGGCAACTGTGGCCGAGTGACTTTGCTTCACTACGTTAGCGGATCTGCCGCCGCCACCTCCTCCATGAATCCCGGCATCGGGTAGCCTGCGTCACGTCGCCGCCGGTAGCACCGTGCCGCCCCGCGACCTCTACGGCACCACCGACGCCTACCACCTCTTCCCCACCCGACGCCGACGCCCACGCCACCTCTGCTCCGCCCCACCTCCGGCCGTCAGCTCAGGGCAGCTCCTGATCCCGCGCGCTGCTCCGGCGGCGAGCATGGCGTTCGCCGGACGGGACCCCGGGCCCTCACGGCCCGCTCTCCTCATCCTCCTCAAGACGCTATCGCTGCTCGTGCTCCTCACCTTCTCCTCCGCCGCGCCCCCGGCGGCGTCGTCTCCCGCGGCTGTGCACAACAACAACTGGGCCGTGCTCGTCTGCACATCCCGCTTCTGGTGAGACCCCCTCTATCATGTCTGCCCCATACCGTCACCACGCCGTTCGTTGCTTCCTAGCTGTGCGTCCGTTTGTTGTGGATCGATGCAACTGTAGTGGGTTCAGGTTCAGTGTGCCAAATGTAGCAGTGAGAGGTCTAGAGAAACAAGGGCGTTGCTGTAAGTGCCAACAAGTGCGCGCGGTTCATACAAGGATCTCGATCCAATTGGTGTAGATTGCATTCGCCTGTGTATTCATGAGTTTGTGCATCCCTGTTTGCCAAGTATTATATCGATGTCACTAATACGGAGCGATTTGATTTTTCTCATTGACTGGGATCCATTTGTAGTGCTTTATTCTTCTGATTGTGTATAGTTTAATATTGTCATCAGTGGTGGAGCCAGCCTGTTCATAGGGCCTGGGCAAGGCTAATGGTCACCGTACTGATGAACATTTGCCGATGAAGCTCCCTATCGACTTCTCCTGCCCTGCTTTAGCTTGAACAAAGGTTCCAGGATGAACCTGGGCAAGCCGCCCAGGGTCGCCAGGAGGTGGCTACGTCATTGATTATCAGTATGACCGGAGATCTCAGTGGTTTTACAACTAATAATTGAATAGAGTTTATTCGTTCTCTCTGTGGGTGTGTAATAATAATGATGATGGCTTAAAATGTCTAGACTGTAATGATGTAAGTTCAGCGAGCACAAGTGTCTTTCGACAGACATTTTGGTATGAACACATGCACAATTGTAGTTTTTCCTCGAATACACAGAAGAAGAATCCCAAGAAGGGCACATATGCACAATTCTAGTTGTGTTAATACCAGCCAATGTTTTAAAAGTTCTCCCTTTGAGATGCATGTTTAGTTCCCATACCTATAACATTTGAATATGTGGCTTATGCTTTTATGTTGTCTTGTTTTTTTTTTGCGGGTGTTTTATGTTGTCTTGTTGATGTTGGGTTCTGCTGCTTATCCCTGTTGTCACTTAATTCTGACCTATTATTGAAATGTTATGCAGGTTTAATTATAGACATATGGCCAACACGCTGTCTTTGTACAGGTAGTATACTTAATACAGTTATGCCATTATATGCAATTGTCAATCATTGTCCTATGTAAGGTTATTCCTTAGTAATGAATATACCACTTTTTCCAGGACTGTTAAGAGATTAGGAATACCTGACGAGCGGATAATACTTATGTTGGCGGATGATATGGCTTGTAATCCTCGGAACAATTACCCTGCCCAAGTGTTCAACAATGAGAACCACCAGCTTAATCTTTATGGTGACAATGTTGAGGTGAATCTCTTTTACTCTGAAAATATTGCTGCTGAATTCATAACATTGTAGTTTGAGAACCCCTAGGGTGCAATATCTTCCCAAGCCCATGATGTGCATGTATCATTGATACCAATGAGGTACCAAAGCTACGAAATAGTTGATGATATCTAAGCATGCATACCCACAGTAAATGACACACTACGACTACTTGACCTCTTTTTGAACAAGTAGACGCCCATAGGCATATATGATCGATATATTGCAGTACCTACAATCTTGATTTTCCCATTGATAATATCATGAAACAATGCCTCCTAAAAGATGGTCAAATTTTGCAAAACGATGGATACTTAAGGCACTCTACACAGCAGTACAGAGCAGCAGCCTAGGGATAAGCAGGAATTCAGGTTAGCTTTTTCAATATGGCCAGTTAGGTCATTTACGGATGATGGCAGCTGACAATTATCCACTCATAATGCTATGCAATCTGACATTTGTATTAAAAAAAGTAATATTTGATCTTGGTATGCTGATGTTACTCTTTTGGTTTTCTAATGACAGGTTGATTACCGAGGTTACGAGGTTACAGTTGAAAACTTTTTGCGAGTTTTGACTGGCAGACATGAGAGTGCTGTACCAAGATCAAAGCGTCTCTTAAGTGATGAAGGAAGCCATATTCTTTTGTACATGACTGGGCATGGTGGGGATGAATTTCTGAAGTTCCAAGATAACGAAGAACTTCAGAGCCATGATTTAGCAGATGCAGTAAAGCAAATGAAGGAGAAGCATAGGTTGAATTGTTTAATTATCAACATTTGGATATTGGCTTGCGCCCCTTCATTTCTGGGTTCATTGGTTCTGACCTTTTCACCTTGGTCTTCCTTTCAGATTTAAAGAGTTGTTGATAATGGTAGATACCTGCCAGGCTGCTACTCTGTTTTCACAGGTTTGTTTCTAGTTGCCACAAGTTTGGCTTGACACATACTGAATTACTGTTATACATATTATCCATTTCATTTTGTAACCATCCAATATTTTTACCTTTTGGGTACGGTTCACAGATGTTTTTATTTATTTGTTTTTCGCACAACTAGCTCCAGGTTCATCTTTCTGAATTTGTTCTCCATATGACCATATACACTTTGTAACATTAGTTGTCGCCGTACATCACCTTTTTATCATGAAATAGCTGTTTGGCATATAATAGTGGCAAATGCTGTATATGCCTTTTGTGAAAATGTATGCTAACCACTTGTGTTTCATGATTTGAATAATAGTTCACATAATTATAGATTCAGACAAGGATCTGCTCTGGTTGAGTAGACTTCACCCTCTCGGCTTTTCTATATCTGAAAATTATGTCTAAAGACTGTACCTGACATGTTTAATATATACAGCTTCAATCACCTGGCGTTTTGGCGATTGGTAGCAGCATGAAAGGGGAAAACTCGTACTCTCACCATCTTGACTCAGACGTGAGAACATGCCCTATACAGTTGTTTCAGATAGTATTTGCGAACTTATTATACCTTATTACTACTTGTTACGAAGCTGGTTAATGTTAAATATTTCTGGTGGCAGATTGGTGTTTCTGTTGTGGATAGGTTTACCTTCCATACACTTGCTTTCTTTGAGAAGCTGAACATGTATAGCAATGCTTCATTGAACAGGTGAATAATACTTTACATGTTCTTCTCTTGGATTATGTATATCGGTTGAAAGTTCATCTATTATCTGCATGACAAGGTGTTGAACTTCGTGTTATTTCTTACTGCGATGTCTAATTACTGTAAAAAGTCGTTTACTCTTTTTTGTTGAGTGTGAACGTTGTGTTCTGCCAGGTGATGATCTAGGTGTGCTGTGCAATTTGCTTTGCTGTTTCTATATTAATACAGGTCATGTTCTTGTTCAGTTTTCGAATTTCTATGTAATATGATGTGAAAGGAAGGTCTGCATCATTTGGGTGCTTTCTCTATATACATGATGTTAATTTATCCTTTCTTAATCTAAAGAGAGAAGGAAGAATCGAAGACTTTGTTTTTCTTAGCAAAATTGGCCAGTTCAGCTTCAAATGATCACTAGAATAGTTTGTATATTCTTCAATGAACTTTTAAGATTCTTGTTCACCAATGCTTTGATTTCTTTGGTGATCGCTCCACTAAATGCTATTAGCTGAAAATGTGACACCATATGACTTCCATGCATGTCTGCCTTAAACCAGCCACAACAATCTGATGAGTACACTTGCTTAAAAGGCAGACACGAATGCTTCATAAAAAAATGGTTTGTGCAATATTACCATGCAGCTAGTTTATAACTTGTTTACTTCCGTTAGATCTTCAGTATGGAGATAGTCATTTACAGTAACATATAATTCATTTCTAAAAGTGATATTTAACCAATATGCTTTCTTTCGAACTTACATAAAAATAATTGAAATCCATGGCTTCTAACTGCGGGCTAATCATATTGCAGTGAACTTTAAATTCAATGCTGACTGTTTTCTGTGTTCACTTATGAATTAAGAGTCAGTTGTGTCGTCTATTCTAAATTATGTGCTATGTCACTCAACTAGATTCAGTCTTATATTTGTTAAAAGAATATAGCTGGGTGGCCCTCATTAGCATCCAATGCTCATCATGGTGTGTTATAACCTTGTCTTTTATATCCCAGTCTTTTCAACTCATACGACCCTTCCATGCTGCTGTCTACTGCATATTATCGAATGGATCTTTACAAGCGTGCCTTAAACGAGGTAATTGCAAAATAATATCTATTTGTAACGACTCCTCTGTTGTCCATGGCTAAGCCTTTTTCCCCTTCTATTCTGTCTTTGACCAGGTCCCAGTGACAAATTTCTTTGGGTCAGTCATGAAGACTATCCATACCGATTCAGCCTACACAGGCTTCTTAGCTGCACATGACACAGAAACCCCCCTTCCTACCGGAAATGATATACTTGACCATGTCATGTTAGAGGATGAGGCTAGTGCAAGAAGATCAGACATAGAAGAGATGAAAGTGAGTTTTAGTAAATTTTGCAAAAACGAAATAGAATTTTGAGACTAATACTTTGTTAATTGCAACATCCAGGAAGCACAATTAAGGTCGCATGGATGGACAGAGGCCTTGCTAGAACAGCTGGAAGGCAAGAATTCTGATGTTGTTGTGATGTATGGCCTGGGAACTATGGGCATACTGTTGGCAATTTCAACCTGGCTATCAATGTAGGAAGGAACTCTGAAGTGGGCTGTTAACACATCTTGCAGAAAAAACTTGGACATACTAACTCCGACAGAATAGGATAAAAAAGAGTGTAAATAAGGGAGATACTTTGGAGCTCTGACATTTTGTATTTTGTACCTTATCTTAGTATCCAGTCAGTTTTTTTAATATAATTGATGTGCGTAGTTTTTGTATGGCATGCTCTACTTTTTTTGGATACGTAAGAAACTATATTTGGTGGACATTTTTGTGCATCTTTTGTTACAGTTCTCTGGATCACATATCATATATGTCAGATTATTTCGTCATTATAGTTGAAAACATTTAGGTACGGATAAGAACATGTACTCAAAACCCAAAATTCTGAGGAACTTTCTTTTAGCCAAATGTCAGAGCTTAGTGTTTCTAATAGATTTGATGGCACCAAGTTTTGAGCTTTGATCATGCTTAGACCAGTCCATTGAATTGTTTAGGGGCACCAAGGACAATTTTCCTTCAAGTGGAAGAAGTAATGATCATGTTTAGGGGCACCAAGGACAATTTTCCATTGAATTGTTTTTCTTCGGAGGGTAGTTTCAACCAACAGTTTTGTGTCAGACTAGGTTTGATCTGTACAAATATCTCCGAGACTTCACGTTGACATGGTTGGAAAAGTCTATGACCGGAACGGTGCTCTATATGAAAAAAGCTAAACTACTGCCTCCGGTCCATATTACTTGTGGGTTGCGACAAGTATAATATGGATCGGAGGGAGTACTGAACTCTTTGAAACTACCATCAAATCTATTAGATCATCTCTAGTAGATCTCTCAAAAGTTATTTAAGAGAGAAATTTTTGTTTTGAGGGATTAAGTGATATCTAGCGGATCCCTCAAATGTGTAGTTCTTAAAGAACAAATATAGGTTTGTATCCCTTAAAAATTTGCTCTCTAACCTATTTTTTACTCTAAGAGAGGGCATTCTCATGGAAAGTAGGCAGACTCCTCCCGCCCCGCATTCATGGCGTGCCGACGCGCGTGCCGGTCGATTGACTCGGCTCCAGCTAAAAACCCAGGGTTGCCACCCCGAAACCTAGCCCATCCCACCGCAAACCCATTTTCGCAGTCGCTGCTCCCAATTTAAGCTTCTCCTGCTGCCAAATCAGGTCGTCGCCGCTTTCCTTGAGCTCAAGGTTGCGGCCGCCGGTCTAGCTCCATCCCCTCCTGAACCCCGCATCGCCTCTAGTAGATCCCGTGCCGCCTATCCGACATTGCCACCGCTCCGCACGCTGACCCGACCACCCTCTTTACCCCAGCACCGCCTTCCCGAGCCGTCCCCAAGCCATCTCCCCCGACTACGTTGCCGCCCTAAGTGTTGTTTGTTTGCCACCACAGCTTTGATCCCCTGTGACGTCTCCCTAAGCTTTGTCGCCATTTTCACAGCCATCAGCATTGCCGTTGTCGTCGAAGTACCGCGATGTCTCTCGCCGTTCGTGGGGCAAGTCTGCAGCGGAGATCCGCGATGCCTTCAGGAGCCGTGTGTGGCTAGGCACATTTACCACCGCAGAGGAGGCATCACGCGCTTACACCGCCGTCGTGTGTCACTTCTTCGGGCCACGAGCGAAACTTAACCTCCCCACCAATGTGGCTGTTGTGGCCGGTCACGCCCCTCCTACCATTCGTATCGTCTACCAGGCCGAGGCAATGCACGACCAAGCGCACTGATGACGATCGACTTGCTGGCCAAGCTCATCGAGGAGGACTCAAACCTCCTCAATGAGAACCAAGCCTTCTTCGAGTCAGTGGCAGACGAGCACACAGTCAACCGCTTGACTGCCTCCAAGCCAAGAAGATATTCAACAAGCTAAGCGACGAGGATTACAAGGACAAGATGCCATGAAGTCGGACAACCCCAACCTCAATGAGGCCAGTTTCCTCCTTTGACTCAGACTTCTCGGATTACATTAAGGACGATGAGTAGTAGAACTATGTACCGTGTAGTTTTATTTATGTTTTATATCAATGATTTGTTGGAAATATGCCCTAGAGGCAATAATAAATTAGTTATTATTATATTTCCTTGTTCATGATAATCGTTTATTATCCATGCTAGAATTGTATTGATAGGAAACTCAGATACATGTGTGGATACATAGACAACACCATGTCCCTAGTAAGCCTCTAGTTGACTAGCTCGTTGATCAATAGATGGTTACGGTTTCCTGACCATGGACATTGGATGTCGTTGATAACGGGATCACATCATTAGGAGAATGATGTGATGGACAAGACCCAATCCTAAGCCTAGCACAAGATCATGTAGTTCGTATGCTAAAGCTTTTCTAATGTCAAGTATCATTTCCTTAGACCATGAGATTGTGCAACTCCCGGATACCGTAGGAGTGCTTTGGGTGTGCCAAACGTCACAACGTAACTGGGTGGCTATAAAGGTACACTACAGGTATCTCCGAAAGTGTCTGTTGGGTTGGCACAAATCAAGACTGGGATTTGTCACTCCGTGTAAACGGAGAGGTATCTCTGGGCCCACTCGGTAGGACATCATCATAATGTGCACAATGTGATCAAGGAGTTTATCACGGGATGATGTGTTACGGAACGAGTAAAGAGACTTGCCGGTAAAGAGATTGAACAAGGTATCGGGATACCGACGATCGAATCTCGGGCAAGTATCGTACCGCTAGACAAAGGGAATTGTATACGGGATTGATTAAGTCCTTGACATCGTGGTTCATCCGATGAGATCATCGTGGAACATGTGGGAGCCAACATGGGTATCCAGATCCCGCTGTTGGTTATTGACCGGAGAGTCATCTCGGTCATGTCTGCATGTCTCCCGAACCCGTAGGGTCTACACACTTAAGGTTCAGTGACGCTAGGGTTATAGAGATATTAGTATGCGGTAACACGAAAGTTGTTCGGAGTCCCGGATGAGATCCCGGACGTCACGAGGAGTTCCGGAATGGTCCGGAGGTAAAGAATTATATATAGGAAGTGCTATTTCGGCCATCGGGACAAGTTTCGGGGTCACCGGTATTGTACCGGGACCACCGGAAGGGTCCCGGGGGTCCACCGGGTGGGGCCACCTGCCCCGGGGGGCCACATGGGCTGTAGGGGGTACGCCTTGGCCTATATGGGCCAAGGGCACCAGCCCCAAGAGGCCCATGCGCCAAGAGAAAGGGGAAAGGAAGAGTCCTAAAGGGGGAAGGCACCTCCGAGGTGCCTTGGGGAGGAGGGACTCCTCCCTGGCCGCACCCTTCCTTGGAGGAAGGGCCAAGGCTGCGCCCCCCTCTCCGTTGGCACTATATATAGTGGGGGGAAGGGAGGGCAGCACCACCCTGAGCCCTGGCGCCTCCCTCTCCCTCCCATGACACATCTCCCTCCTCCCGCAGCGCTTGGCGAAGCCCTGTTGGAATCCCGCTACTTCCACCACCACGCCGTCGTGCTGCTGGATCTCCATCAACCTCTCCTTCCCCCTTGATGAATCAAGAAGGAGGAGACGTTGCTGCTCCGTACGTGTGTTGAACACGGAGGTGCCGTCCGTTCGGCGCTAGGATCATCGGTGATTTGGATCACGACGAGTACGACTCCATCAACCCCGTTCTCTTGAACGCTTCCGCGCGCGATCTACAAGGGTATGTAGATCCACTCCTCCCTCGTTGCTAGATGACTCCATAGATTGATCTTGGTGACACGTAGGAAAATTTTGAATTTCTGCTACGTTCCCCAACAATGGCATCATGAGCTAGGTCTATGCGTAGTTTCTATGCACGAGTAGAACACAAAGTAGTTGTGGGCGTTGATTTTGTTCAATATGCTTACCGTTACTAGTCCAATCTTGATTCAGCGGCATTGTGGGATGAAGCGGCCCGGACCAACCTTACACGTACGCTTACGTGAGACCGGTTCCACCGACTGACATGCACTAGTTGCATAAGGTGGCTGGCGGGTGTCTGTCTCTCCCACTTTAGTCGGATCGGATTCGATGAAAAGGGTCCTTATGAAGGGTAAATAGCAATTGGCATATCACGTTGTGGTTTTTGCGTAGGTAAGAAACGTTCTTGCTAGAAACCCATAGCAGCCACGTAAAACATGCAAACAACAATTAGAGGACGTCTAACTTGTTTTTGCAGGGTATGCTATGTGATGTGATATGGCCAAAAGGATGTGATGAATGATATATGTGATGTATGAGATTGATCATATTCTTGTAATAGGAATCACGACTTGCATGTCGATGAGTATGACAACCGGCAGGAGCCATAGGAGTTGTCTTTATTTATTTATGACCTGCGTGTCAACATAAACGTCATGTAATTACTTTACTTTATTGCTAACCGTTAGCTATAGTAGTAGAAGTAATAGTTGACGAGACAACTTCATGAAGACACGATGATAGAGATCATGATGATGGGGATCATGGTGTCATGCCGGTGACAAGATGATCATGGAGCCCCAAGATGGAGATCAAAGGAGCTATATAATATTGGCCATATCATGTCACTATTATTTGATTGCATGTGATGTTTATCATGTTTATACATCTTATTTGCTTAGAACGACGGTAGTAAATAAGATGATCCCTCATTAAAATTTCAAGAAAGTGTCCCCCTAACTGTGCACCGTTGCGAAAGTTCGTCGTTTCGAAGCACCACGTGATGATCGGGTGTGATAGATTCTAAGTTCACATACAACGGGTGTAAGACAGATTTACACACGCAAAACACTTAAGTTGACTTGACGAGTCTAGCATGTACAGACATGGCCTCGAAACACAAGAGACCGAAAGGTCGAGCATGAGTCGTATGGTAGATACGATCAACATGAAGATGTTCACCGATGATGACTAGTCCGTCTCACGTGATGATCGGACACGGCCTAGTTGACTCGGATCATGTAATCACTTAGATGACTAGAGGGATGTCTATCTGAGTGGGAGTTCATAAGATGAACTTAATTATCCTGAACATAGTCAAAAGGTCTTCACAAATTATGTCGTAGCTCGCGCTTCAGTTCTACTGTTTAGATATGTTCCTAGAGATTTTTAGTTGAAAGTTGATAGTAGCAATTATGCGGACTAGGTCCGTAAACTGAGGATTGTCCTCATTGCTTCATAGAAGGCTTATGTCCTTAATGCACCGCTTAGTGTGCTGAACCTCGAACGTCGTCTATGGATGTTGCGAACATCTGACATACACATTTTGATAACTACGTGATAGTTCAGTTAAACGGCTTAGAGTTGAGACACCGAAGACGTTTTGAAACGTCGCGAAACATATGAGATGTTTCGAGGGCTGAAATTGGGATTTCAGGCTCGTGCCCACGTCAAGAGGTATAAAGACCTCCGATGATTTTCTTAGCCTACAAACTAAGGAGAAAAGCTCAATTGTTGAGCTTGTGCTCAGATTGTCTGAGTACAACAATCATTTGAATCGAGTGGGAGTTGATCTTCCAGATGAGATAGTGATGTTTCTCCGAAGTCATTACCACCAAGCTGCTAGAGCTTCGTGATGAACTATAATGTATCGGGGACATATATGATGATCCTTGAGATATTCACGATGTTTGACACCACAAAAGTAGAAATCAAGAAGGAGCATCAATTGTTGATGGTTGGTGAAACCACTAGTTTCAAGAAGGGCAAGGGCAAGAAGGGATACTTCATGAAACGGCAAATCAGCTGTTGCTCTAGTGAAGAAACCCAAAGTTGAACCCAAACCCGAGACTAAGTGCTTCTGTAATAAGGGGAACAACCACTGGAGCAGAATTACCCTAGATACTTGGTAGATGAGAAGGCTGGCAAAGTCGATAGAAGTATATTGGATATACATTGTGTTAATGTGTACTTTACTAGTACTCCTAGTAGCACCAGGGTATTAGATACCGGTTCGGTTGCTAAGTGTTAGTAACTCGAAATAAAAGCTACGGAATAAACGGAGACTAGCTAAAGGTGAGATAACAATATGTGTTGGAAGTATTTCCAAGGTTGATCAAATATCGTACGCTCCCTCTACCATCGAGATTGGTGTTTGCGTTGAGCATAGACATGATTGGATTATGTCTATCGCAATACGGTTATTCATTTAAAGAGAATAATGGTTACTCTGTTTATTTGAATAATACCTTCAATGGTCTTACACCTAAAATGAATGGTTTATTGAATCTCGATCGTAGTGATACACATGTTCATGCCAAAAGATATAGGATAGTAATGATAGTACCACCTACATGTGGCACTGCCACTTAAGTCATATCGGTATAAAACGCATGAAGAAGCTCCATGTTGATGGATCTTCGGACTCACTCATTTTTGAAAGGATTGAGACATGCGAACCATGTTTGTTGGTAGATGTGCATGAAGAAACTCTATACAGATGGATCGTTTGGACTCACTTGATTTTGAATCACTTGAGACATGCAAATCATACCACATGGGCAAGATGACTGAAGGCCTCGTTTTCAGTAAAATGGAACTAGAAAGCAACTTGTTGGAAGTAATACATTTTGATGTGTGCAGTCCAATGAGTGCTGAGGCGTGTAGTGGATATCGTTATGATCTTACTTCACAGATGATTTGAGTAGATGTTGAGTACATTTACTTGATGAATCCCGAGTCTGAATTATTGAAAGGTTCAAGTAATTTCAGGGTGAAGTTGAAAGATCGTCATGACAAGAGGATAAAAGATCTATGATATGATCATAGAGATGAATATCTGAATTACGAGTTTGGCACAGAATTAAGACATTGTGGAAACTGTTTCACAACTAATACAGCCTGGAACACCATAGTGTCATGGTGTGTCCGAACATCATAACTGCACCCTATTGGATATGATGCATACCATGATGTCTCTTATCGAATTACCACAATAGTTTATGGGTTAGGCATTAGAGACAACCACATTCACTTTAAAAGGGGCACCACATAATTCCGATGAGATGACACCGTATGAACTATGGTTTAGAGAAACCTAAGCTGTCATTTCTTAAAAGTTTGGGGCTGCGACGCTTATGTGAAAAGGTTTCAGGCTGATAAGCTCGAACCCAAAGCGGATAAATGCATCTTCATAGGACACCCAAAACAATTGGGTATACCTCCTGTCTCAGATTCGAAAGCAATAAGGGATTGTTTCTAGAATCGGGTCCTTTCTCGAGGAAAAGTTTCTCTCGAAAGAATTGAGTGGGAGGATGGTGGAGACTTGATGAGGTTATTGAACCGTCTCTTCAACTAGTGTGTGACAGGGCACAGGGAGTTGTTCCTGTGGCACCTACACCAATTGAAGTGGAAGCTTATGATAGTGATCATGAAACTTCAGATCAAGTCACTACCAAACCTCGTGGGATGACAAGGATGCATACTACTTCAGAGTGGTACGTAATCCTGTCTTGGAAGTCATGTTGCTAGACAACAATGAACCTACGAGCTATGGAGAAGCGATGGTGGGCCCGAATTCCGATAAATGGCTCGAGGCCATAAAATCCGAGAGAGGATCCATGTATGAAAACAAAGTGTAGACTTTGGCAGAACGGCTCGATGGTCGTAATGCTATTGAGTACAGATGGATTTTAAAAGGAAGACGGACAATGATGGTAGGTATCACCATTAAGAAAGCTCGACTTGTCGTTAAGATGTTTTCCAACAAGTTCAAGGAGTTGACTACGGTGAGACTTTCTCACTCGTAGCGATGCTAAGAGTCTGTTGGAATTATATTAGCGATTATTGCATTATTTATGAAATCTTCCAGATAGGATGTCAAAAACCCATTATTTCCTCGACGATTTTCTTGAGGAAAGGTTGTATGTGATACAACCGGAAGGTTTTGTCAATCCTGAAAGATGCTAACAAGTATGCAAAGCTCCAGCAATCCTTCTAAGGACTGGAGTGAGCATCTCGGAGTTGGAATGTATGCTTTGATGAGATGATCAAAGATTTTGGGTGTATACAAAGTTTATGAGAAACTTGTATTTCCAAAGAAGTGAGTGGGAGCACTATAGAATTTCTGATAAATATATGTTGACATATTGTTGATCAGAAATGACGTAGAATTTCTGGAAAGCATATAGGGTTATTTGGAAAGTGTTTTTCAATGGAAAGCCTGGATTAAGCTACTTGAACATTGAGCATCAAGATCTATAAGGATAGATCAAAACGCTTAATGGTACTCTCAAATGAGCACATACCTTGACATGATCTTGAAGGTGTTCAAGATGGATCAGTCAAAGAAGGAGTTCTTGCCTGAGTTGTAAGGTATGAAGTTAAGACTTAAAGCTCGACCACGGCAGAATAGAGAGAAAGGACGAAGGTCGTCCCCTATGCTTAAGACATAGGCTCTACAGTATGCTATGCTGTGTACCGCACCTGAAATGTGCCTTGCCATGAGTCAGTCAAGGGGTACAAGAGTGATCTAAGAATGGATCACAGGACAGCGGTCAAAGTTATCCTTAGTAACTAGTGGACTAAGAAATTTTCTCGATTATGGAGGTGGTAAAAGAGTTCGTCGTAAAGGGTTACGCCGATGCAAACTTTGACACTAATCCAGATTATTCTGAGTAGTAAATTGGATTCGTATAGTAGAACAGTTATTTGGAATAGCTCCAAATGTAGCGTAGTAGTTGCATCTACAAGATGACATAAGAAATTTGCGAAGTACATACGGATCTGAAAGATTCAGACCCGTTGACTATAACATCTCTCACAAGCATAACATGATCAAACCCAGAACTCATTGAGTGTTAATCACATGGTAATGTGAACTACATTATTGACTCTAGTAAACTCTTTGGGTGTTAGTCACATGGGGATGTGACCTTGAGTGTTAATCACATATCGATGTGAACTGGATTATTGACTCTAGTGCAAGCGGGAGACTGTTGGAAATATGCCCTAGAGGCAATAATAAATTAGTTATTATTATATTTCCTTGTTCATGATAATCGTTTATTATCCATGCTAGAATTGTATTGATAAGAAACTCAGATACATGTGTGGATACATAGACAACACCATGTCCCTAGTAAGCCTCTAGTTGACTAGCTCGTTGATCAATAGATGGTTACGGTTTCCTGACCATGGACATTGGATGTCGTTGATAACGGGATCACATCATTAGGAGAATGATGTGATGGACAAGACCCAATCCTAAGCCTAGCACAAGATCATGTAGTTCGTATGCTAAAGCTTTTCTAATGTCAAGTATCATTTCCTTAGACCATGAGATTGTGCAACTCCCGGATACCGTAGGAGTGCTTTGGGTGTGCCAAACGTCACAACGTAACTGGGTGGCTATAAAGGTACACTACAGGTATCTCCGAAAGTGTCTGTTGGGTTGGCACGAATCGAGACTGGGATTTGTCACTCCGTGTAAACGGAGAGGTATCTCTGGGCCCACTCGGTAGGACATCATCATAATGTGCACAATGTGATCAAGGAGTTGATCACGGGATGATGTGTTACGGAACGAGTAAAGAGACTTGCCGGTAACGAGATTGAACAAGGTATCGGGATACCGACGATCGAATCTCGGGCAAGTATCGTACCGATAGACAAAGGGAATTGTATACGGGATTGATTGAATCCTTGACATCGTGGTTCATCCGATGAGATCATCATGGAGCATGTGGGAGCCAACATGGGTATCCAGATCCCGCTGTTGGTTATTGACCGGAGAGTTCTCTCGGCCATGTCTGCATGACTCCCGAGCCCGTAGGGTCTACACACTTAAGGTTCGGTGACGCTAGGGTTATAGAGATATTAGTATGCGGTAACCCGAAAGTTGTTCGGAGTCCCGGATGAGATCCCGGACGTCACGAGGAGTTCCGGAATGGTCCGGAGGTAAAGAATTATATATAGGAAGTGCTATTTCGGCCATCGGGACAAGTTTCGGGGTCACCGGTATTGTACCGGGACCACCGGAAGGGTCCCGGGGGTCCACCGGGTGGGGCCACCTGCCCCGGGGGGACACATGGGCTGTAGGGGGTGCCGCCTTGGCCTATATGGGCCAAGGGCACCAGCCCCAAGAGGCCCATGCGCCAAGAGAAAGGGGAAAGGAAGAGTCCTAAAGGGGGAAGGCACCTCCGAGGTGCCTTGGGGAGGAGGGACTCCTCCCTGGCCGCACCCTTCCTTGGAGGAAGGGCCAAGGCTGCGCCCCCCTCTCCCTTGGCCCTATATATAGTGGGGGGAAGGGAGGGCAGCACCACCCTGAGCCCTGGCGCCTCCCTCTCCCTCCCATGACACATCTCCCTCCTCCCGCAGCGCTTGGCGAAGCCCTGTTGGAATCCCGCTACTTCCACCACCACGCCGTCGTGCTGCTGGATCTCCATCAACCTCTCCTTCCCCCTTGATGAATCAAGAAGGAGGAGACGTCGCTGCTCCGTACGTGTGTTGAACGTGGAGGTGCCGTCCGTTCGGCGCTAGGATCATCGGTGATTTGGATCACGACGAGTACGACTCCATCAACCCGTTCTCTTGAACGCTTGCGCACGCGATCTATAAGGGTATGTAGATCCACTCCTCCCTCATTGCTAGATGACTCCATAGATTGATCTTGGTGACACGTAGAAATTTTTTGAATTTCTGCTACGTTCCCCAACATGATTAACCTAGTTCGACATCGATGTAGTGTTAATGGACAGTTTAATTATGCTATATATATTATGATGTTAATGTGGTATGTTGTTGAATTATTCAATGAACTAGTTTAAATTTGTGTTTGAAGTGAGTTTGTGTATAAAGAATTGTGTTCAATTTTTTTTTTGGGGGGGGATTAAGTTGTAGGGAATCTACTAAATGTAGAAAAGTTTAAACCATAACAAGTATATTTTTTCTTAAATAAAGGTTACATTTTGGACTTTTAGAAGAGATCCGATAGAGATGTTGTTAGATGCAACAAGTCGTGATCTGCCATAGAACCTTGGAGCTCCAGTACTTGGTGGGGCCACGAACAATTGCAAAGCGCTTCTGAAGCACACCGAAGGCTCTCTTCACATCTTTCCTAGCCGTTTCTTGACATTGGGCAAAGTGAATGTTTTTGTTATGTTTTGGACGTGGAATTTTTTAGACTAATGTGGCCCATATGGGGGGATAGATGCCATCCGTAAGGTAGTAACCCATCGAGTATTTGTGCCCATTAACTGGATAGTTGCAAGCAGGAGCATCTCCTATAATAAGCTTAGCAATCGGTGGTGATCTCGGCAGCACATTCAGGTCATTGTGAGAGTCAGGCAAACCAAAGAATGAATGCCATATCCAAAGATCCTTTGTTGCATCTGCCTGAAGAATGATTGTTGGATTGATGTAGTGATCTTTGTACTAACCCTTCCACTCTGCAGGACAATTCTTTCAGATCCAGTGCATACAGTCAAGTGATCCAAGCATCCCTGGCCATCCTCTTGCTTCACTCTCTGTCATTAGCCGCGTCTTCCTCGCTGGGTGCCCTCAAGTACTCCAGTCCAAAAGCACCGATCACTGCTCTAGTGAACCTTCGAACGGCCTCCAAGATTGTGTCTTCACCAATGTGGACATAGTCAGCCAATTGCATCGCCGAACACCCATATGCCAAAACTCGAACAATTGCAATGCACTTCATCAGAGGTCTTGAACTTATTTCTCTACATATATTCCTTTTAATCTTGAACTAATCTCATACTTCTCAACGACAATGGTGATAAAAAAACTTGTGTGCATCCGAAAGCACGGCAAAAGTACATCTCCGGATAGTTTGGATTTGGATCAAAGTAGTCTCTCATGATCTAGGCATGGCCCTCCACTCTATCACGGTTGAGTTGTATGCGGCCAAACGACAGTCCTCTCCTCGGCCGCCGAATATCATCATTGAAAATCAAGCCAAGAACGGTTTCAAAGTCTTCATCGTCTTCTTTCTTTTTTGCTGAAGATGAGTCCTCAAAGACCATCTCCCTCAACCTCTTCATCTTTAATTCAAATGACTCGGTTCAATTCGGGTGTACAAAACAAATCGAAACAAAGGGAAAAAGTCAAAAAACTCATCTAGACAAACTGTCGAACACTTGTGGTGCGGTGGTGGTCAACCGGCCGGCTGGCCTCATTTAGGACAAACCAGCGGGCGACGACGCATGGGAATGACCTGCAATGGTGCACAAGCAAACATGAGATGCGATGGCCGCCAAAGAGGAAGAAGATCTGAGAACAATCCAATGAATCGGTTATGGCGACGGCGACGGCCGCAAACGGGCTCCGACTCAGTCAGAAGGGTGGCAAGGGCCAAGGGAGGCAACAAGGTAGCGGCGGGGCTGACAGACGGTCACCGGGAGGTGCGCCGACGAAGAGGCAGTGTGGGGTGGGAGGTGCGAGGGAGGCAAATTTTTTCCTCCAAGCGATAGCGGCCGAGTATATTTAGGCGCCGAATAGGAGGCGGAGTAAAAATTATTCTCCTCTGTTTGGTTTAGGGGATCGGCTAGGTGCCGATTAGAGAAGTAAAACCGAAATCGGATAGAGTTGGCCTTAGATGACTCGGATTTATATGTTGGGCTGGGTTTGACAACTCATATGTAGTACTCTTTCTGTAAAAAAATATAAGAATGTTCATATCACTATTAGTGATCTAAACGCCTTTATACTTCTCTACAAAGGAGTACGTACTCATAATCCAATCGTAGGGCCGGCCCGGGGTTACCAATCGTACCTATCGGTATTGGTGATCCATCTCTTCATTAAAATGGCCAGCACTAGGCACGGGACGATCGATCCAAATTTCGGCCAGTCACCCATGCAGCTGTGCAATAGACGCCTCCAAAATCACTCGATTAAGTCAGATGGGCCCTCGCACGAGTCGCTTTCTTTTTTCTCCCGTGACAGCTTTGGTAGTGCCTCGTTGCCCCCTTTAGTCTCCTGCTTGGAGATTGCAGCGCTGATACCCCCCGCGTGGTTCCGCCCTATGCAGAAAATTGTGCCAACGGTTCCAGCAAATCGACCCGCAAGTCACAGCACCTCGGTCGCACCGTTGTAGCAGGCGGTTGTGCTGGTTCTAGCATGCCGTCGCCAATGTTTCAGCACAAGGAAATGTCGTCAGCAGTACCAGCTTGTGCCGGTTGCAACATCCTTGATGTCACCGCGGACCTGTTAGCTCCCAGCATCACTAGTCTTAGTACCACCCCTGTTGGTTGTAGCGCAGTGGCCAGCCCCAGCTTCCACCATTCCCCGGCCGAAGCTTTTTTTGGTGTTGCTTTTATCTTTCCCCCGTAGCTGGTCCCAACATTCCCCGTGGCCACAATTTCCGCCATCTCTCAAATTGCAGCTTCGGCCGTCTCCAACGCAACAAAAAAACTTGCTAGTCCCAGCAAAAGAAAATGAAGGTTGTAGCAAAAAATCCTTCACCGTCCCCAGTTGCAGCTAAAACTCTTGTCGGTCCTAGCAAAAACTGTCGCCAGTTGTAACTCTGTGTTATGGCTACTGCCAGTCTATAAACAATTTGCAATTTGCAAGGCACATTCTGGAGAAACTACACTTCTGTGGTCTGATAACTGGTGGGATCAGCCACTTGATACCAAATTCCCTGAGCTACACTCTTTTGCAATGAACGGATTTGTAACTTTGAAGTCAGCTATGAGTGACCCTGACTTGTCAGAACATTTTCACACTCCAATGTCTGAACCAACTTTCCATCAATATAACCTACTACTCCAACCGCTGCAGCACAGACCTATCTCAGATGAATGGCACATTCTAGGAGCTACCAAAGGTTTCTCGTCCATCAAAATGTATCACCACATGAGAGGACCCAGTCTGGTTCACCCGATATTCAAGCAGATTTGGAACACAACTTGTAGACTGAGACACAAGATCTTTATCTGGCTGCTACTTCATGACATGATCAATTCAAGAAACCTTCTCAACAGAAAGAGTATGCATCTTAATGATTACAATTGTGCACTCTGCTCTGACAACACGGAGGAAACACTGCTCCACCTCTTCTGTAATTGCCCTTTTGCTTTTCAATGTTGGGAATCCATCATTCTTTCCAAACTTAGAGGCATATCCGTCTTTGATGACTTCTAGCTAGCCATGGCACAACTTCCTCCAGATATTGCACTAGATATTGTCTCGATGGGCTGTTGGGGGTATTTGGTCGATCAGAAACGATAAGATCTTTCGAGCAGCAGCACCACACATTCAGGGATGGAAATTTTACCTCCAAGAAGGATTTTGGGCAGCACAGATCAAAGAAAAACATTCAAAAGCGGCCAAGATTAGCTCCTGGGTTTTACAGAACATTTAACTGAAATGTTTCATAAAACTGGTATTGGGTGATCACTTTTTTTTGCTTGGACTGTTTGTATATAATTTATTAATATAATTTACCGTAGAACTATTGTTCTACGGTTTTCCGATCAAAAAACTCTGTGTTATGCCGGTTGTAGCACATCGACTTCATTTGTCGGTGCCACATAGCACTATGTTCCCAGTCTTCTGCAGTTGCCCTGTTTTGCAGCACCGGTGGTCATCGTTCGCAGCTCCTAGTCTTCTGGTTGCACAATTGCTGCACGATCATGTAGAAATTATAGGATAGTTGAATATTTGTGTTCTATTGTGTTGACCCTCATGAGGGATTATATAGAGTAGATGAGAGAGGGATAGGCTTGAAGTACAAGGCAAAATATTTAAACCTATTTTTATCTCTAATACATATATTTAGGAAAACCATTCAAAACAGTCGGTTGATCCCACGATTGCGCCCGTCGCCTACAGAGTTTGGCAACTGTCCCAAGCTGGCTTTATACTTGTCTCCTTTCCCGAATTTTCTTGTCCATTCGTTTTACTCCGCCCGCTGCTTGAGTCGATGCCTCTCCTTCTTCCCCTCTGTCTCTCTCATGCGTGTCTATATCTTTCTCGGTCTTTCGACAGCTGCAATTGATCCATCCGCCGTTTGTAAGTGTGACCGCTGCTGCAAACCTGCTGCCATCAAGCGACCAACGCAACATCGCTCATGTTACGAGCGATGCTTCAGCAACATGGCTGGTGCTCCGAGCTCGCCTAGTCGCAACATCTCCCATGTTGTGGACGCTACTTCGGCAACATGACTGGTGCTGTGAGCTCGCTGGATTCGCCTATGTCATGGCCACTGCTTCTCTGGTGCCGTGGCATGCGGCAACATGGCCGGTGCTTCCAGAGCATGCTAGTTGCTGCAGCCGCTGCTTCAACATCATGGCCGGTGCTGTCTGGCGCCGGTGCTTTGAGCTCGTCGGGTCGCAACATCTCCCATGTTGTGGACGCTACTTCGGCAACATGACTGGTGTTGCGAGCTCGCTGGATTCCCCAATGTCGCGGTCGCTGCTTCTCTAGTGTTGCTGCCTGCGGCAACATGGCCGGTGCTTCCAGAGCATGCTCGTTGCTGCAGCCGCTACTTCGACAACATGGCTGGTGCTTCAGCAACATAGCTGGTACTTTGCCGTTGCTACACCAACATGGCCGGTGCTTCGTCGTGCTTCCGCGACATGCTCGTTGCTGCGGCTAATGCTTCGACAACATGGTCGGTGCTTCGCAGGTGCTGCAGCAAGCCGGCAACACGGTCGGTGCTTCCGCGGCATGCTCGTTGTTGTGGCCGGTGCTTCGATAACATGGCCGGTGTTGCGGTAACATGGCCGATGCTTCACAGGTGTTGCGGCAAGCCGGCAACATGGCCGACGCTTCCACAACATGCTGGTTGCTGCGGCCTCTCTGGACTGTTGGTTTGTGATGGCGCTGGGGGCGGGGATATTGCTTGGTTGTGATGGCGCTCGAGCTGGTGGCGTGCGCGTTTCGGCCGAAAGAGCGACTCCATCGCAAGGCGAAGCCGTCGCTGGACGCTTGATTGCGGTCGATCCAAGGGCTCACGGAACAGTCAGATGAGTGTAGAGTTCTGCCACCCGTGCAGCCATTGGATCGCCTTGATCCATGCGTCGTCACACATACAGTCCGTTATTTCCCTTGCCTACCACGTGCCCCTTTACCTTATCTTGCAACAGCAACGGTGTTGCAAACCATGGCGACAAACGACGACTGCAACTTAGACAAGCTTTTGCAACATCAGCTATGTTGGAAAAAACTGCAACAAAACCTCTGTTGCAAAGAAAATCTACGACAAAAACTCTGTTGCAAAAAAAAAATGCCGCAACACAACCTATATGTTGCAAAAATATATTATGCAACATAACCGTTGTTACAAATGTTTCTCCAACAAAACCTTTGTTGCGAAGTAGAGGGAGACATTAAGCCACTGGATTGTGCCAAATCCAATGACTTGCGAGGCAGCGAATCTTTTTAAAAAATCTTTCTAAACGCGTAGCAGTCTCCATATATTTATCTCTAACTCTCAAATATTATATCTCTAACATGCCACACGGGGGACATGCGGTGTGGGTGCCTGCCGATGGGAAAGGGTGAGTCGAAGGATAAGGTAGATGCAAGTAGAATCATGAGACGACGGGAGACGCACGATCTGTTTTGTGATCTAACGTGCCGTCCGCGTATGCACAACCAGTAACTATAAATACTCCCCCTAGTAGGTCCAAAAAAGGCAACGGCGTAACCCTGCATCGATCTCTTCGCTGCCTGGCCACCATGTCTTCCTCCGCCGTCCGGCCGTGTTTCCTTTGCCTCCACGCTCCCGCTTCCTCCTCCGGCCTCCTCCTGACCAGCCGTCCGCATCACAGCAGCGCCCTGCCGCCGGCACATGGGCGTAACAACCGGAAGCCCGTCGGCCACGGGATCGTCTGCAGCCAGGCCGGCGCCGGCGATGGTCACGCCATGACGATCAAAATCAACCCCAGGGATCGAGCGGAGAAGGATTATGTGAGACACTTGACCTGATCTTCCTCTGTTTTTTGACTAACTGATACTTAATCTCCCAACGGGTGGATTTGTTTGAACTTCCGCCCTCCGATTGATATTGTGATCAAACTGAATATACTCTCTTTTTTACGTATGCCTCCAAGATCAGAATTTTAAGCCTTTCTGTCATCCATGATGCATCTAAATATAATGTTCCCCGACCACAACCTTTGATTGACTTCAACACACTTTACCCTTTAATTCTACAGAAACAATATGCATTATCCCTAAACGCAAACCAAATAAATTGTTTAGAAAATCCTATGCTGCTATTGTTTCAATTCCGTCTGGCCCGTTTCAAATTCCAGATATATCGAAATATTTTCAGCAGGCAATCGAAGTGTTTTTTTTCATCCCTATTTTCCCTATTTGTTTCATTATTTATTTTCCGTTGAATCATTCTCCTTTCAATGGAAAATCGAGGGCATCATATTTGCAAGCCTTTTTAACCTTACCTAGCTGCTCATGCTGAAGTTCACAAACTACTAGACAAATATGAGATTACTTACTAGTATAAACAAATTGACGGAAACATTGAAGATTCCAGAAATAATGGACTGAAATTATTAAATATACAGTACTGAACTTTATAATAATACAATATTCTTGCTTAGCGTCTGGTCATATAGTCTTATATCTGAAGTCCCTTTTTTCTTCTAAAAGGAGTTTCGTGAAGAAGAGACAAGAATTGAGGAGTACTTCAGAAGTTTTCTAATGGCGCACCTGGTAACCTTGTCCCTAACAGTATAGAAATCATTATATATATGAGTATGTGCTCCCACACCTCATATACTAGTTGGACGAGTCGGTATACCTTATTAGCAATTTCTAATACACTTTGTTAGAAACGACCAGATACCGCAAGTGAGTTCTGTACAAAAATTGTTCGAGTCCATATATGTGTATATAGAAAAATAATCCTACTACGCATGTCTCTAAACCCCATGTCAGTAGTATATATATAGTATTTATCATTTAAGTATTTTCAGACCATTTTTTATAACTTGAAGCAAACTACATGAAAAAAATTGTGAGTCCATAGTTTTGAGGAATATTTGAAATAGCTTCATAATTGTAGATAGGAAAAAAAATATTTTAAATTGTACATCAACAAACGTAGTATATATAGTTACCTAAGCAGCCTGATAATACATACTCTTCGCCTAGTGTCGAAATGGCCTGACTTTCTTCTTTTGCGGTGAGCAGCACATGGTTAGCAACATATTTCGAGGTTATATTTGCATGATCGCTAAAAATTCTGTTAGGCTGGCTTCTATTGTCATGGTAAACTAATTGTTTGGTAGCTGCGTACTCGCATTGATTCTAAACACAAATTCTGCTAAACACGATGAACAATATCTTCTACTTTCTCTCTGATATGATTACAGGGTAAGCAGCATAATTTCTGAAGATACGTCTCACCACACTGATGACTCCAGAAAGGGAGAAAAGATGGTAACACAATAGTACTGTTTTTGTATTCCATGAAAAAAAATGATGTGGTATATACACTATGGAAGCACTAACTAGTTGATTGAACTCGCCTCCGTACTAACATACCATAGAGGCTCTTGGTGTACGTGCGCAACTTTGTCAGTACAGCCGAGGATGCGTACAATGATAAGGTCACTGAGGAAACTATTGTTACCTTTCTTGGTGCTCTTCAAGGTGTGGCAGCAATGAGCTACTTCATGGCTCAAGACACCCTTGCAAAAATTGGTGATGATGAAGCTAGTTCACTGTACTGCGGTAAAGATTCTGTTTTCAATAGACCTTGGTTGGAGTACATGAGGAAAACAGACAATCTGAGACGTGAATTGAAGACGGCTCCGCCACAAGACCCGGACGGGGTAGGGTGAACTTCGGTTCGTTTGGCCGATTTCCTCTACTTTCTTTGCTGTCGTACTGACATTTTTGCATGGTCGCCGTGCAGATTGTGATGAATACGGTGACTGAAGCAATGAAACTCACGGAGTCCTTTGTTAGATTGATGACTGTTCGTCGCAGAACTGCGCTACTAGGCCTTATCCCAAGTAAAAATATTGTCTTCATGTATTTTGAGTTGTCACCATCTTTTCTGTTGATGTTAATTTTTGCCTCCCCTTGCATGGCGGCAGCTGTCACCACAGGCTCGGCGGTAGCAGTTTGATGGCAAACCATATCTATGCTTCAGAAAGAGAGTCACAAGTTCCTTGGAAGATTAATCGCAAGTCTGAATCGGATCAAGTTTACTCATATGCAATACATGCAACTTTGTATTATATTAATACAGTTTTCATGCGACAGTTCAGGTAGACAATATAGGGAAGACAGACTAGAGATCTCACTTTTAATCCAAAGGGTCCGTCTAGGTCTCAGTCGACATAGACTTTGCTATGTCTGGTCCTGTTTGATCATAGTTTCTGATCGCTGGTTTATGATGTTTGCTTGTTGGGCTTGTTTGTGGGCTCGGTTGTCCTTTGTCTGCTGTTTTCTGTGATGGGCTGGCTTGCATTTGTATTTTATCTCTGTCAGTTAACTGTTCATGCATCATTAATGTTTTTCAGGTTGTCGTGCATGGTAAGATTAGCTGTTCCTGCAGCTTGTGCGTGTTGGTGTTGTGTTCTCTCTCTCTCATTCTGTTCAAGTCTTTTTTTCTCCAGTTCCTTCAAAATAGAAATGACAGGCATGCAAATTGCACGTGGTAGACGGACATGCTACTGACATGTGTATAATTCCATTGGCACTACTTTTTTAAAAAGAAAAAGAATGTTAAGTTGCACATGGACAGTGGACGTGCAATTGCGCATGGCCGGAGTACATGCAACTGTGTACGGACCATGCATGTGCTAATCGAGTGTTAACATTTTTTTTCCAAAAGAAGTCCAAAACACCACCATTTAGAAAAGGAAATAACACAAATCCAAATCGGAAAAATGAAAATAGAAAGGAAAACAAATGGTAGGGAAATGAATAAATAAAGTAAACTGAGCCGCCGAAGCACTCAGCTCCCCGCCCCGCCGGCACCCTAGTTATATCCCAGCTAACATCGCTTCGAATTGCATGTCGATTACAACATATGCGGTTGCACATGGGGCGACGTGCAACTGGGTGGCACGTTTGAAAAATAAAAACAACACTATTTAGGATAGATAAAAAACCCTACAAAAACAAAAATAAAATTAAAAGTAGAAAAATAGAAATAGTGGTAGACATGCAGTTGCAGTTGGGTGCGACGCTTGCAGTTGCGGGGATGTTGTCCGGCTTGCAACAAGCCCGCCCCCTCTACCGGAGCCCCCTCTGGCAGAACAAAAAAGTCCAGTAGCGGTCTAGAAGACATGCAGTTGCGGTCCGGTGCGACACTTGCAGTTGCATGCCTAGTGTCAAACATGCAACTGGCCCGCCCCCTCTCCCGCCGCCCCCTTCAACATAACAAAGGTCCAGTTGCAACCATTTTGGGGGGAATACAGTTGCGGCCGGGTGCGGCGCTTGTAGTTGTGGGGCTGTTGTCGGGCTTGCAACTGGCCAACCGTCTCCGACGGAACAAAAACGTCCACTTGTGGCCGGGTTACAAGACATGCAATTGCGGTCGCGTGTGACACTTGCAGTTGCATTGCTAGAGTTGGGCATGCAACTGTCCCGCCTCCTCTCCCGCCGCCCCTCCGACAAAACAAAGGTCTAATTGCAACCATGTCCGGGGACATGCAGTTGCGGTCAGGTGCGGCGCTTGCAGTTGCAGGGATGTTGTCGAGCTGGCAACTGGCCCACCCCCTTCGATAGAACAAAAAGTCCAATTGCAGTCGGGTTACAAGACATGCAGTTGCGGTCGGGTGCGACACTTGAAGTTGCGGGGCTATTGTCGGGCTTGCAACTGACCCGTCCCCTCTGATAGAATAAAAAGTCGAGTTGCAGTCGGGTTACAAGACATGCAGTTGCGGTCGGGTGCGACATTTGCAGTTGCATTCCTAGTGTCAGACACGCAACTGGCCCGCCCCCTCTCCCGTTGTCCCGTCCGACAAAATAAAGGTCCAATTGCAACCATGTTTGGGGACATGCAGTTGCGGTCGGGTGCGGTGCTTGTAGTTGCAGGGATGTTGTCGGGCTTGTGATACGTCTCCAACGTATCTATAATTTTTGATTGTTCCATGCTATTATATTACCTGTTTTGGATGTTTATGGGCTTTATTATACACTTTTATATTACTTTTGGGACTAACCTATTAACCCAGAGCCCAGTGCCAGTTTCTGTTTTTTCCCTTGTTTCAGTGTTTTGCAGAAAAGGAATATCAAACGGAGTCCAAACAGAATGAAACCTTCGGGAGCGTGATTTTCGGAACAAACGTGATTCAGAAGACTTGAAGTTGAAGTCAAGGAAGCTTCGAGGTGGCCACGAGGAAGGGAGGCACGCCTGCCCCTGGGCGCGCCCCACCCTCATGGGCCCCTCGTGGCTCCCCTGACCGACTTCTTTCACCTATATATGTCCATATACCCTAAAAACATCGGAGAGCACAATAGATCAGGAGTTCCGCCGCCAGAAGCCTTCGTAGCCACCGAAAACCAATCTAGACCCGTTCCGACACCCTGCCGGAGGGGGGAATCCCTCTCCGGTGGCCATCTTCATCATCCTGGTGCTCTCCATGACGAGGAGGGAGTAGTTCTCCCTCGGGGTTGAGGGTATGTACCAGTAGCTATGTGTTTGATCTCTCTCTCTCTCTCTCGTGTTCTTGAGGTGGTACGATCTTGATGTATCACGAGCTTTGCTATTATAGTTGGATCCTATGATGTTTCTCCCCCTCTACTCTCTTGTGATGAATTGAGTTTTCCCTTTGAAGTTATCTTATCGGATTGAGTCTTTAAGGATTTGAGAACACTTGATGTATGTCTTGCATGTGCTTATCTGTGGTGACAATGGGATATCATGTGATCCACTTGATGTATGTTTTGGTGATCAACTTGCGAGTTCTGTGACCTCGTGAACTTATGCATAGGGGTTGGCACACGTTTTCGTCTTGACTCTCCGGTAGAAACTTTGGGGCACTCTTTGAAGTTATTTGTGTTGGTTGAATAGATGAATATGAGATTGTGTGATGCATATCGTATAATCATACCCACGGATACTTGAGGTGACATTGGAGTATCTAGGTGACATTAGGGTTTTGGTTGATTTGTGTCTTAAGGTGTTATTCTAGTACGAACTCTATGATAGATTGAACGAAAAGAATAGCTTCGTGTTATTTTACTACGGACTCTTGAATAGATCGATTAGAAAGGATAACTTTGAGGTGGTTTCGTACCCTACCATAATCTCTTCGTTTGTTCTCCGCTATTAGTGACTTTGGAGTGACTCTTTGTTGCATGTTGAGGGATAGTTATATGATCCAATTATGTTATTATTGTTGAGGGAACTTGCACTAGTGAAAGTATGAACCCTAGGCCTTGTTTCAACACATTGCAATACCGTTTGTGCTCACTTTTATCATTAGTTACCTTGCTGTTTTTATATTTTCAGATTACAAAAACCATTATCTACTATCCATATTGCACTTGTATCATCATCTCTTCGCTGAACTAGTGCACCTATACAATTTACCATTGTATTGGGTGTGTTGGGGACACAAGAGACTCTTTGTTATTTGGTTGCAGGGTTGCTTGAGAGAGACCATCTTCATCCTACGCCTCCCACAGATTGATAAACCTTATGTCATTCACTTGAGGGAAATTTGCTACTATCCTACAAACCTCTGCACTTGGAGGACCAACAACGTCTACAAGAAGAAGATTGTGTAGTAGACATCGTCTTGCAACTAGCCCGCCCCCTCTACCGGCGCCCCCTCCGACAGAACAAAAAAGTCCAGTTGCAGTCGGGCTAGAAGACATGCAGTTGCGGTCGGGTGTGACACTTGCAGTTGCATTCCTAGGGTCGGACATGCAACCGGCCCGCGCCCACTCTCGCTGCCCCCTCTGAAAAAAGGTCCAGTTGCAACCATGTTAGCGGACATGCAGTTGCAGTCGGATGCCGCACTTGTAGCTATGGGAATGTTGCCTGGCTTGCAACAGGCCCGCCCCTCTACCAGCGCCCTCTTCGATAGAACAAAAACTTCCAATTGCAGCCAGGCTAGAAGACATGGAGTTGCGGTTGGGTGAGACACTTGCAGTTGCATTCCTAGTGTCGAACTTGCAACTGACCCTACTGGTCTCTACTCGAACTACAAACAAAGTTAAAAAAACTCAAACTAGAAACAAAGTCTAGTTGGCCGGTGACAAATATTTTTGAGTAGGAAAAAAGATAAGTTACACGCCAATGACATACATACAATTCTGTATGGCCGATGTGCATGAAACGGTGTGTGGTCGATGGGCGTGTCGGCGATAATATTTTTGGAAAAAATAAGTTGCATACAGACACTGACAATAAAACATGTAATTGCATGTGAATCAATGTACATGCAATTGCATGCCATTGATATATGTGTAAACAAGTGACAATATTTTTTTAAAATAATAATAGCAATAGAAAATAAATAAAAAACAAAAACAAAAAGAAAATGGGAACAAACCAAAGCGAACAGCCCGATTAATCGCTCCTGTCCCGAGGCAATACGAGCACTAAGAAAAAACTCAGCCTAGAAGAAAGCCCAAAAAAACAGACAAAGGAAAAGCCACACCACCCCTCACGGCCAGCCCGTGGAGCATCTCTATCCAACACAAACAATAGAAGAGAAGGGAAGAAAAAAAAGAAAGAAACAAGGCAATGGGCCGGGGGCACAACTAAATTAGGCCGATACAGCACAAGGAAACAACGATCCTAAATCTTAAACAGAAAACGATGGAAGGTCAAGTACATCAACTGAGACTTCCTTAAAAATCAGTCAACTGATTTTTAGCCCAACCGTACAAAAAATGACCAATAGCAGTCAAGTGTGTAGGCATGTAGTTGTAGTTGAGGGCGACACTTGTAGTTTCAAGCCTATTGTCGGACATGCAACTCCCCCTCTCCTTCCTCTCACTTACAAAAAAAGTTCATTTGCAGCTGGTTGTGTAGGCATGCACTTGCAATTCAGGGCAACACTTGAAGTTGCAAAGCCTGCTGCTGTCAGACATGCAATTGTAGCCGAAAAGTGACACTTGTAGTTGCAAGTCTATTGTTGGACATGCAATTCACTCCTTCTCCGACAAAAACACTAGGCTAGTTGTAGTCGGTAGGGTCTACCTCTTGAGCACTGTGTTGGTTTTCCCTGAGAGGAAAGGGTGGTGCAGCAAGTAGCGTAAGTATTTCCCTTAGTTTTGAGAACCAAGTATCAATCCAGTAGGAGGCTACGCGCGAGTCCCTCGCACCCTGCACAAACAAATAAATCCTAACCAATACAAGGGGTTGTCAATCCCACGGCCATATACAGTGAGTATCTGATAGATATGATAATATATATTTTTGTATTTTTGATAAAGATGGCAAAGTAAAATAAAGCATGAAAATAACTAAGGTTGAAGATTAATATGATTAAAGATAGACCTTATATTTACTATGGTCTCTCAAGCATAAGTATTTTACGTGGGTGAACAATTACTGTTGAGCAATGACAGAATTGAGCATAGTTATGAGAATATCTAGGTATGATCATGTATATAGGCATTCATACATACAGAGTACTCCTGCCTGCATCTACTACTATACTCCACACATCGACCGCTATCCAACATGCATCTAGAGTATGAAGTTCAAGAGAACAGAGTAACAATTAAGCAAGATGACATGATGTAGAGGATAAACTCATGCAGGATGATGAAAACCCCATCTTTGATCCTCGATGGCAACAATACCAATACATGCCTTGTTTCTCACTGTCACTGGGAAAGGACACAGATATTACCCAAAGCAAGCACTTCTCCATTGCAAGAAAGATCAATTCTAGGTAGCCAAACCAAAAACTGATAATTCAAGAGACTTGCAAAAGATTACCAATCATACATTAAAGAATCAGAGAAGATCAAATATTGTTCAATATAAACTATTATTAAAACCCACAATTCATCCGGTTCTCAACAAACACACGCAAAAGAAGATTACATCGATAGAATCTCCACAAGAGAGGGGGAAACTTCTATATGAGATCCAAAAAGAGAGAAGAAGCCAATCTAGCTAATTAACTATGACCGAAGGTCTGAGGTAAACTACTCACACTCATCGAAGGGATGGTGGTCATGTAGAAGCCCTCCGTGATCGATGCCCCCCTCCGCGGAGCTACACAGCCGCCCAATCTCATCATACATACAGAGTTACGCGTGGAATTAGTTTTGGCTCAGTATCTGATCGTTTGGGGATACGTTAGTATTATATAGGAGAAGAAGTACGTCGGTAGCAACAGGGGGCCCACGAGGGTGGAGGGCGTGCGGGGGGGGGGGGTAGGCGCGCCCCCTACCTCGTGGCCTCCCTGTTGGTTGCTTGACGTAGGGTCCAAGTCTCCTGGGTCTTGTTCATTCCGAAAATCACGTCCCCGAAGGTTTCATTCCATTTGGACTCCGTTTGATATTCCTTTTCTTCGAAACCCTAAAATAGGCAAAAAAACAACAATTCTGGGCTGGGCCTCCGGTTAATAGGTTAGTCCCAAAAATAATATAAAAGTGGATAATAAAGCCCAATAATGTCCAAAACAGTAGATAATATAGCATGGAGCAATCAAAAATTATAAATACGTTGGAGACGTATCAAGCATCCCCAAGCTTAATTCCTGCTCGTCCTCGAGTAGGTAAATGATAAAAATAGAATTTTTGATGTGGAATGCTACTTGGCATAATTTCAATGTAATTCTTCTTAATTGTGGTATGAATATTCAGATCCAAAAGATTCAAGACAAAAGTTCAATATTGACATAGAAATAATAATACTTCAAGCATACTAACTAAGCAATTATGTCCTCTCAAAATAACATGGCCAAAGAAAGTTATCCCTACAAAATCATATGGTCTGGCTATGCTCTATCTTCACCACACAAAATATTTAAATCATGCACAACCCCGATGACAAGCCAAGCAATTGTTTCATACTTTTGACATTCTTAAAACTTTTTCAATCTTCACGCAATACATGAGCGTGAGCCATGGACATAGCACTTTAGGTGGAATAGAATGGTGGTTGTGGAGGAGACAAAAAGGAGAAGATAGTCTCACATCGACTAGGCGTATCAACGGGCTATGGAGATGCCCATCAATAAATATCAATGTGAGTGAGTAGGGATTGCCATGCTATATGAAAGCTCAAAAAGAAACTAAGTGGGTGTGCATCCAACTTGCTTGCTCACGAAGACCTAGGGCATTTTGAGGAAGCCCATCATTGGAATATACAAGCCAAGTTCTATAATGAAAAATTCCCACCAGTATATGAAGGTGATAACAAAGGATACTCTCTACTATGAAGATCATGGTGCTACTTTGAAGCACAAGTGTGGTAAAAGGATAGTAGCATTGTCCCTTCTCTCTTTTTCTCTCGTATTTTTTATTTGGGCCTTTTCTCCTTTTTTATGGCCTCTTTTTTTCGTCTGGAGTCTCATCCCGACTTGTGGGGGAATCATAGTCTCCATCATCCTTTCCTCACTTGGGACAATGCTCTAATAATGATGATCATCACACTTTTATTTTCTTACAACTCAAGAATTACAACTCGATACTTAGAACAAGATACGACTCTATATGAATGCCTCCGGCGGTGTACCGGGATATGCAATGACTCATGAGTGACATGTATGAAAGAATTATGAATGGTGGCTTTTCCACAAATACAATGTCAACTACATGATCATGCAAAGCAATATGACAATGATGGAGCGTGTCATAATAAACAGAACGGTGGAAAGTTGCATGGCAATATATCTCGGAATGGCTATGGAAATGCCATGATAGGTAGGTATGGTGGCTGTTTTGAGGAAGGTATATGGTGGGTGTATGATACCAGAGAAAGGTGCGTAGTATTAGAGAGGCTAGCAATGGTGGAAGGGTGAGAGTGCATATAATCCATGGACTCAACATTAGTCATAAAGAACTCATATACTTATTGCAAAAATCTACAATTTATCAAAGCAAAGTATTACGCGCATGCTCCTAGGGGGATAGATTGGTAGGAAAAGACCATCGCTCGTCCACGACCGCCACTCATAAGGAAGACAATCAATAAATAAATCATGCTCCGACTTCATCACATAACGGTTCACCATACGTGCATGCTAAGGGAATCACAAACTTCAACCCAAGTATTTCTCAAATTCACAACTACTCAACTAGCATGACTCTAATATCACCATCTCCATATCTCAAAACAATTATCAACCATCAAACTTCTCTTAGTATTCAACACACTCATAAGAGAATTTTATTATTAATCTTGTATACCTAGCATATAAGGATTATATAAACAAATGAACATGCTATTTAATACTCTCAAAATAATCTAAGTGAAGCATGAGAGATCAATAGTTTCTATAAAACAAATCCACCACCGTTCTCTAAGTGAAGTACTAGAGCAAAACTATATAACTCAAAAGATATAAGTGAAGCACATAGAGTATTCTAATAATTTCCGAATCATGTGTGTCTCTCTCAAAAGGTGTGTACAGCAAAGATGATTGTGGTAAACTAAAAAAATAAAGACTCAAATCATACAATACGCTCCAAGCAAAACACATATCATGTGGTGAATAAAAATATAGCTCCAAGTAAAGTTACCGATAGAAGTAGACGAAAGAGGGGATGCCTTCCGGGGCATCCCCAAGCTTTGGCCTTTTGGTGTCCTTAGATTATATTGGGGGTGCCATGGGCATCCCCAAGCTTAGGCTCTTGCCACTCCTTGTTCCATAATCCATGAAATCTTTACCCAAAACTTGAAAACTTCACAACACAAAACTTAAAGTAGAAAATCCCGTGAGCTCTGTTAGCGAAAGAAAACAAAAGACCACTTCAAGGTACTGTAATGAACTCATTTTTTATTTATATTGGTGTTAAACCTACTGTATTCCAACTTCTCTATGGTTTATAAACTATTTTACTAGCCATAGATTCATCAAAGTAAGCGAACAACACACGGAAAACAGAATCTGTTAAAAACAGAACAGTCTGTAGTAATCTGTAGCTAGCGCAAGATCTGGAACCCCAAAAATTCTAAAATAAATTTCTGGACGTGAGGAGTTTATCTATTAATTATCTTCAAAACTAAATATCACTTTACAAATAAAAATGTCAGCAATTCTCGTGAGCGCTAAAGTTTCTGTTTTTTACTGCAAGATTAACAAGACTTTCCCTAAATCTTCCCAACGGTTCTACTTGGCACAAACACTAATTAAACACAAAACACACAACCAAAACAGAGGCTAGATAAATTATTTATTACTAAACAGGAGCAAAAAGCAAGGAATAAAAATAAAATTGGGTTGCCTCCCAACAAGCGCTATCGTTTAATGCCCCTAGCTAGGCATAAAAAGCAAGGATAGATCTAGGTATTGCCATCTTTGGTAGGCAATCCATAAGTGGCTCTCATAATAGATTCATAAGGTAATTTAATTTTCTTTCTAGGAAAGTGTTCCATGCATTTCCTTAACATAAATTGGAATCTAATATTTCCTTCCTTCAGATCAATAATTGCACCAATCGTTCTAAGGAAAGGTCTACCAAGAATAATAGGACATGAAGGATTGCAATCTATATCAAGAACGATAAAATCTATGGGCACATAATTCCTATTTGCAACAATAAGAACATCATTAATTCTTCCCATAGGTTTCTTAATAGTGGAATCCGCAAGGTGCAAGTTTAGAGAGCAATCATCAAAATCACGGAAACCTAACAAATCACGCAAAGTCTTTGGAATCGTGGAAACACTAGCACCCAAATCACCCAAAGCATAGCATTCATGATCTTTAATTATAATTTTAATAGTTGGTTCCACTCATCATAAAGTTTTCTAGGGATTGAAACTTCCAACTCAAGTTTTTCTTCATAAGATTGCATCAAAGCATCAACGATATGTTTGGTAAAAGCTTTATTTTGGCTATAAGCATGAGGAGAATGTAGCACGGATTGTAACAAGGAAATACAATCTATCAAAGAGCAGCTATTATAATTAAATTCCTTGAAATCCAAAATAGTAGGTTCATTAACATCTAGAGTTTTGATCTCTTCAATCCCACTTTTATCAATTTTAGCATCAAGATCTAAAAACTCCGAATTTTTGGAACGCTTTATAGGCAAAGGTAGATCATATTCAGTCCCATCATTATCAAGATTCATATTGCAAAACAAAGATTTAATAGGGGACACATCAATAACTTTTAGATCTTCATCTTTATTATCATGGTAACTAGGAGAACACGCTTTTATAAAGGAATCTTTCTTAGCACGCATCCTAGCGGTTCTTTCTTTGCACTCATCAATGGAAATTATCATGGATTTGAGAGACTCATTGATATCATGCTTAGGTGGAATAGATCTAAGTTTCAAAGATTCAACATAAGAGAAATTCTATCAACGTTCCTAGCCAACTCATCAATCTTAAGCAATTTTTCTTCAATCAAAGCATTGAAATTCTTTTGCGAAGTACTAAATTCTTTAATATTAGATTCAAAATCAGAGGGCATCTTATTATAATTTCCATACGAATTGTTGTAGGAATTACCATAATTATTAGAGGAATTACTAGGATAAGGCCTAGGATTAAAATTTCCTCTATACGCGTTGTTACCAAAATTGTTCCTACCAACAAAATTCACATCCATAGATTCATTATTATTCTCTATCAAAGTAGACAAAGGCATATCATTAGGATCAGAAGAAACACTTTTATTAGCAAATAATTTCATAAGTTCATTCATCTTTCCACTCAAAACATTAATTTCTTCTATCGCATGCACTTTCTTATTAGTAGATCTTTCAGTGTGCCATTGAGAATAATTAACCATAATATTATCTAGGAGTTTAGTAGCTTCTCCTAAAGTGATTTCCATAAAAGTGCCTCCCGCGGCCGAATCTAAAAGATTTCTAGAAGCAAAATTCAATCCGGCATAAAATTTTTGTATAATCATCCATAAATTCAAACCATGAGTAGGGAAATTACCTATCATTAATTCCATCCTCTCCCAGGCTTGTGCAACATGTTCATGATCAAGTTGCTTAAAATTCATAATATCGTTTCTAAGAGAGATGATCTTAGCGGGAGGAAAATACTTAGAGATAAAAGCATCTTTGCACTTATTCCAAGAGTCAATACTATTTTTAGGCAAAGACGAAAACCAAGCTTTAGCACGATCTCTAAGCGAAAAAGGAAATAGCTTCAATTTAACAATATCATTGTCCACAGCTTTCTTCTTTTGCATATCACACAAATCAACGAAGCTATTTAGATGGGTAGCGGTATCTTCACTAGGAAGGCCGGAAAACAGATATTTCATGACAAGATTCAGCAAGGCAACATTAATTTCATAAGATTCAGCATCGGTAAGAGGAGCAATCGGAGTGCTAATAAAATCATTGTTGTTGGTATTGGTAAAGTCACACAATTTAGTGTTATCTTGAGCCATCGTGACAAGCAAGCAATCCAACACACAAGCAAACAAGAAACAGGCAAGAAGAGGCAAATAGAGAAGGATAAGGAGGATAGAGAGAGAGAGGGAGAATAAAACGGCAATGGTGAAGTGGGGGAGAGGAAAACGAGAGGCAAATGGCAAATAATGTAATGCGGGAGATAAGTGCTGTGATGGGCACTTGCTATGTTGACTATTGCGTAGACCTCCTCGGTAACGGTGCCAGAAATCCTTCTTACTACCTCTTGAGCACTTGCGTTGGTTTTCCCTTGAAGAGGAAAGGGTGGTGCAACAAAGTAGCATAAGTATTTCCCTCAGTTCTTGAGAACCAAGGTATCAATCCAGTAGGAGGCTACGCGCGAGTCCCTCGTACCTGCACAAACAAATAAATCCTCGCACCCAACGCGATAAGGGGTTGTCAGTTCCTACGCGGTCACTTACGAGAGTGAGATATGATAGATATGATAAGATAATATTTTTGGTATTTTTATGATAAAGATGCAAAGTAAAATAAAAGCAATGAAAATAACTAAGTGTTGGAAGATTAATATGATAAAGATAGACCCGGGGGCCATAGGTTTCACTAGTGGCTTCTCTCAAGAGCATAAGTATTTTACGGTGGGTTAACAAATTACTGTTGAGCAATTGACAAAATTGAGCATAGTTATGAGAATATCTAGGTATGATCATGTATATAGGCATCACGTCCAAGACAAGTAGACCGACTCCTGCCTGCATCTACTACTATTACTCCACACATCGACCACTATCCAGCATGCATCTAGAGTATTAAGTTCAAGAGAACAAAGTAACGCTTTAAGCAAGATGACATGATGTAGAGGGATAAACTCATGCAATATGATGATAACCCCATCTTGTTATCCTCGATGGCAACAATACAATACGTGCCTTGCTGCCCCTACTGTCACTGGGAAAGGACACCGCAAGATTGAACCCAGAGCTAAGCACTTCTCCCATTGCAAGAAAGATCAATCTAGTAGGCCAAACCAAATTGATAATTCGAAGAGACTTACAAAGATAACCAATCATACATAAAAGAATTCAGAGAAGATTCAAATATTGTTCATAGGTAAACTTGATCATAAACCCACAATTCATCGGTCTCAACAAACACACCGCAAAAGAAGATTACATCGAATAGATCTCCACAAGAGAGGGGGAGAACTTTGT
>NC_053022.1:43390540-43551488 GCF_003073215.2 Triticum urartu
ATTGCTTGCACCGATGACAACTTACTTGAAGGATCTTATTCAATCCATAGGTAGGTATGGTGGACTCACATGGCAAAACTGGTTTAAGGGTGTTCGGATGCACAAGTATCTCTACTTGGTGCAAAGAATTTGGCTAGCATGAGGGGGAAAGGCAAGATCAATCATGTTGGGTGATCCAAGACAATATAATTTATCTCAGATGCAAGAAAACATAACCCATTATGTTGTCTTCCTTGTCCAACGTCAACTCTTTAGCATGTCATATTTTAATGAGTGCTCACAATCATAAAAGATGTCCAAGATAGTATATTTATATGTGAAGACCTCTCTTTCTTTATTACTTCCTATTAATTGCAACGATGACCAAAACTATGTTTGTCAACTCTCAACTACTTTTATTCATCATACTCTTTCTATGTGAGCTCATTACTCTCCATAAGATCCATATGATCTCTTTGTTTCTTTTTATTCTTTCTCTTTTCTTTTATTCACTTAAGATCATGGAAAAATAACCAGGCCCTTGACTCAACACTAATCTTTATTATATATATAGCTCACGGACTTGATTACATAGAAGGATCATAAAGCAAAACTCACAACTAGATCATACTAAGAACTTTTATTCTACTAGATCAAAATATTATCAAAAGGGTCGAACTAAGAAAAGCGGTAAAGATAAAAGTGATGGTGATACGATACCGGGGCACTCCCCCAAGCTTGGCAGTTGCCAAGTGGAGTGCCCAAACCCATGTGATTATGTCTCCTTTGTTGGTGAAGAAGGTGGAGTTTTTGGTGATGGATAATAGCACATCGAGCGTAGGAGGTCTTCTAACTTGCGGATAATGCCTTTGAGTGCGATGATATGCTCCTTCAACAAAATATTTTCACGTGTGAGATACTTATTTTGTATACGAGCTAACTCGATCATCTTGAAAGCTTCAATCTCAGTTGGGGTAAGAAGATTTTGATCAAGTTGAAGGATGTCTTCTGTCGTCGGAACTTGGTCCTCCGTGGTCTTGTTGATCCCTTCATCCTTGTTGATCTCCATGGGTTCTTCTCTCTTCAGCTCTATCTTCATTGGCCAAGCATCGTTGCCCTCATGGTTGGAGGAGGAGGGAGACGACATAATGTCTGGCCTTGATAACCCTAGAAGAAAACAGCTCGAAACAAAGACAAGAGATTTTTGCGTGATACGGTGGTCAAAACCTTCGGGAGGTTATATAATGAATTTTTACTGACCAAAATACGTGTCATGTACGAAGAGTCTGGAAAGCGCACGAGTTGCCCACGAGGTAGGGGCGCGCCCTCCACCCTCGTGGAGCCCTCGCGTCCTTCCCGGACTGCTTCTTATTTTTCTATTTTTCTAAATATTCCAAAACGGAAGAAAATTGCCATTAGAACTGTTTTGGAGTCGGTTTACTTACCGTACCACATACCTATTCCTTTTCGGAGTCTGAAACGCTCTGGAAAGTGTCCCTTATATATTCCTCCAAGGTTATGGTTTCAATAACATTAGTTTCAACATTTATAGGATTACCTAAGATATAATGTTTAATTCTTTGACCGTTCACCACCTTCGGATTTGTGCCTTCGAAGTTGTTGATTTTTATGGCGCCGGAACAGTAGACCTCCTAGATACATAATCACCTACATTAAACTCATGCTTTTTTATCCTTTTGTCATGCCATCTTTTAAATTTTTCTTTAAATAATTTGGAATTTTCGTAGGCTTGGGTTCTCCATTCATCAAGTGAGCTAATATCAAATAACCTCTCTCACCGACAAGTTTGAAATCATAATTGAGCTCTTTAATAGCCCAATAAGCCTCATGTTCTAGTTTGAGAGGTAAGTGACATGCTTTTCCATAAACCATTTTATACGGAGACATACCCATAGGATTTTTATATGCAGTTCTATAGGCCCACAATGCATCATCAAGTTTCTTGGACCAATTCTTTCTAGATCTATTAACAGTCTTTTGCAAAATTAATTTGAGCTCTCTATTACTCACTTCTACTTGACCACTAGACTGAGGGTGACAAGGAGATGCAATTCTATGATTAACATCATACTTAGCAAGCATTTTACGGAAAGCACCATGAATAAAATGTGAACCACCATCAGTCATTAAATATCTAGGGACTCCAAACCTTGGAAAAATAACTTCTTTAAGCATCTTAATAGAGGTGTTATGATCAGCACTACTAGTTGGAATAGCTTCTACCCACTTAGTAACGTAATCAACAACAACTAAAATATGTGTATAAACATTAGAAGCAGGAAAAATGCCCCATATAATCAAAGCCCCAAACATCAAATGGTTCAATAACAAGTGAATAGTTCATAGGCATTTCTTAATGTCTACTAATATTACCAATTCTTTGACATTCATCACAAGACAAGACAAACTTATAGGCATCCTTGAAGAGAGTAGGCCAATAAAAACCGGATTGCAATACCTTGTGTACAGTTCTATCTCCAGCGTGGTGTCCTCCATAAGCCTCGGAGTGACACTTGCATAGGATCTGTTCCTGTTCATGCTCAGGTACACAATGTCTGATAAAACCATCTACTCCTTCTTTATAAAGATGTGGGTCATCCCAAAAGTAATGTCTCAAATCACAGAAGAACTTTTCTTTTGCTGGTATGTGAAACTAGGTGGTATAAATTTAGCAACAATGTAATTAGCATAATCAGCATACCATGGAGCAGTGTGAGAAGCATTTATGACATTTAATTGTTCATCAGGAAAGCTATCATCAATAGGTAGCGGGTCATCAAGCACATTTTCTAACCTAGACAAGTTGTCTGCAACGGGGTTCTCAGCTCCGTTTCTATCAATAATATGCAAATCAAATTCTTGTAGCAAGAGAACCCATCTAATAAGTCTAGGTTTAGCATCTTTCTTTTCCATAAGGTATTTAATAGCAACATGATCCGTGTGAATAGTTACTTTAGAATCAACAATATAAGGTCTGAACTTATCACAAGCAAATACAACTGCTAAGAATTCTTTTTCAGTAGTAGCATAATTTCTCTGAGCATTGTCTAGAGTTTTACTATCATATTGAATAACATTTAATTTCTCATCAACTCTTTGTCCTAGAAAAGCACCTATACCATAATCACTAGCATCACACATAATTTCAAAAGGTAAATTCCAATCAGGTGGTTGAACAATAGGTGCAGAGATCAATGCTTTCTTAAGTATTCCAAATGCTTCTACACAATCATCATCAAAAACAAATGGTATATCTTTTTGTAATAAATTAGTCAGAGGCCGAGAAATTTTGGAGAAGTCCTTAATGAACCTCCTATAAAAACCGGCGTGACCAAGGAAACTTCTTATACCTTTGATGTCCTTGGGACATGGCATCTTTTCAATAGCATCAACCTTGGCTTTATCAACCTCAATGCCTCTTTCAGAAACTTTATGCCCCAAGACGATACCTTCATTAACCATAAAGTGGCACTTTTCCCAATTCAAGACAAGATCAGTTTCTTCACATCTCTACAAAACTCGGTCAAGGTTGCTTAAGAAATCATCAAAAGAGGATCCATAGACGGAAAAATCGTCCATGAAAACCTCACAAATCTTTTCACAAAAGTCAGAGAATATAGCCATCATGCATCTTTGAAAGGTAGCAGGTGCATTACATAAACCAAAAGGCATACATCTATAAGCAAAAGTACTGAACGGGCAAGTAAAAGTAGTCTTTGATTGATCATTGGCTGACACAGATATTTCAGAGAAACCAGAATAACCATCCAGAAAGCAAAAATGTGTATGTTTGGATAATCTTTCTAGCATTTGATCAATAAAAGGTAAGGGGTAATGATCCTTTTTAGTAGCTTTATTTAATTTGTGGAAATCAATTACCATCCTATAACCTGTAATAATTCTTTGCGGGATCAACTCATATTTATCATTAGGAACGATAGTAATACCTCCCTTCTTAGGGACACAATGGACGGGACTTACCCACTGACTGGGGCAAACATTTTTTTCGTGATATACTGGCGGGTGTCCGGTGGGTCCCTGCTGTGAGGTGGAGGAATAACTATTTTCCGCGTAATAAGGAGGCACTTCCTTGCGGCTGCCGTGGACCCAGCTGTCAGCCTCTCCACGTACAGTATTCTTCCGATGGAATTCGGTCGTTGACCACATTGACCACGCCGCGCCGACAGCACCACGACGGTGGACGATGGCGAGGCCTAGGAAGTGGACGACGCGGAGCCGGGGAAGACGCGGCAGTGGATGCCCATGTTTAGAGGAGTACGAGGGTTCACTAGTTTGGCTGCGCTGCCATCGCCGCAGAATAACAGGGGGTGTGCGTGAGTGGAGTGGAGGGATGGCCTGGCCAGCGGTGGGAGTAGTATGGGGGCGGTGAGGCCTCCCTAGCAGCACAGCCGGCCACGGGAGGCAGGAGCAGGTGGCACGACCGGCGCTGCTTTGGGCGGCTGGAGCAAGAAGACCAGAGGTTGAAGAAGCACTACGGCCGTTGGATGGACATCGTACGGTCAGTCGAGCTAGAATCATGCATATTGACTAAGTTGACAAAGCCCTTCGTCCCCGTCAACTTACTAGGCCCACTATACTGGGTCCCAGCTAGCAGGGGGAGTATTCATTTTTTTTGTGCGTAATAAGGAGGCACTTCCTTGCATGCGAAGATATAGCTGGTGGGTCCGAGCTGTCAGTGGCGGTAATGTTTTTTTTGCGAAATACAGAGGCCGTTTTGGTGGGTCCCAGATGTCAGGTGGAGGAAATCATTATTTTGCGCATAATAAGGAGGCATTTCCTTGCGTGCGGCTGTGGACCCAGCTGTCAGCCTCTCCACGTACAGTCCACTTCAGATGCATGTCGGTCGTTGACCACGCCACGCCGAGAGCACCAGGGCGGTGGACGATGGCGAGGCCTAGGAAGGGAACGACACGGAGGCAGGGAAGACTCGGCCGTTGTTTTTGTTTCCCATGCGGAGGAGAGTACGACTGTACGAGGGTTTACTGGTTCGTCTGCCGTGCCGGAGAATAACAGCAGGTGTGGGTGAGTAGAGGGATGGCTAGGCCAGCGATGGGAGTACGGTGGGGCGGTGAGGCCTGCGCGGCAGCACAACCGGCCGTGGGGAGGAGGGAGCAGGCAATCCCGCCGGTGCTTGTTTGAGCGGCTGGAGCAGGAAGAGCAGAGATTGAAGAAGCACGACGGCCGTTGGATGGACATCCAACAGTATACAGGCCATCTGTGGAAAGCCTCAAATCTGTGGAAAACATCATGAAGCCCATCTGCCATTATTTCAAATAATTTACAGCCCACTTGCTAATTCTTACGGGTTTTTTTGGAGCCCATATTCTTTATGTTAGCATTACAGCCCATATTGTGGCCACGGTTAAAAAATTATACGAAATTTTGCATATGTCGGTGCGGTCTGAACTGTTTTTAATCCCGAAATTTC
The DNA here is from genome assembly GCF_003073215.2 of Triticum urartu. Lineage (NCBI taxonomy): Eukaryota > Viridiplantae > Streptophyta > Magnoliopsida > Poales > Poaceae > Triticum > Triticum urartu. Next base: position 43,395,990 of record NC_053022.1, read on the forward strand.
GAGTCACATTCAGACTGATTTTAAAAATAAATGTATATCAATATAAAATCCAATAAATTGTCCATGCATAAAAATCAATGCAATTTAAAATCTCGAAATGAAAAAAAGATATTTGAAAATAATTGCCGGTTTGATGTGTTTTAAAAATGTACAGCCCATTTCTCATTACTGATAGGCCATTTTCTCGGCCAGCCGAATGAAACTCTCCTCGTCTTGAAAGATTTGCAGCCCAACAGGCCTGATAAAGTGACTTACTTGACAAATCACAAAAGAACTGGGCTAGCCATTTTCAGAAAGAAAAAAAACTACTGGGCTGGTCTGTGGTAAACATAAAAGAAAAGGCTGTCTAGACAGGCCAGAGTGTCCCGCACAGCCCAGTTGACACCCTGCTCCCGTCTCAAAAACAAATTAGATAAATTCCACTCCAATTATGGCGATTCATAAAAATGCCACTGCAATTTCCAAACTTTGAAAAATGCCACTGCAATTTTTGCAAACTTTGAAAAACGCCACTGCAGTTTGCAAACTTCGAAAAACGCCACTCCAGACTTCGAAAAATGCCACTAGAAATGGCATGAAATGGCATTTTTCACAGTTTGGAAATTGCAGTGGCATTTCTCGGATACACCAGATTTGGAGTGGCATTTATCAAATTAACCCAAAACAAAAATAATTGGGCGAGCTGCTAGGTCCCTGGTGTCAGCCGCTCGTTGTGCAATTCTCTCGTTTATTGACTATGTTGACAATGGCATGGGACCCAGATGTCAGAAATCCACTAGGAGGAGCCATTTTTATTGGCTTGAAATAAGGAGGCACTTGCTTGCATACTGCCATGACCTTGGCGGGTCCCTGCTGTCATCCTCTCCACGTACAATCATCTCCTGATTGTGTACGCGTCAACTTGCTAGGCCCACAAGTCAGCCTCTAAACTGTGGAGGACAAATACAACCCATTTAAAAAAATAACAACCCATTCCATACGTTCAAACAGAAAGTTCAACATTCAGACCAAAGTAATAGGTCTGATCCACATATAGAGTACTGAACTTCCATGTTGACAACCATCATAGCCAAGTTAACTATCTACTCCCACTAACACTCTAGTAGCGTACAAGTACTAACTTACTCTTAGCTAACTAGACGATGCCGGCCGCCATCTGCTGTCCATGCTAAACGCCGGCACTGGCGTCCTCCGCCTCGCCTCGGACTTGCCAGAGGTGCGATAGGGCGCGTTGCTCGCGCGCGTTGGCCCTTTCCATGCCGGCATGGTCCACCGAAGCTTTGGCTTCCAAGCAGGAAACCCACTTGACGAGCTGGTAGTAAAAATTGGCGTCGCGAATGCGTGCGTGCTCGACAGTCTCCAGGGCTATTTGCCGGGCGCCGGCCTCCATGTAGTCAGCCCAGTTGTGGGTGCTCTGCTCGCGACTCAGAGCGTCGGTGCGTTGCTGCTCCATGTCCCGCTGGCGGCGCAAATCGGCAATACGCTGCTCCTCCGCCAGGCGGTCGCGCTCCAACAACTCCTGCTCCTCCGCCATGCGGTCGCGCTCCAGCAACTCCTGCTCCTCCGCCATGCGGTCGCGCTCCAACAACTCCTCGATCTCTGCATTGCCATCTAAAGACAGATAGAATGCCTCCTCCCTCCGTCTGCCTTCCGGTGACAACCCGAACACTAGTTCCAGCGGTGACCGCCTCCGGCGTCGCCTACCGCGGACGGGCGGGGGCATGGCGGACGTGGCGAGTGACGTCGGGCCGGTGGGGGCTTATGAGGGTATGGTGACTTGGGTCACGGTGGCACCTGAGAAGGCCGGGATACAGTACTTATAGGCGGAAGGTAGCGCGACGGTCATCGGAATTCAATGCATAATGGCTTAGCGCGCCAGCTTGTCGTGGAAAACTAGAAAACTGAAATTATGACTGTGCCGTCTCGTCCCGTCTGGGTCGCATGTCGGCATGGCAGTCAAACGAGTGCACTTGAATCATCTTCCTCCTTGTCAATAATGATTCCACGCATTTAAAGCGTATCTTTTTTCGCATCAGTTAGCTGCCTTAATTACGGCCGGCTGCATGCAGGCACTTAGAATCGCTCGCAGGCAGTACGCGAAGCAGCATGCAACGAGTCGCAACCGAGGGCACGCATGCAGCCACTTAAATCGCTGGAATTAATCAGGCTTAAACTTCTGCATGCCGTTAATTATTGCCATGCCTTGGTCTTGCTGCTTTGCTCACGGGACTAATAAATCCCGGACAGAGGAAGTACATTGGTTGGTGAGAGGTTTGAATTAAGCCCTGCAAACCGGAAAGGAGGTACTCCCTTCGTTTTTATTTAGTTCGCATATTAGCTTTGGTCGAAGTCAAGCTTTACAAACTTTGACCAAGTTTATATACAATAATATTAAGATATACAATAAAAAATCAACAACAAAAATATTAAGATATACAATAACAGATCATATACAAATATGTAGCTCCAAAAGCAGAGATCTAGAAAAAACATTTGTTCTTCCTACTAACATGGATGCTTCTCTTGGCCAATATTCAGTACAGACTGAAAGACAAATTTGTTTGTGAAGTCTACAATTCCTCTTGCAAACGTAAGTGGTTTCACCAACAGCTGGAACCATGAGAATGAACCACACATGATGGAGGAACATCCACTGCAATATGATTTGGTCTTCTCTCGATCACACCGCGAGACTATTTTCGGAATACAAACTTTAACTTAGGCAAAATGATGCCCATTGTATAATCAGACCAAAGCAATGAAGCACCTAGTGTTGGCCAATAAATAGTACAGTACTACTTTTCTGCAGTCCATGAAGTGACTATCCAATCTTTCTGTGTCTATTTTCAAATGGCACTGCATGCAGTGACTATACTATTCTCTTGTGCAGTTCAACCAAAATTGCGGACACTTTGTTTGTGTGCCAAATAGCAACGGGCAGACATCTATGCCTGCACAAATATCAAGCAGCTAGTAAACATATACCACACCTTGTATTTTCGGTTTAAACATGTCTCTTCCGCTTAGCATCTGTCATGTTCTGCACTGGACAATCTGATACAGTTATGTTTTGCCCTGGACAATTTCATACTAAATTGATTTGCTGGTTCAGAGCACAAATATAGCGCCTATTCTTCATCAGACCAAGGATATCCATGTTCGCAGTGATGGAAGAGGTGAAATCAATACAACCGAAATTGAGCATCCAATCATTGAATCCTGTCCTGCACCTCCAATGTAGGTCCACCCTACCAATAAATTTACATGCAAACCACTAGTATTACTATCTAATGATAGTACAAAAAGAGTAGCAAGATAGTAGCAAACCATGTACCTTCGTAATGAACAGCTCATAGTGCCACCAATGGGATATAAAGGTTTGGAAAAAAAACATGCTCCTAATGTTGAACCAGTTGGACTTTTTGTGCAGTTCCACTAAAATCGAGCATCCCTGATTACTCTAAAAGTGGCACTAGTTGAAGCATAGACTCACAAATATAAGCATTCCAATTTCATAATGGGAAAAGGTAGCAAGACTGTTTCTAACCACCTGTTTGAAGGAATAAATAAAGCAACAACGGCTGATGTCAGGAAGGCATACATAGTTTTTTCTGAAAAACTGAGCCATTCCTGACCTTTCCTCTTCTTTTAAGCAAATTTTGTGCAGTTCTACTAAAATAAAATGTCATCACCGCCTTGACAATTCAGTGACATTGTACAAAAGGAAATGACTTAACATTACATCATGATGTCAGGTATGTAGTCGACAGGCATTAGATACAAACATACAGACCTCCTCCGATAACATAATGAACATTAATTTTAACAAAGGTGTGACTAGCTTTACCGGGATAATTTGAGTGAACTCTACACCCTTTGTTCCTTAATATAAGACGTTTTCACGGTTCAATTTAAAGTACCCAAACATCTAGTATTTAGAAAAATAGGTCGTAGTTTTCTTGAGCACATATCTGGGAAAGCTTGCCACACTTTATTTATGTCCATACGCTCATGCAACACCATTTGAATACTACAAATATACACTAATCCAGTGGCTAGTGCAACAGTAGAGTAGTTAGTTTATTACAGGGTACAGTACAATGGTTTTACTGAACAGATTTCAATAAACTCTAGCACTGGAAGGTTTCTATAAGAATTAACAATACAAAATGTAAAGGTAACAAGTTTCAGCATTGGTATACTAGCTCTGCATGAGCATTAAACCAAATACAAAAGTCTGAAGGTAACTAGCATTATTAACTAATGACAGTATAAAAAATTGCAAACCATGTACCTCCAAGGTAAATATCATTTCGAACTCGGGGGGACCTTAAAAATTGCTATCCCGATCTTGATAATCAATCAAACATAAAAACTTGATCGAACGAATCAAGAAAATAGCCGGAGGAGGAGGTGCCCACTCTTGACCTTTCCTCTTGTCTTCATAATTGTCTGTGCAGTTTAACCAAAATAAAATGACATCAGCGCCTTGGCATTTTGGTGACACTGTACAAAAAAATTAACTTATCTCATGAAAGTGAGGTATGTAATCTATAAGCATTAACAGTGCAAAAATCTGAAGGTAGTAACAAGTTTCATCGTTGGTATACTAGCTGTGCAACAGCATTAGAATGCCTTAGACTACTGGCGTTGCTTAAATTTATTGGTGGCATTAGACTGAGAGCGGCATTAGTTAAATGTGGCATCACTTTAGCAGTAGCATTGCTTGACTTGACTGCTGGCGTTATACTAACAGCAAAAAAATTGGCAATAAGAGCATGGGAGGCCCATTCGGACAGTGGGCGCACCAGTACAATGTACCTCCACGGACGCAGAGTGGTGAGGGAGGTATGGTTGCCTAGAGCAACAAATATCCAGGCAGCATATGTGGATTACATCCCATTTTTTCTCTCTTTAGCCACCTTTTTCCTATGTGAGGACAACAAACCGATCGACCTGGTCATTCTCTATTGCGTTGTCATGCCTTTCTACCCTTCTTCAACCAAGAGACACGAGACTCGTTCCTTAGCTACTGATTTTCCCCTTTTCAACCTAGATGCGGGTTCGATGCCTACTCTCTTGGACAGTACAGTCTCCCTTCCTTTCCTTATCTAACCCAGACATGGATTAGTCTGCATGAAGTAGGGTTTCCTTTTATAGTGCAAATTATGGTTTTCGTCTGCGTGGCCAGCAGAGCAGAGGATAGCAAATTGGGAAGATGGTGGAGTGGAAAAAGATCCACATGCAACGACGTGGCAGATGGGACAATAGAACAAGGTTATGGTTCGAAAAGAGGTAGCATACCTGAGGGTCGGCAGGAAGTGGCTTCGCTCGTGGTCATCTTCCTCCGCACACACTACGGCAGTGAGCTTGGGGACGGAGGACATCCCGCGCGGGTGCTAGGTCTGAGAGGACGGGCTTGTCATCAGTGTGTGACCTCGCTCGCCGAGGACGAGTGCGTCAATGCTGCACGTCCTTTTCTTCCCCGGCGGATCTGTGACCACCGGTGAGGAGGGAGAGAGGGGTCGTCTTTTTTAGATCTGGAGAGAGGGTGGTAGTGTGAGAAGCAAGTGGGCAGCCCATAGCAAGAAAGCGCTCAAGCTCCAGCCTATATATCTTTTTTATACTACTAGTACTGGAGGTGGGGTAGTGGTAGAGTAGTTTATATTTTCTCTGCGTACAGTACCAGTTAGTCGTGCTTAAAAACTGATCGGCACGCCATTAAAAAAATAAAGGTCGATAACTAATGCGGCACCTCGGGCCAACGCGGCCAGATCGCATTTTGCACAAGAAATTACACACCATGGTTTGTTGACATGTGGTCCCGTTCCAACATATCAGTGAGACGACGGCGAGTAGTAGGAGTATTTCCAAATGGACGTGTAGGCCGGGGCACCTCTTCGTGAACCGTGGCAAACTCGCAAAAGTCCACCAACTCTTTGCCTTTCCCTCTCGATTTGGAACTGTTGTGCACACTCTTCCTCTCCCTCCTCCATTTTCCTTCAGCCCTTCACCCTTTCTTCTGCCATTGTTCGATCGTCTTCTCCATGGAGGGAACAGGCCGGAAACGACCCCGTTATTCTTGCCCCGATCTGAAAGATGACATGGTGGAGGAACTCATTGATCGATGCGACGTCATCACCTCGGCTAGCATGGCAGGTTCGCTCAAGCCCATTCTCGACTCAACTAATAACATCATTACAAAGAACCCAAGAGTCAAGGAGCGGTTTGATCTCCCCTATCTTCTTCGTCGTGACCCTGATGATGACTGGCGTCGGCATGACGGAGGCCTCGCCCTGTGCAAGTTGATGCCGCTTGATAATGATACGTATGATGTTAAGATGCCACCGCTTGAGGCAAGGCTTGGGCGGGCGCAAATGGAGATTGGGTTGTTTACATTGGGTCCAACTGCGAGTGGGAACTTGTGAATGTGTACACTCATCACCGGGTTCCACTTCCAAAAATCTCAGCACACTGCCCAGAGGTTGAGCACACTGGTAATGTACGCACGTTCAAATACGATCATGGTGACTGTATTCTACGGAAGATAGCAATTTGTCGAGTTCATAACCGCTCTTGGAATTACAGCGACTATGATGTTGTTGCTATCTTCGACAAGCTTGTTGCCTTCCTTGATGGTTTCACTTGATGGATATTGCTCAAAAATCAGTTTCTGTACACGGATGAGTACTGTGATGCAATTCAATACGAGCGCCTTGTGTTTGCTGCCACCACTCGTGGCACTGTTTTTGCATGGCATCCTCATAGTTTCGGTACGTTTGTCTTCCACCGTAATTATAATTGTTTCATCCACATGCATGCGGGCTAGCAAGTTTCCCTTTACTAATTAACCTTCTTCTTGTCTTTCCAAGGTCCTGTGAACATCCCACAACCTATACTTGAAAATTTTTATAACCAAGGGGGAGATGACGATGGTGATGATCACGAGCATGAGGACGAGCAGTGCCCACATACTCTGTGGCGCCTGGCAACTAATTCCGATGGATCACCTCTTCTTGTGTGTATACAGCCCACTAATGATGTTACTGGTAAGGAAGCAGGTGTCTCCCATGGTCGCACTCTCCGGACCTATTCCAACACCCGTTGCATGGTATTCGGGATGGATACTAGTGTGCTAGCGCCAACTCCTTCTCCCTGGTACAGAATTGATAGTCTTGGAGAAAACTCGCTCTTCCTTGGACAAAACTATCCGATGATGGCGAAAGGCGATCCAACTGTTGTTGACACATTTATGATAAGCAAATGTGTCTATACCTCGGACATTTGTGTGGTTCCCTACCCTGGTAGGGATATAGTAGGCCGCTTCAGCCTGGATGATCAGTCCTGTGTTGGTTTCCAGATCGACAATCGATGGCCCGTCCCAGAGAATCACTTGTGGTTCAAAGCAAGTGTTTCCAACGCTGAGGAATGGTTGAGTTGAAGTTCATTTCATTGCTTGTTATTTGTTGTGTGGTGAAAACTTTAGTATTTATAATGTATCCTCGTTGTCGATGTGGGTTGATGACCTGTTGTATGTAATAAAATGATATGCGTGTGATAAACTTACTAAATTTATGAATGGCTTTCGAGTCGCTTCTCTGAGTGAGTGGTGCGACGAGGCAAAAAATATTTTCCGAATACATAATTGTACGTGCATTGTAACAGGTTATCGGATGAGGCCAATCAACAATAGTAGTACACTATTTGTACTAGCTTCAGATGCTTCGCGCGTCGGGCAGGTGTTTTTACTGTAGCCATATGTTAATGTGTTCGCTGTACGTAACCAGCACCTCGAATCCTCAATACTAGTACTATATAGTGGGAGTAAGTAGTAGGGTGGCATGGGCCAGAACAAGCATTCACGTCCAGGAGTACGGCACACGCCACCACCACGACATCCATCTGACACCATATTATTTCTTGGAGCCCGTGCTAGAGCAATATCTTCAACCTCGTCGTTTCTCTAACTTCAGCCATCGCGCGGCGGGCTAGGTGGGGGTTTGCCGATAGTCGGTTTCCTTAACTGCGGTCCCACTTGTAAGGCCAAATCCAACGCACGACCCCAAACACACCTCCGTTTTGCACGGACTCCAACGATAATTTTGACTAGAAAAGCAAGAGCAAAGAAAACAAGAATACATTTTACTACTCCTGTAAGTTGGATTAGTGCCTTCTTGATGCATTCATTGTTGATCTGCGGAGGCTCGATCTTGCGTCTGTGCTAGCTAAAAGTGATAGAACATCTACTAAATTGCGCTCTATCAATATATGGATGTACTCTTCTTCCCAATACAAAAACTTGCATCCATTATACTCCCTCTATTGCACAATACATGCCTTCTATTTGTCAAAATATATATGTATCTAGACATGTCTTAGTATATAGGTACATCCATTTTTGGACAAATGGAAGTCAAGTATTTTGGAACGGAGGGAGTACACAATAAAAATTTTAAGTTAGCACAACTAGTCTAATCCGAGAGCAGAACCGAAGATTTGGTCGGGTTCTTCCTCCTTTTGCCGGCACGTGGGACATCCAACATCCAGGTCATGTCATGAAAGAAAATAGAGTGGTAGTTGAAGCCACGAGATGTGCATCTTGGGTTAAACTGTAAATAGAATCTTACTACTCTTGAGTAACTCCAAAAGCGGCCACCGAAGATCTTTATTGGATTTGTTTTTCATCACCAGCACGTCGAGGTGAAAGATGTGCAGGTTTAGTGGGTCCCTCTTGCGTTTTCACTGACATGTGGGGCCGCATGTGAGCAAACAGACGATGGGCTTCGCGCGTCCGCTGGCTGGCTGAGAAGAGAGATAGAGGAGGGCTGAGCACAGACTGCAGGAAATTTGTTCTACATACCTCGACATAGGCTCGATATAGTGGGGTGGCATGGGCCATAACTCAGTAGCATTCACGTCTAGCAGTACGGCACACGCCACCCACACGAGTCCCATCCGACACCAATTTTCTTGGAGTCCGTGCTACAGCCATCTCTTCTCCCTCCTGTTTTCTCAGCCATCGCGCGGTGGGCGGGGTGGGGGTTTGCCGATAGTCGGTTTTCTCAACGGTGGTCCCAATTGTAAGTGAAAATGCAACACCGCACACATTCCCGCTTGAGCGGCGTGCCGGACCAACCATGTGGGGGTGCGACGCCAACACGGCAGGCTTTTCCTTTTGAACTCGTAACTTGTAAAATTTGGTTCTGCTCCATGGCGCGACCGATAGATAGAAAATAACGATTTTGCCTAGAGTAATGAGAAGTTTGGTTCTGGCTCCGTTCATGCATGGAGTACGTACGAAAATTATGAAGTTGATGCGAAAGGTAAGATAATTACTGCAGTATCATATACTACTACATGGATTTGACGGAAAGATAAAAATACATACGAATCCATCAACGTTCAACGACATCCTCACGCCCTAGTGCGCCGGATCACCAACCAACGTGTGAGGAGCAGCGGCGTTGGCGGCGAGCTCAACGTGCTTCTGAACAGTGCCGTCCAAGGTTGCCCTGTGCTCCAAGAAGGCCAGCGTCCTATCGTCCTCCTCTTGCATGTAGTAGTCCTTGTGGACGATTTGCGCGTAGATGTGGGTGATTATGTCGATGGTGTCTTGCTGCGCCAGGCGCTGCGCAGCGAGCGCGACCTCGAGGTGGACATTCTCCGGTGCGACGGCGGGCAGTCGCAGGGCCACCAGTGCGTCGAAGAGGTTGTTACCATAGTGGCCGTTGAGGGTGGCGGGCATCGCAGAGCCTGGGCGCGTCGGCTGGAGGCTTACATCAAAGTCGTCCGCAAGCTTCTTGACGACGATGAACTTGTCGAGGAAACCGACGAGGACCTTGTCGAACAAGGAGACGAAGTTGTCGTCCAAGCAGCCCCTCGCCCTGGCGGCCTCAAGCAATATTACCTGGAGACGTTCCTCGGTGCCGCACCGCAGGCCAGCGTCGTGGACCATCTGGCACAGCCGGCTGATGCTCGCGCTCATCGCCTCCATGGGTCTAGCGTAGCTTCTAGTCAACTGATCTTGCAATTCGAGTGATCACTCAACCCTTGGTTAGCGTGCGTAGGTGCATAGGATTTCGTACTACTCCTCGGCCCTCTACTGCACCTGCCTTTGGCTGTATGATAGGTGGGCCAGCCACCCCCTGGGGCCACGTGCCATTCACCCAAAGGCAGTTGTCGTAAGTCAATGAAGATGCGTCCCCCTCCGTGCTGGTGCAGTATAGTCATCTCACCGGACCTCTAGTTGGGGCCAAATGAGAGAAGTTTGATGTTTACTGGTTTATTGGTCCCCTTTGCATTTTGCGCCAAGTTTTGACCTTTGATTTAACTATTAAATGTTAATGCATGTAAATAGAAATGTTGTGTAAGTCACCTTACAAAAACCAAATAATCCCAAAATACTTAGGCACGGTGCATTAACTCCCTCCTTGTTTCTTATTTCGTGACATATCAACCAATGAGAATGTGGGCCGTGCATGCTTTCAATGACTTGAGACTACCAAACATGACATGCAGTGTTTAGTTCATTGCATGTAATCCTATTAGTACTCTAGTTAGGAGTAGCAAAAAAACATTAAGTTCTCACGGCGATAGGAATAAAACACCATGTATTTATTTACAGAGGGAGTAGTACATTTTTGGTGACATGCATTACTAGATATTGCTAGTCAAATACTAAAATCCAGATGGACGTGGTAGTACTCCTAAATCCAGAAGGTGGTGCTACTAGTACTAGTAGTAGTACAACCAATGTAGTAGTAGGAGTACTAGCACTGTACTATCCGTTGGTCAAATTATTACGTGTTGCTCCTCACAGTGAAGTGACAAGACCCTGCGCCAGAGATGACACCTGAGTATAGGCGCCGTGTTCGGCATACCATAGTCAGCCTCACCGTCTGCAGTCACTATCATCATGGCTGTAGAGCTAGCCTGCTTACAACTAGCCCTGTTCAACATAATTTCCCGTGCGTAGATGCCCATGCATTGCACGGAACACCAAGATTGGGGGTGGACGGCTCCGGCAGCGGCCATCGCGCCAGATTTTTCCACGGCCTTCTACTCCTAGATGTGTACACGTGTGCTGGTGTGTGTTGTGTGTTGGATGTGCACGAGTGCGTCCTTCTGTGCATGCCACCGCGCAGTGGTGAATTGTGCGCGAGTGTGTCCTTCGTGCGCAAGAAGTTTGTCCTCAATGCGCCCTCAATTTACTAGCGTGCGGGGTGCTACCCTGAGTGGTTTCAACTTTGTTTACTTCACCGCGTGTCAGATGGGCCTCTAGTTTACTTATTTTCACCCACTGCCACATGGGCCAGCACACGAAGATACAGAACACGAGCTGACAAGGTAGCATATGGATTGGTTGACCGGTCAACTAAACAATATACGGAGCTATACACTGACACAGTGAGCGTATAATCCGTCGGTATAGAGAGTTCGAGTGAGAGGGGAGGCCCGTGAGAGATAGCAGAGAGAGAGAAAGAGCTACTCCCTCCGTTCGATAATGTGGTTCCAACATTTTTTTAAGTCAAACTTTTGAAACTTTGACCAAGTTTATAAAGAAATTACTTATATCTACAATATCAAAGATAAATGATAGTATGAAGTAAGTACATGTTGTGATGAATCTAATGATCGTTCCAGATGTAAATGTTTTTCTCCACATATACCTGGTCAAACGTTTCTGAGGTTTGACTTTTCAAAACATCCATATGCTTATGGACGTGACAGAGTCCCTAACAAGAGAGAGAGAGAGTGAGTGAAAAAAGTGTGTGTGCGTGTGTGAAAGAGACATGGACAACACACGATAAAAGTAGAGAAAAAGCGTGTGTGTCTTATGCAAACATATCACACATGCATCTTCGACAACGGAGGCAAGGTGAGGAGATAGTGTGTGGTTGTTTGGAACCAAGAGAGCAAGACCCCTAAGCTAGCACGTGGCCAAGAGGGGTCTGACAAACAAGGGAGAGAGGTCGAGAGAGACGTACGGAGAAAATGCAAACATGGGGAGGAGAGAGTGTATGTTTGTCATAGAGAGATCCCCTGGAGATCGTGATGGGACTACATGGGTGGGAGATCGAGTGACAAGGTGTGTGCGCGATAGAAGATGCCCCGAGAGATATCGAGATAGATGTATGGATGGAAGGAAACAATACGTGTGTTCCTGTTGGCTAGTAAGAGATAATCATACTTAGGAGGGGGGAGTGCTTGCGCCTATGATGGATTGAGGGATTATGGTACTTAGGGGGTGCGTGTCACATGGAGAGAGAACAAGGGAGGAGAGTGTTGGATGGGTCTATATGTATAGCGCGAGCGAGACATGTGTATGTGTGAACCAGGGAGATATAAGGCCAGTTTGGCTTGCGTCCTAAGCATATTTTGCCTGGCCTGGGGTTGTGGCTGGATTTCATGCATGCTTGTTTGGTTGCTACCCTGTGAAAAAGAAAGCCCGCCTGGCCTGGGTTCCCTTGCACTTTAATTAGCCTGGCTGAACTCCAGACACTGCAAGTAGCCTGGCCCAGGCGACCGATTTCAAACGCCTGGTCGTGCCTGGTCGTGTGGCCACGAGGCTAACAGCAACATGGATGGATATTAACATTAAATAATTGATGCATGGATTGATTGATGGGACGTTGATGCTTTGCCTGGCCCAAGCATGAACCAAACGCTTCAGCACCACACAAGCCTGGCCAGGCAGAAATATTTTACATCTCATGTCCACACCAGGCAGTACCGGCCATCAAGGCATGAGGGTCGGGTCACGAACCAAACTGACCAATAAAGTTTGAGAGAGATTGAGGAGCCCCGATAAGGCTGAGTGGTGCGTCAGATAGCTGAGAGGGGGAAAGAGATATTCCATCTGCTCGATAATGCAGTGCATGTAATTTTTTTAGAAGTCAAACTTTGGAAACTTTGATCGGGTTTACGCAAATGTTATTTATATTTACAATACCAAAGATACATCATACAAAACTACATCTCATGGTGAATCTAATGGCATATGTTTGTCGTACTAGATGTAATTCTTTTTCTCCACATACATGGTCAAACTTTGTGATGTTTGACTTTCCAATAAATCTATATGCTATGGACCGAGGAGAGTGCCTCGGTCGAGACAGATCAAGTGTGTGTGAAGGAGAATGAGTAAGTGTGCAAAAAGAGTATGTGTGTGAAAGAGAAAGTGACAACAAACGATAAATTAGAGAGAGTGTGTGTGTTTTTTCATTTCTTATGCAAACATATCACGCATGCATCTCCGAGATGGAAAAGCGAGGCGAGGAGATACACGAAGATAGATAGTGTGTGATTGTTTGCAACGGATAGAGACACCCCTGTAGCACATGTCCAATAGTGGTGTGGCCAACAAGGAACAAAGGTCGAGAGGGACACATGGATGGCATGGACGCATGAGGAGGGAGAGAGGGTGTGTTTGTGATAGAGAGATCCCATCGAGATCGTGAGGGGACTATATGGGTGGGAGATCGAGGGAGTGCGTGCGCGATAGAAAGATGCCCCGAGAGAAACCGAGATAGACCATGCACATGTTTGTGATGGAGACTAAGATTAGCTAGTCATATACATATAGGGGGGACTGCGTGTGCCTACAATTGAGTGAGAGACCATCATACTTGGCTAGCTGGGCATGAGATTGTGTGTGTGCGCGTGTGATATGGAGAGAGAACGAGGGGGGGAGATAGAGTTTTAGATGGGACTATCGAGTGCGAGTGAGATATGCATGTGTATGTGTGACCCAGGTGGATGGAGAGTTTAAGAGAGCGGGGGGAGAGCTCCGAGATGACATAGTGGTGCGTGAGAGAGTTACAGGCAAAGAGCCAAGGAATCTGTGTGCGTACGATGAGTGCACCCAAGATATATAGCTTGGACTAGCTAGAGTATCATACATAGTGTGCGAGAGAGACCTATAGATGGTGTATATATGCATGCGAACTAGAAAGACCCCCCCCCCCCACACACACACACATACACACAAAGAGAGAGAGAGAGAGAGATGGAGAGAAAGGGAGAGGGACGAACAAGGTTTTTGTGTCAGATGCGTGCGACAGAATTGAAGATTGTCGGCGAGAGAGAGAGAACAGGAGTCCGGGAGAGGGGGAGGTCGTGTTTTATGCATCAAAGACTGATATAAACCATGTTTCGATATAAACTTGCATTCAAATATTTAAATTAGAGAACATGTTGTCTGCAATCCACACATGAACGGATATATGCGTATATCAAACAAGTTCATTAATTTGACTTTCAACATGTTCATGGAGTACTATAATACTGTACAACATGCTACTCGATTGAGGTGTTCAATTTTGGATTTAGTTCACTATTTTGACCTACCGAACGAGCTATTTCATTGAATCAAGATATTTCATTTTGGGTTTGATTCGCGTTTTTGAGTGGGTCAACTATTTGTCATATAGTAAATCGCTAGCAACGAGCATGTAAAAACACATTACTCCCGAGCATCATCTCTCCATCTAAAAAAGAAGTGGCAAGCTAATATTTCAAAATTTGATCTGAATCGACTTGGTAAGGTAGACGTGGATGCTCGTTCTCCCAAAATTCGAACGAACCGTTAAACATCCTCTCTACTCGGTGGAATTCGCCCGAGCAAATAAATGGGATACGCAAAATTACCGTCCTATGTGGGACACGCATCAATTGGCCCGTTGTACATCGAGGGTAGGTTCGTAACTTCATCCAAGCGCGCCTTCTCCTCGGCCGAAATGACATGTGCCGAATAATTCATAAACCATGGTCGGAAAAACACGCTCTCCTCGCCCGAAATAGCTCGCGCCCACTATTTCAAAACACGCTCTCCTCGCCCGAAATCGCTCGCGCCCACTATAGTTCAAAACACGCCCTCCTCGCCCGAAATCGCTCCCGCCCAGAGAAGCAAAGTTACTCTACTATCCCCGACCCTCAGTACACAAACCCAATCTGAGAAGCCTATAGGCAAGGGTAGAACTGTAACTCCCCCTCACATTTCAAACAAATGTGTCCGTAAGACATGGTTCCACTCCCCTCCCAATTTCCCCCGCCCGCCCCCATTCATACCTCGTGGGCGCCAAATCACCTTCTCCCTGGGAATCTCCCTTCTCCCGAGCCGCGAAACCTTAGCCCCACCTCCATGGCGCCCCCACCGCACCAATTTCACAGCCGCCCTCCTCCCTAATGCCGGAGACGCTATCCATTTGCCGTCGTGCACTGGGCCGTGCGCCTCTTACTCCGTGCTGCTGGTGTTGCCTCGACGATGGCCGCGTGAACCGTACCGGAGCCGATTCACCCCCGTCGTTGTTCACGGCGCCGGAGCGGCTCCAACTTTGGATCCGTCCAGAGTCCTGGCGCTGTTTCGGTGTAGCCCTCGACCGTCGCGACATCGCTCTTTCCCTGCCACCGGTCGCCACCGCAACCGCGCCGGCCTCACCAACTCGGCAGCTGGACCTGCCTACTTCACCATGCCGCCAGATAGGTCGCACCCTCATCTCAAATCACTTTATTTAGGCGTCAGTTGTCTGAATTTTTATTCTGGGCCAATTGATTTGCAATGGGAAGCAGCACCCCTCGAGGCGGCGGAGCTCCTAGGCTGCCAGTTGGCTGGTGTCTAACGTAAGGGTGCGGGGCCGCAAAGTTCGCCGCGGAAGTAGTGCTTAATTAGATGGCTATCTTTTAGAGTTGCGTGGGTTGAAGGTACTGCTGCCGCCGGATCGGATGACGGGGAGTCTTTGTGGATTGGCCCGGGGCGGCGCAACCACGGCAGTGCGGTGGGGCGGGGAGCGGGGTTTTGGCCGGGGCCACAGACGGCGGAGGCAGGCTGCTTTGCCGTTGGTCGCTGGCTCTTCGGGGAAGATTCCGAACAGTGTCAGCCGGGAGGCACAAGACGGCCAGCCATCCGGCGTAGATCGGACAGTACCAAAATAAAATAAAATCGTGTGACCCCAATTTAGTCTTCAGTCAACAGACGTGTGACCACTCTCGTACCTTGTTGTTGATCTCTTAGTGTATTTCTTCAGATCAAAGAGATATGTCGTTCTTAACATTATGCGTTATCTGCATCTTCAGACACACCGTCTTCCGACTCACCGCAGCTACTCCAACAAGGGAAGCATACACCAGAAGGGAGCTATAGTCCCCACTCAATAGTTCCCTGCATCGAATGCGCGTGCCCGACATGCACAGCCACAACAACTGCAGGGCCATCCACAAGTCAGCACATGATGCTCACTCCTATGGATGGCAGCCAGATAGGTTGTACCCTCATCTTACTTGTGTGCAACATTTATGGCTTTGTTATTCATCTAAGCATGGAAAATAGATCATCACATTTCACTGTATATTCATGCTGATCTCTTACAGGTCTTGTTCAGGAGTTAACGTTGTTCCATAGTTCAGCTAAGATACTTGTTCTTTAGGTAACACTGTTCCATAGTTATCATCCATCAGCCAATGCTATCCCACAGGCGGGTGATTATAGTATTATACCACTTCTAGTATTTCCTATGTTGTTCTTTAATACTTTTGTGTGCCATCTCGTTAATATCGAGTACAAACGATACATATTCTGTAGCTTTCATCTGTGTTCTCCCTTTAGTTTATGAGACCTGTTGCTGCTAGTTAACCCCAGTCCTACTATTTATGTCGTCTCCTACAGGCACTCATTACATAAATCTAACTACTAGTTGTCTTCCATGCATGTCAGATATAGTTGCACACACTGATATATCCACAAGAACCTCACGGAGCAATGTAAAGGCCAATAAACTTGATGTCAATGATACCCAATATGATGGAACATGTAAAGGCAGTTCTTCAGAAGACTTGCAGAAAGATGATGAATCCTCTTCACCCCACAAGGTCCTTGCTCTAACTTGGCCTGTGATATGGGTACAACATGCATATAATGTCCTGGAGTGTATCTATTCTGTTACAATGCCATGTGCTTAGCATGCTGATCATGCATGTAAATATGTCATGCCTTCCTGTTTTTCAGTACCTATTCCATTCATGATAACATGTTTTCAAATTTAAGTACTGTCATTCTACTCTATCGCAATGCCATCTGCTTAATTTGGACATCATGCTTCTGAATATCTTATGCATTGTTATTCATCAGTATGTACTTCATCTGTTTACCATACCATGTTTTTTTACATTGAAGTGTTGTTCTAGTGCTCTGTTGCAATGCCATCTTATTTCCCCAATCATACACGTGTATGTTGCCTTAGTTATTTCTATATGTATTCCGCTAGCATACAGTTTTACATTCAACTAGTGTTTTTTTTGGTGTGTTGTCCTGTCGTATCCCTAGCTCTTACACCATACTCCCTCTGTCCGGATTACATGTTGCCGAAATGGATAAAAAAGGATGTATCTAGAACTGAAATACGCCTAGACCCATCCATTTTTTCTGGATGGAGGGAATACATGTCAATATGTCATGCCTTTCTATTCTTCGGTACCTATTCCATCTCTCTGTTGTCGCAAGTTTTATAATTAAAGCACCATTCTTCTATACAAGGCATGCAAGGGGAAGACGACTATGTTAGAATCTGAAGGGTTACAAACAAGGCCTTTGCAAAAGATCCAAACGCCAGGAGATAATAAACCAACTCCAGTTTTTAAAGATACTGCTCCAGCACAGAGAAACCCAACTCCTACTGATAATAAGCAGATTCCAGTGGCCAAAGAACTAGTCCGCTCCAGTCCAGCAAAAATATGTCAACTCAACTCTAAGAAGTGTGTGTGTATCCTTGCATCATGAAATTTTATAGCATGCTGGTCATATTTTCTACATGTTTCTTACACATCTCTCTTTTAGAAAATAAGCTTAACAGATAGAAGAATTTCTACACTGGTATCGTCTGTGAGGAAAGATTCTTGCAGGAATTCTCTGTACTCCAATGCAGATGTAAGTACCTATTGTATATCACTATGTTTTTACATCAGCATGTATTTTGTTAATCGGCGTGAATCCAACCTTTATCTGATCTAAATTTAGTTGTAGCAAAATGTATGATTAAAGGCCACAATGTTGATTTTTGTAAGGAAAACTGCCTGGTAGTTTTGCATCCTGAGCGGCATGAGTGTACTATCTCATATCAGTGGGTTTGATTACTTTGGTTCTGCAGTGGGTTTTCAGTGTTTTTTACTGTGTTGTCCTGTCGTATCCCTAGCTCTTACATCATACTCCCTCCGCCCGGATTACATGTCGCAGAAATGGATAAAACTGGATGTATCTAGAACTGAAATACGCCTAGACCCATCCATTTATTTCCGGATGGAGGGAATACATGTCAATATGTCATGCCTTTCTATTCTTCAGTACCTATTCCATCTCTGCTATAGCATGTTTTATAATTGAAGCACCATTCTTCTATATAAGGCATGCAAGGGGAAGACGGCTATGTTAGAATCTGAAGGGTTACAAACCAGGTCTTTGCAAAAGATCCAAACGCTAGGAGATAATAAACCAACTCCATTTTTCATAGATACTGCTCCAGCACAGAGAAACCCAACTCCCACTGATAATAAGCAGATTCCAGTGGCCAAAGAACTAGTCCGCTCCAGTCCAGCAAAAGAATGTCAACTCCATTCTAAGAAGCGTGTGTGTATCCTCGCATCATGAAATTTTATAGCATTCTGATCATATTTTCTACATGTTTCTTACCCGTCTCTCTTTTAGAAAATAAGGTTAAACGATACAAGACTTCCTCCATTGGGATCGTATTCGAGGAAAATATCTTGCGGGAATTCTCTGTGCTCCAGTGCTGATGTAAGTACCTGTTGTATATCACTATATTTTTATATCAGCATGTATTTTGTTAATCGGCCTGAATCTAACCTTTATCTGATCTAAAATTAGTTGGAGAAAAATGTTAAAGGCGCCAATGTTGATTTTTGTAAGGAAAACTGCCTGGTAGTTTTGCGTACTGAGCTGCATGAATGTGCTATCTCATATCAGCACATTACTGAATTGTAGTGCTTCTCTGGTTGCCCATTCATTCATTGTGTCAATGTTGCTTTCGTATTACCTTACCTGGCTGATGATAGCTGTGCCATATTGTGTTAATTTGGTGTAGGCTAGTTGCCCAAACGTTCGTTGTGTCAATGTTGCTTTCCTATTATCTGACTTGGCCAATGATAGCAATGCTTGTGTGTTAATTTTGTGCAGGCTGCTGAAGATAAGAAGGCAAACTCTAAAAACAGCAAGGCAACCCCATTGTTTCTTTCTAGTAAATCTAGGCCAGGTAATATGGCAATAACTCATGATTAATCTGTTTGGTTCCCGTCCTAATTTATGTTATGATGTAGTGCTCAAGACACTCTCCACTATCAATAATACAAGCCTGCCAAAATCGCCATCTGAATCTGTTCAGTATCCTCTGTCTCGAATGCGACGGAATAAATGTATGTTTGTGAACCAATTAATGGCTGAAGCAATGATGGAAATGGTGGATGAATCAGAGGTGCAGAGTCGTGCGACACAACAACTGGTCAATGTTTTCAGAGACAGTGTGGCAAAGCAGCAAGAACTTTCCCACATGCTTATGGGCGTCATCTGTGCTGAGGTTGCAGATTGTGACGTTGTAGATGGTTAGGTTCTGCTCATTTATTTGCACTGGCATCAATCTTTGATTGCCCAGTGGATGTAATTTCCTGTAATATATTCTGGATGTGCAACGTTATTCCCTGTATGCCGTACCTTTGCTCGTCGTAATGGGCTCAAATTATCTAATTTGGCCTAAAGACATGAACGAAATTTAGTGGGCCCATTAAGTTAATGGGCCGTTAATAGGCCGAAAGTTAATGGTCGGCCCTCTTACCTCCCGGGTCGTTAACAGGCCGACATCGAGGCGGGCAACAGGTGGCCCCAATTTATTTCACGGGCCGTTAACAGGCCGTTACTAAGTTTGGGCTACATATGGCCCAACTATACTGTAGGCCTTTAGCAGGCCGAAAGAGACAACAGGCTTGTATTGGACCATGAAGAGCATGGCCGCTAAGAGGCCGAAAGTCAGGTCTTATTGTAAACGGCCCAACTGTGTTGTGGGCCTTTAGCAGGCTGAAAGAGAAACCGGGCTGGTATTGGACCATGAAGGGCATGGGCCGTTAAGAGGCCAAAACTAAGGTCCGACTACAAATGGCCCAACTCATTTATGGTCCGTTAACAGGCCGAAAGGCACACAGTGCCGGGAATTGGCCCAACACTTAAATGGGTCGCTAAAAGGCCAAAACTCAGGTCCGACTACAATTGGCCCAACTAATTTATGGGTCGTCAATGGGCTGAAAGTGACACCGGGCCATAAATTGGCCCAACACTTAAATGGGCCGCTAAAAGGCCGAAACTCAGGTCCGACTACAAATGGCCCATCAGATTTATGGGCCGTCAACAGGCTGAAAGACACACCAGGCCGGAAATTAGCCCAACATTTAAATGGGTCGCTAAAAGGCCGATAGATGTACATCCTGAAAATTGGCCCATCCATTAAATGGGCCGTTAATAGGCCAAAATCTCATCAGGCCGATATTGAGCCCAAATATATAGCGGGCTGTTAACGGGCTCGAACTGGCGATGGGCTGCAATGGTGTCAAATCTTTAACGGGCCGAATTGGCACATCTCGTATGGGCCGTGGGCTTAAATGGACCTGACACAAGTAGGCCTTATATGGGCCGGCCTGCTAATTTTTACTGGGCCGGCCTTTTTCACCGGAATGGGCCACTGTTGGGCCGTGCCACGTGTCGACCTATCATAGGCGCCTCTTGTCCAATGAGTGGATGACATCTGTCCCAACGATGAGCCGACACGTGTTTCCTCTAGCCAATGATGATTTTACACATGGAAAATCCCCATTGGTCAGGGCTGTTAACGGGTTATCGGATCCAAAACCCGACCCGGTAGCTTAACGGCGTTCCGTTACGGTGGATGCCATGTGTCGGTCACCCTTGACGAAAGCACTTCTGTGACGCGCGATTTATCGTCATGGAAGTGGACACTTCCGTGATGATAATTTTGGTATTGTCATGGAACACTTCTACGACAGCACAGGTATGACTATCTTGATTCTGTCATAAATTTGTCATGGATGTACATGCATGACAAAAAGAGCGACCTACTGTGACAAACACGTATCATCACGGAAGTGTATTTTTTTGTAGTGTTAAGAGTATCAGGTAACGGTTTAAGCTCAAACACGGGATCACCCTTGGGTGGAGGAGGATCCCCTAGGATTTCAACAGGCAAATTGTGTTTCAGGATGGGTTCCTGTTTAAAGAATACTTCATCTATTTCCCTTCTTTCATTCATAAACATATCATTTTCATGGTCTAGCAAATATTGTTCTAAAGGATCACTAGGAGGCACGGCAATAGAAGCAAGACCAATAATTTCATCTTTACTAGGCAATTCCTCTTCATGGTGTTGTCTATGAAATTTAGAGAAATTAAATTCATGAGACATATCACCTAAACCAATAGTAATAACATCCTTGTTGCAGTCTATCCTAGCATTAACAGTGTTTAAGAAGGGTCTACCAAATATAATGGGACAAAAGCTATCTTGTGGGGAACCAAGAACAAGAAAATCAGCAGGATATTTAGTTTTCCCACACAAGACTTCAACATCTCTAACAATTCCCATTGGTGAAATAGTATCTCTATTGGCAAGTTTAATTGTGACATCAATATCTTCTATCTCAGCAGGTGCAATATCAGGCATAATTTCTTTATATAAGTCGTAAGGTATTGCACTAGCACTAGCACCCATATCACATAAGCCATGATAACAATGATCTCCTATTTTAATAGAAATAACAGGCATGCCTACCACAGGTCTGTTTTTATCTTTAGCACAAGGTTTAGCAATTATAGCAGTCTCATCAAGGAAATGAATAACATGCCCATCAATATTATCAGACAAGAGATCTTTAACAATAGCAATATCAGGTTCAACTTTAATTTGCTCAGGAGGTGTATAAGTTTTAATATTGCTTCTATGAACCACAGTTGAAGCTTTAGCATGATCATTTATCCTAATAGGAAAAGGTGGTTTCTCAACATAAGCAGTAGGAACGATAGGATCATTATAAGTCATAGTCTTTTCTTCAACTTTAATAGGTGCAGCTACTTTTACTTCTATGGGAGGATGATATTTAAACCACTTCTCTCTAGGGAGATCAACATGAGTAGCAAAAGATTCACAGAAAGAAGCTACTATCTCAGAGTCAAGTCCATATTTAGTGCTAAATTTACGGAAAACATCGGTATCCATAAAAGACTTAACACAATCAAACTTAGGTGTCATACCTGACTCCTTACCTTTGTCAAGGTCCCAATCTTCAGAGTTGCGTTTAATTCTTTCCAATAAATCCCATTTGAATTCAATAGTCTTCGTCATAAAAGAGCCAGCACAAGAAGTATCGAGCATGGTGCGATTGTTATCAGAAAGCCGAGCATATAAATTTTGAATAATCATTTCTCTTGAGAGCCTCATGATTGGGGCATGAATATAACATTGATTTAAGCCTCCCCCAAGCTTGAGCGATGCTTTCTCCTTCGCGAGGCCAGAAATTATATATATATATATATATATATATATATATATATAATTGCGATCACGATGAACAAGATGCATAGAATAAAACTTCTGATGAAATTCCAATTTCAATCGTTTGTAATTCCATGACCCCGTATCATCACATAGCCTATACCATGTCGATGCATCTCCCTTCAAAGATAAAGGGAAGACCTTCTTCTTAATAACATCTCCGGGCACACCTGCAAGCTTAAATAATCCACAAACTTCATCCACATATATTAGGCGCTCATCAAGATGCTTTGTTCCATCTCCTGCAAAAGGATTAGCTAGCAGTTTTTCTAACATACCCGAACGAATTTTGAAGCAGACATTTTCATTTTCAGTAGGTTCAGTAGGTTGAGGAGCAAATCTTTGCTCTACTGGTCGGGGTGAAGATACCCTGAACAAGACCCTCAGAGGATTACTTTCCATAGTAACAAGTGACAGTAAATTTCAGCACACTATATAAATTTTTCCTTACCAAATTCCACATACCAAAGGCGCTTCACTCCCCGGCAACGGCGCCAGAAAAGAGTCTTGATGACCCACAAGTATAGGGGATCTATCGTAGTCCTTTCAATAAGTAAGAGTGACGAACCCAACGAGGAGCAGAAGGAAATGATAAGCGGTTTTCAGCAAGGTATTCTCTGCAATCACGGAAATTATAGGTAACAGATAGTTATGTGATAAGATAATTGGTAACGAGCAACAAGTAACAAAAGTAAATAAAGTGCAGCAAGGTGGCCCAATCCTTTTTGTAGCAAAGGACAAGCCTGGCCAAACTCTTATATGATGCAAATCGCTCCCGAGGACACATGGGAATATCGTCAAGCTAGTTTTCATCACGACCATATGATTCGCGTTCGGTACCTTGATAATTTGGTATGTGGGTGGACCGGTGCTTGGGTGCTGCCCTTACTTGGACAAGAATCCCACTTATGATTAACCTCTATTGCAAGCATTCGCAACTACAACAAAAGTATTAAGGTAAACCTAACCATAGCATGAAACATATGGATCCAAATCAGCCCCTTACGAAGCAACGCATAAACTAGGGTTTAATCTTCTGTCACTCTAGCAACCCATCATCTACTTATTACTTCCCAATGCCTTCCTCTAGGCCCAAATAATGGTGAGTGTCATGTAGTCGACGTTCACATAACACCACTAGAGGAGAGACAACATACATCTCATCAAATATCGAACGAATACCAAATTCACATGACTACTAATAGCAAGACTTCTCCCATGTCCTCAGGAACAAACGTAACTACTCACAAAGCATATTCATGTTCATATCAGAGGGGTATTAATATGCATATAGGATCTGAACATATGATCTTCCACCAAATAAACCAACTAGAATCAACTACAAGGAGTAATTAACACTACTAGCAACCCACAGGTACCAATCCCGGGCTTAGAGACAAGAATTGGATACAAGAGATGAACTAGGGTTTTGAGAGGAGATGGTGCTGGTGAAGATGTTGATGGAGATTGCCCTCTCCCGGTGAGAGGGGCGTTGGTGATGACGGTGGCGATGATTTCCCCCTCCCGGAGGGAAGTTTCCCCGGCAGAACAGCTCCGCCAGAGCCCTAGATTGGTTCCACCAAGGTTCGGCCTCGTGGCAGCGGAGTCTCGTCTGGAAAGATGGCTTATGATTTTTTTTCTCATCGAAAGACTCCATATAGCAGAAGATGGCCATCGGAGGGCCACCAAGGGGCCCATGAGGTAGGGGCGTGCCCAGGGGGTAGGGCGCGCCCCCCACCCTCGTGAACTTCTTGAGCTCAGTATTTTTTATATATTCTGAAAACGTCTTCTGTGAAGTTTTAGGACTTTTGGAGCTGTGCAGAATAGGTGTCCAATATTTGCTCCTTTTCCAGCCCAGAATCCCAGCTGCCGGCATTCTCCCACTTTATGTAAACCTTGTAAAATAAGAGAGAATAAGCATAAGTATTGTGACATAATGTGTAATAACAGCCCATAATGCAATAAATATTGATATAAAAGCATGATGCAAAATGGACGTATCAGTGGCGTAAGTATTTCCCTCAGTTTTTGAGAACCAAGGTATCAATCCAATAGGAGGCCAGGCACGAGTCCCTCGCACCTACACAAACAAATAAAATCCTCGCAACCAACGCAATAAAGGGGTTGTCAATCCCTTCACGGTCACTTACGAAAGTGAGATCTGATTGATATGATAAGATAATATTTTTGGTATTTTTATGATAAAGATGCAAAGTAAATAAAGCAAAATAAAAACAGAGCAAGAAATAGCTTGTTGATGGGAGATTAATATGATGGAAAATAGACCCGGGGGCCATAGGTTTCACTAGTGGCTTCTCTCGAGAGCATAAGTATTACGGTGGGTAAACAAATTACTGTTGAGAAATTGACAGAATTGAGCATAGTTATGAGAATATCTAGGTATGATCATGTATATAGGCATCACGTCCAAGACAAGTAGACCGACACTTGCCTGCATCTACTACTATTACTCCACACATCGACCGCTATCCAGCATGCATCTAGAGTATTAAGTTCAAAAGAACAGAGTAACGCTTTAAGTAAGATGACATGATGTAGAGGGATAAAGTTATGCAATATGATATAAACCCCATCTTGTTATCCTCGATGGCAACAATACAATACGTGCCTTGCTGCCCCTGCTATCAGTGGGAAAGGACACCGCAAGATTAAACCCAAAGCTAAGCACTTCTCCCATTGCAAGAAAGATCAATCTACTAGGCCAAACCAAACTAATAATTCGAAGAGACTTGCAAAGATAACCAATCATACATAAAAGAATTCAGAGAAGATTCAAATATTGTTCATAGATAAACTTGATCATAAATCCACAATTCATCGGTCTCAACAAACACACCGCAAAAGAAGATTACAATGAATATATCTCCACAAGGGAGGGGGAACATTGTATTGAGATCCAAAAAGAGAGAAGAGCCATCTAGCTAATAACTACGGACCCGAAGGTCTGAGGTAAACTACTCACACATCATCGGAGAGGCTATGGTGTTGATGTAGAAGCCCTCCGTGATTGATGCCCCCTCCGGCGAAGCTCCGGAAATGGCCACAAGATGGGATCTCACGGGTACAGAAGGTTGCGGTGGTGGAATTAGGTTTTTGGCTCCGTATCTGGTAGTTTTGGGGTACATAGGTATATATAGGAGGAAGAAGTACGTCGGTGGAGCAACATGCGCCCCACGAGGGTGGAGGGCGCGCCTGGGGGGGTAGGCGCGCCCCCCTACCTCGTGCCTTCCTGGTTGCTTTCTTGACGTAGGGTCCAAGTCCTTCAGATCACGTTCATTCCGAAAATCACATTCCCGAAGGTTTCATTCCATTTGGACTCCGTTTGATATTCTTTTTCTGCGAAACTCTGAAGTAGGAAGAAAAACAGCAATTCTGGGCTGGGCCTCTGGTTAATAGGTTAGTCCCAAAAATAATATAAAATTGTATAATAAAGCCCAATAATGTCCAAAACAGAATATAATATAGCATGGAACAATCAAAAATTATAGATACGTTGGAGACGTATCACACATGCAGCATCATCGACGTCCAATAACTCCATCGCCATTTCATAACTTTCAATCCACGTTTCAGGGGGTGAGTCAGCTGTGTAGTTGGGCACTTTACAAGGACCCTTGAAATCCTTGGGTACACGTACGTTACGTAGAGCCGGTACTAAACATGGTACTCCCAAGGATCTGGAAGTCACGCCTAACTCCACCGAAGTTATCGGATAAACCGGAGACGGTTGACGAGTCTCGTTCTGACCCACCAGCTCAGCCTCGCGACGTGCTCTATCATGATTCATCAGAGCCTGAGTATTATGGGGAGGGTCATGTCCACGGGGCGGGTTACGATGCTACTCGCTGCTTGACAACGTCGGGGAGTCCATGTGTCTGCTATAACTCCGGCTTGGGCGAGGGGTTGAATGGACCCTCTCACGACTGTAAGAATAAGCTTCCTACTGCACCAATGATGTCTGAAGAAGTTATCTAGCCCTCCGTGTTTCAACCGCAGCTGGAGACTCGCCCTCAACTGGGAGAGCCGCCAATCGCGCGTCGCGGCAATCATGTTATCCAAAGGGTTAGAGTAATGACTCGGCGGTGTCGGCACATGATGTGGCATATTATTCTGACGAGGTAGATCTGTCGTGCGCGGTTGAGCCGGCGCTCCAGTCCCAGCCACAGTTACTGCCCGGTTTACCCCCGGCGGGTCATTGGTCCCTACACCAGGTGTGTTGAAGAGATTTCTTGCCTCATAAAACGGAGGCAGACGACTTCGGTGCCTTCTCCTCAAAACTTCATTTGACGCGTTCTGATCCAACGAGATCCGGAAGGAATCGACCTGGATTCTTTGCGCCTGAGCCTCCTAGGCGGTTCTTTCCGCAGTCATCCTTGCGTCCTCTACTGCGAGATCCTCCTTGGCTTGAGCTATCTCATCTCGCAAGTTTTCAACTTCCACCTTATGCCGAGCTTGATTTGCCGGGTTAACCTCTATTGTCAACAATGTTGTCAAAGTGTCTAGTAAATTGGATAGGACCTGAGCCGACGGGCGCACGGGGCCTCCTGGCCCGGCCGCCGTCGTTGCTGCTGACCCGGAAACCATTGCTGCTGCAGTTGAAGAATTCTGTATTGGTTGTGTACCGGCCATAAAAATCGCGACCTGGTTCGGCGGCTCATAGGAGTCCAAAATACTGTCGCCTTCGAAACAGCCCCCAATCCTGCCATCATGCAGTTGATTGATACGTCTCCAATGTATCTATAATTTTTGATTGCTCCATGCTATATTATCTACTATTTTGGACATTATTGGGCTTTATTATCCACATTTATATTATTTTTGGGACTAACCTATTAACCGGAGGCCCAGCCCAGAATTGTTGTTTTTGCCTGTTTTAGGGTTTCGAAGAAAAAGAATATCAAACGGACTCCAAACGGAATGAAACCTTCGGGAACGTGATTTTCTCAACGAACAAGACCCAGGAGACTTGGACCCTACGTCAAGACACAAAAGAGGAGGCCACGAGGTAGGGGGGCGCGCCTACCCCCACCCCCCCAGGCGCGCCCTCCACCCTCGTGGGCCCCCTGTTGCTCCACTGACGTACTCCTTCCTCCTATATATACCTACATACCCCCAAACGATCAGATACGGAGCCAAACCCCTAATTCCACCGCCACAACTTTCTGTATCCACAAGATCCCATCTTGGGGCCTGTTCCGGAGCTCCGCCGGAGGGGGCATCGATCACAGAGGGCTTCTACATCAACACCATAGCCCTTCCGATGAAGTGTGAGTAGTTCACCTCAGACCTACGGGTCCATAGTTAGTAGCTAGATGGCTTCTTCTCGCTTTTTGGATCTCAATACAATGTTCTCCCCATCTCTTGTGGAGATCTATTCGATGTAATCTTCTTTTTGTGGTGTGTTTGTTGAGACCGATGAATTGTGGGTTTATGATCAAGTCTATCTATGAACAATATTTGAATCTTCTCTTAATTCTTTTATGTATGATTGGTTATCTTTGCAAGTCTCTTCGAATTATCAGTTTGGTTTGGCCTACTAGATTGATTTTTCTTGCAATGGGAGAAGTGCTTAGCTTTGGGTTCAATCTTGCGGTGTCCTTTCCCAGTGACAGTAGGGGCAGCAAGGCACGTATTGTATTGTTGCCATCGAGGATAACAAGATGGGGTTTTCATCATATTGCATGAGTTTATCCCTCTACATCATGTCATCTTGCTTAAGGCATTACTCTGTTTTCATTAACTTAATACTCTAGATGCATGCTAGATAGCGGTCGATGAGTGGAGTAATAGTAGTAGATGTAGGCAGGAGTCGGTCTACTTGTCTCGGACGTGATGCCTATATACATGATCATACCTAGATATTCTCATAACTATGCTCAATTCTATCAATTGCTCAACAGTAATCTGTTCACCCACCGTAGAATACTTATGCTCTTGAGAGAAGCCACTAGTGAAACCTATGGCCCCCGGGTCTATCTTCATCATATTAATCTCCTACTACTTAGTTATTTCCTTCGCTTTTTACTTTGCTTTTATTTTACTTTGCATATTTATCACAAAAATACCAAAAACATTATCTTATCATATCTATCAGGTCTCACTCTCGTAAGTGGCCGTGTAGGGATTGACAACCCCTTATCGCGTTGGTTGCGAGGATTTATTTGTTTTGTGCAGGTGCGAGGGACTCGCTCATAGCCTCCTACTGGATTGATACCTTGGTTCTCAAAAACTGAGGGAAATACTTACGCTACTTTGCTGCATCATCCTTCCTCTTCGGGGAAAACCAACGCAGTGCTCAAGAGGCAGCAAGAAGGATTTGTGGCGCCGTTGCCGGGGAAGTCTACGCAAAAGTCAATATACCAAGTACCCATGACATACCCTTATCTCCTGCATTACATTATTTGCCATTTGCCTCTCGTTTTCCTCTCCCCCAATTCACCCTTGCTATTTTATTCGCCCTCTCTCGCTATCCTCCCTCTCTTTCTCTATTTGCCTCTTTCTGCCTGCTTGCTTTTTGTTTGCTTGTGTGTTAGTTTGTTTGTTTGTCGTTATGGCTAGTCCCTTATCTTCTCCGTTGTCCCCTGAGTTCGAAATCTTTCACTTCAAACAAAGACTAGGAGAAAACTTAAAAGATGCCTGGTTGAGAATAATGGAGTCTTATTGTAATTGTACCTCTGAAATAAACCTGAGAATTTTGCTTCAGAATTTTTATGTTGGATTAAATATGTCTCATAGACAACTCTTGGATTGTGTTGCCAAAGGCAATTTTATTGAAATCGATCCCCGTATTGCGCTTGAAATTATAGAAGGTATAGTGGGAACACTACCTCAACAAAAGGGACCTCATCCTACTCAGGAAGAGACGCAAGTTTTTGAAAAGAATTGTGAAGTTACTAAAATTTTACAGAAGTCTCTTGAACCTCTTAAGAACATTGGTGGAAATATTCACCGCATGAATATGTTGATTACCCTTTGTAATAAGCGGTTGGATTCGTTAGATCTAAAAATTTCAGAATATGAAGGGAAACGTAAAGAACCTCCTGGATTCTAGCTTGATTCCGCTAAAAAGTTGAAAACTAAAGATGGCAATACCTAGATTTATCCTTGCTTGTTATGCCTAGCTAGGGGCGTTAAACAATAGCGCTTGTTGGGAGGCAACCCAGTTTTATCTTTATTCCTTGCTTTTTGCTCCTGTTTAGTAATAAATAATTTATCTAGCCTCTGTTTTGGTTGTGTTTTTTGTGTTCAGTTAGTGTTTGTGCCAAGTAGAACCGTTGGGAAGACTTGGGGAAAGTCTTGTTACACTTGCTGTAAAAAACAGAAACTTTAGCGCTCACGAGAACTGCTGCCATTTTTATTTGGAAAGTGATATTTAGTTAATTCTTTTTGCAGATGATTAATAGATAAATTACTCACGTCCAGAAATTTATTTTAGAATTTTTGGGGTTCCATATCTTGCGCTAGATACAGATTACTACAGACTGTTCTGTTTTTGACAGATTCTGTTTTTCGTGTGTTGTTTGCTTATTTTGATGAATCTATGGCTAGTAAAATAGTTTATAAACCATAGAGAAGTTGGAATACAGTAGGTTTAACACCAATATAAATAAATAATGAGTTGATTACAGCACCTTGAAGTGGTCTTTTGTTTTCTTTCGCTAACGGAGCTCACGAGATTTTCTACTTTGAGTTTTGTGTTGTGAAGTTTTCAAGTTTTGGGTAAAGATTTGATGGATTATGGAACAAGGAGTGGCAAGAGCCTAAGCTTGGGGATGCCCATGTCACCCCCAAGATAATATAAGAACACCTAAAAGCCAAAGCTTGGGGATGCCCCGGAAGGCATCCCCTCTTTCGTCTACTTCTATCGGTAACTTTACTTGGAGCTATATTTTTATTCGCCACATGATATGTGTTTTGCTTGGAGCGTCTTGTATGATTTGAGTCTTTAATTTTAGTTTACCACAATCATCCTTGATGTACACACCTTTTGAGAGAGCCATACATGATTTGGAATTTGTTAGAATACTCTATGTGCTTCGCTTATATCTTTTGAGTTATATAGTTTTGCTCTAGTACTTCACTTATATCTTTTAGAGCATGGTGGTGGATTTGTTTTATAGAAACTATTGATCTCTCATGATTCACTTAGATTATTTTGAGAGTCTTAAATAGCATGGTAATTTACTTAAAATCCTATTATGCTAGGTATTCAAGATTAGTAAAATTTTCTTATGGGTGTTTTGAATACTAAGAGAAGTTTGATGCTTGATGATTGTTTTGAGATATGGAGGTAATAATATCAAAGTCGTGCTAGTTGAGTAGTTTGAAATTGAGAAATGCTTGTGTTGAAGTTTGCAAGTCCCGTAGCATGCACGTATGGTAAACGTTATGTAACAAATTTGAAACATGAGGTGTTATTTGATTGTCTTCCTTATGAGTGGCGGTCGGGGACGAGCGATGGTCTTCTCCTACCAATCTATCCCCCTAGGAGCATGCGCGTAGTGCCAAGGTTTTTGATGACTTGTAGATTTTTGCAATAAGTATGTGAGTTATTTATGACTAATGTTGAGTCCATGGATTATACGCACTCTCACCCTTCCATCCTTGCTAGCCTCTTCGGTACCGTGCGTTGCCCTTTCTCACATTGAGAGTTGGCGCAAACTTCGCCGGTGCATCCAAACCCCGTGATATGATACGCTCTTTCACACATAAACCTCCTTATATCTTCCTCAAAACAGCCACCATACCTACCTATTATGGCATTTCCATAGCCATTCCGAGATATATTGCCATGCAACTTTCCACCATTCCGTTTATCATGACACATTCATCATTGTCATATTGCTTGGCATGATCATGTAGTTGACATAGTATTTGTGGCAAAGCCACCGTTCATAATTCTTTCATACATGTCACTCTTGGTTCATTGCATATCCCGGTACACCGCCGGAGGCATTCATATAGAGTCATCTTTTGTTCTAGTATCGAGTTGTAATCATTGAGTTGTAAATAAATAGAAGTGTGATGATCATCATTCTCTAGAGCATTGTCCCAAGTGAGGAATTATAAAAAAATAGAAAGGTCAAATAAAAAAAGGAGAAAGGCCAAATAAAAAAGTGAGAGAAAAAGAGAGAAGGGACAATGTTACTATCCTTTGCCACACTTGTGCTTCAAAGTAGCACCGTAATCTTCATGATAGAGAGTCTCTTGTTTTGTCACTTTCATATACTAGTGGGAATTTTCATTATAGAACTTGGCTTGTATATTCCAACAATGGGACTCCTCAAGTGCCCTAGGTCTTCGTGAGCAAGCAAGTTGGATGCACACCCACTTAGTTTCTTTTGTTGAGCTTTCATACATTTATAGCTCTAGTGCATCCGTTGCATGGCAATCCCTACTCCTTGCATTAACATCAATCGGTGGGCATCTCCATAGCCCAAGTATTAGCCTCGTTGATGTGAGACTTTCTCTTTTTTGTCTTCTCCACATAACCCCCTCATTATATTCTATTCCACCCATAATGTTATGTCCATGGCTCGCGCTCATATATTGCGTGAAAGTTTATAGGTTTGAGATTACCAAAGTATGAAACAATTGCTTGGCTTGTCATCGGGGTTGTGCATGATAAGAGCATCCTTGTGTGATGAAAATGGAGCATGACTAAACTATATGATTTTGTAGGGATGAACTTTCTTTGGCCATGTTATTTTGAGAAGACATAATTGCTTTGTTAGTATGCTTGAAGTATTATTATTTTTATGTCAATATGAACTTTTGTCTTGAATCTTTTGGTTCTGAATATTCATACCACAATTAAGAAGAATTACATTAAAATTATGCCAAGTAGCACTCCGCATCAAAAATTCTGTTTTTATCATTTACCTACTCGAGGACGAGCAGAAATTAAACTTGGGGATGCTTGATACGTCCCCAACGTATCTATAATTTTTGATTGCTCCATGCTATATTATCTACTGTTTTGGACATTATTGGGCTTTATTATCCACTTTTATATTATTTTTGCGACTAACCTATTAACCGGAGGCCCAACCCAGAATTGTTGTTTTTTGCCTGTTTTAGGGTTTCGAAGAAAAGGAATATCAAACGGAGTCCAAACGGAATGAAACCTTCGGGAACGTGATTTTCTCAATGAACAAGACCCAGGAGACTTGGACCCTACGTCAAGACACAAAATAGGAGGCCACGAGGTAGGGGGCGCGCCTACCCCCCCCAGGCGCGCCCTCCACCCTCCGTGGCCCCCTGTTGCTCCACCGCGTACTCCTTCCTCCTATATATACCTACGTACCCCCAAACGATCAGATACAGAGCCAAAACCCTAATTCCACCACCGCAACTTTCTGTATCCACGAGATCCCATCTTGGGGCCTGTTCCAGAGCTCCGCCGGAGGGGGCATCGATCACGGAGGGCTTCTACATCAACACCATAGCCCTTCCGATGAAGTGTGAGTAGTTCACCTCAGACCTACGGGTCCATAGTTAGTAGCTAGATGGCTTCTTCTCTCTTTTTGGATCTCAATACAATGTTCTCCCCCTCTCTTGTGGAGATCTATTCGATGTAATCTTCTTTTTGCGGTGTGTTTGTTGAGACCGATGAATTGTGGGTTTATGATCAAGTCTATCTATGAACAATATTTGAATCTTCTCTGAATTCTTTTATGTATGATTGGTTATCTTTGCAAGTCTCCCCCCCCCCCCCCAGGCGCGCCCTCCACCCTCGTGGGCCCCCTGTTGCTCCACTGACGTACTCCTTCCTCCTATATATACCTACATACCCCCAAACGATCAGATACGGAGCCAAACCCCTAATTCCACCGCCACAACTTTCTGTATCCACAAGATCCCATCTTGGGGCCTGTTCCGGAGCTCCGCCGGAGGGGGCATCGATCACAGAGGGCTTCTACATCAACACCATAGCCCTTCCGATGAAGTGTGAGTAGTTCACCTCAGACCTACGGGTCCATAGTTAGTAGCTAGATGGCTTCTTCTCGCTTTTTGGATCTCAATACAATGTTCTCCCCATCTCTTGTGGAGATCTATTCGATGTAATCTTCTTTTTGTGGTGTGTTTGTTGAGACCGATGAATTGTGGGTTTATGATCAAGTCTATCTATGAACAATATTTGAATCTTCTCTTAATTCTTTTATGTATGATTGGTTATCTTTGCAAGTCTCTTTGAATTATCAGTTTGGTTTGGCCCTACTAGATTGATCTTTCTTGCAATGGGAGAAGTGCTTAGCTTTGGGTTCAATCTTGCGGTGTCCTTTCCCAGTGACAGTAGGGGCAGCAAGGCATGTATTGTATTGTTGCCATCGAGGATAACAAGATGGGGTTTTCATCATATTGCATGAGTTTATCCCTCTACATCATGTCATCTTGCTTAAGGCGTTACTCTGTTTTCATTAACTTAATACTCTAGATGCATGCTAGATAGCGGTCGATGAGTGGAGTAATAGTAGTAGATGCAGGCAGGAGTCGGTCTACTTGTCTCGGACGTGATGCCTATATACATGATCATACCTAGATATTCTCATAAATATGCTCAATTATGTCAATTGCTCAACAGTAATTTGTTCACCCACCATAGAATACTTATGCTCTTGAGAGAAGCCACTAGTGAAACCTATGGCCCCTGGGTCTATCTTCATCATATTAATCTCCTACTACTTAGTTATTTCCTTTGCTTTTTACTTTGCTTTTATTTTACTTTGCATCTTTATCACAAAAATACCAAAAATATTATCTTATCATATCTATCAGATCTCACTCTCGTATGTGGCCGTGTAGGGATTGACAACCCCTTATCGCGTTGGTTGCGAGGATTTATTTGTTTTGTATAGGTGTGAGGGACTCGCGCGTAGCCTCCTACTGGATTGATACCTTGGTTCTCAAAAACTGAGGGAAATACTTACGCTACTTTGCTGCATCATCCCTTCCTCTTCGGGAAAACCAACGCAGTGCTCAAGAGGTAGCATTGATACAGTGAAGTAGTCTCGCCTGCGGACGACTCACCATCAGAATAGATGGCCGTCTCACCGCTAGATGTAGATCCTTCCTCAAATTCTGCTCCATGGATGAATCCCACGAAGGCACGTTTCATGGCGGGCCGAACTCGGGCGGGTCTCGCACGCTGAGCCGTCTCGATGATGCCGGTGCAGATGTCCGGCTTAGGGCCCGGCTCGCCGATTTTGCCGATGAAGACGTGGATTCCGCCGAAGGGGGGCCGGTACCTGTACTCAATTGAGTCGGCCTCGGGGCCCTAGCCTGCATCGTCGATGTAGAGCTTGCCGTGACGACTCTTGGTCATCCGGCCCACAGCGTATCCCTTGATCCCTTCGAAGTTGCCCTTCAAGAACTCAAAACCACTGTGCATTGGCTCCACGGTGGGCCCCAACTGTCATGGAATTGTCATGGCAGATGTCCTAGTGTGAGGACTTAGTCGTGGAGCCATTGCACTAGGTTAGCTTAAAGGGGTTAAACGGGACAAAGGATATAGGAGTTTATACTAGTTCAGCCCCTTGCGGTGAAGGTAAAGGCCTACTCCAGTTGAGGTGGTATTACTTATGTCTCGATTACCAGGGAGCGAATATGCCTGACCTAGCTTTCAATCTGTTGTCTCTTGCCCTAAACCGCCGCTAGGTCGTCCCTTTATATACACATGTTGACGCCCACCGGTTTTACAGAGTCCCGGCTAGTTCATATAACGTGTCCGGCTCGATGACCAAATACACATGCCTTACAATACAGGTTATACATATATGGCGGTTTACGCTTATGGGCTTTAAGCCGCCTCTGGGCCTTGTGCCTTTTAACGAGTCTTCATAGTGAACCGCCATCTTTAGCGCCTTTATGGGCTTTGTCTTGATAGACCGCCGTGGCTGAACCCGGCCCCTCCTAGGCGGGTTAACCTAATAGTTACATCCCCAACATTAGGCCCCAGGTTGATTTGAATTTGTTCATTTCAATCTTCAACACTTAGGGAAAAAATCCTTCTTCATTTGTTCTTCACAAGATGTTGTAACCCGCCATGACGTCATCCTCTGGAATGACGGAAACCCACCATGACATCATCAGCCATTAATTTCGTACGAGACACAACATATCTTAACGGATCTTTATCTTTAATTGACCACCCCGAAAATCAAAGCGCCGAAAAGGCTGGATAATCATCTTTTAGCCTCCTCGTTTCTTGCGCCCGCCTACTGACCCTTTCCTTATAAATAGGCCCCGACAGCCCATCCATTCTCCCCCTTCTTTCCTTCTCGTCTTCCTCCTCTCTCCGCGACGCCTCTGCACATATGAGCACTGCCGCCGCCGCGAAGCTCATCGTCGTCCTCGACCTCGGCCGTTGCATCACCCTGAACGGGACCAGAGAAAAACTGCAGCACCTCTCCATTGCTCAGCGGTTCCGGTGAGTACCTTATCTTCTCCACCGTAGATCTTCATTACGGTTTCTTCAGTTCTCATGAGTTCATCATCGTTCTTCATCACGCTTCTATTTAATCCTTACTTGGATCCAAAACTGGCCTTTGAAATATGCAAAACATGTTTCTATCCTTTGCCTTAATCACTGAGCATGCCCTTTAGCCGCAGAAATCTTACCAATGCGTTAGTTCCTCCACTGCTGCAATATTTAGGTTTTAATTTATTTTCCTTTTTCGCACAGTGCTAGATCCAAATACCTTGCTCTAGTCTGTAAAACCTGTTTATTTAACACTTAGCAGATTTCCCACTTTGACATATACCAATCTAATCATGGTGGCTTACATCACCGGTTCTCAATAGCCATATGTCATTAGGCCCCATTTAAGCCGCCATTCGGAGTATATGCTGCAGTTTTTTACTTCTGACTTTAATGAATCAACTTAACATGGCAAAAAAATTCTTTTCTTTAAGCTTTTCTCTTCACAATGCCGCCAAAGACAACCACTTCATGCAACTGGGTCAAGTCCATTGTTACCGAAGACACTCTCAAAGATTTTGTCAAAGTCGAGTACTTGCCAGCAAAGAATGTTATGCATTATCGTGCCCCCAATCTTGGTGAAGAAAGATCTCAACCAAAGGATAGTGAGGTCATTGTTTTCACTGACCACATGAACCGGGGCTTCTCACCGCCCGGCTCTAAATTTTTCCGAGATGTTCTGAACTTCTTTCAACTCCATCCGCAAGACATTAGACCCAATTCCGTGTCAAACATTTGCAACTTTCAAGTCTTCTGCGAAGTATACCTTCAAGAGGAGCCCAGTGTTGAACTTTTCAAAGAATATTTTTATTTGAACCACCAAAACGAGTTCACAAACAAACCCAGTTTGGAACTTGGCGCAATCTCAATTCAACGAAGAAGATATGCTATCTTCCCCTATGCTTGCTTGCCGAGTCATCCCAAGGATTAGAACCAAACATGGTTTTATTGCAAAGATACCTCTCCGGCTGACGAGAATCCCTTGCTGGGTTATCGTGTCGAGCGCCTGGACCCAAAACATCTTCTTCCTGAAAAACTTACCGCTGCTGAACGTGCAAAGCTTGCCCCCAGCACTGCAAAGGTTAAAGCTCTACTGGGAAATGGGTTAACTGGCATTGATTTGGTTCGGTGCTGGGTTTCCTAGCAAATCATACCCTTGAGCCGTCGGCCCGACTTAATGTGTACTTACACTGGTGGTATAAAAGATCCACTGCACCATGGCCCTGTGCGCTTAACTAACAAGGCAATCACCGAAATGACCAAGTCCCTTCTGAATGAAGATCTAGAAGATTGTAGCAAAGTGGGTCTGAACCCTTTATGCAAACTTAACCCGCCACCAGATGTGAGACTCTATTTTTTTTACCTTTACCTCATCATTTAAACGCTTTATTAACTCAAGTTTGATGAATTTTCACAGGCTGATTCTGATTTTTGGAAGAAGAAGTACGACCATGAAGCTGCCAAGAAGGCCAGGGCTGCCAAGAAAACCACTAAGAAAAACAAGAAGAAATCAAGCGCCTCCAGCATGTTTGAACTGGATGAAAACTCTGAGTCAGAGGTAGCCCTTGACTCCCTTGGCTCCTTTTTCAATCACCTTATTGACACTGACTATGCTCAGGATGACACGGGGGCCAGCCAAGCAGCTGAAGAAGAGGTAACTATTATTTCGTCCGACTCATAGCCTTTGCCAAGACAGAAAATTTGACGGGAAACCCGGAAAGTAAGCTTTTCGCACCCCTTAGCTCATTTGGATCCTCACTTTCTTTTGAAGCAACAGCAGCACGAGAGTCGGTGACAAACTCGGACCAGCGGAGGTGAAGAGTTATCGTCCGGTTTACCGAATACTCCAGCTCCACGAAAATGGCAAAATGAGGTCTTTCCAAACTTAACTCTTTTTACCCCTTGGCGGGTCTTATTCATCAGCCACTTTCCTTTCGATTCAAATTATCAGGAGATTTCTCGCCCTTCTTCCGGTGATTCAGCCCAAACTCAGCTGTCGGGTTTCAAGACTGCCCCTGGGTAACATCCCTTTTGTTTTCCATCTCCTTATGCTCTTATACTTGTACTGATCTCTCATGAACCGTGCAGTGGAAAAGCAAAACCTATCAAGAAGGCAAAGGTGACAAACGGTTTAAGATCCTAAAATCCCTGAACCGGAGCAGCAAATCCCAAACTCGGACATTGCTGAAAAACAACCAGAAGAACCTGCCCATGAGGCCCCACCAGAGATTCCTGACCCTTCCGGTGACCAGTCAGTACTCAATCCTTTGAATGCTGGATCATCAAGCCCAGTTAAACCGTCGGAGACACATACCGACAATGTTACGATTACTAGCACTGGCTTTCCAAAACCGGGAAATCCAACTATTTTGGCCAAACACTCCGCTAAACAGGAGTTTATTGAAAAGCGGAAAGTGAGATTTGATGTTGCTCACTATTCTCACTTGAGCAGCAGTGAAGTACTGTCTGGCTACCTCAACCAAGTACATACCAGCCGAGATCTTGAAATTGATATGGTGAAGCAAATGCATCGAAAATATGAGGTATGAATTCCGGCTTAAGTACAGTATGCATATCCTGTCAGCCCCCAAGCCTACTGTGTATAATAGAATTGAATATGCGGTAGACTTTAGAATAGCAATGAGTATAAAGCATCTTTGAGAAAAATCCTTCAAAAAACCATCTTTCACTTAGACCGGATTTTAATGATCAACATTGCATCTGTAGCCCTCAAGGGCCGGTTTAATCAGCATGAATGAACCGTACTTATTAGTGTTTAAAGATCAGAACTTACTCATGTAGCCCCCATGAGCCGTATGTGGTTGTTCGTGGCACTGGCGGGTCATCATAAAGTATTAGCAAAGTATGAGCAAATATGCATTAGCCCCCAAGTCCGAAGTATTGTCGCTTGCAAAGTGCTTGGGACTTAGTCATATAAACCGCGGTAGGAAGAACTCTTCAGTATGAGCAAATATGCATTAGCCCCCCAAGTGCCAAGTGTTGTTGCTTGCAAAAGGCTTGGGACTTATACTCCTGTAACCCGGGCATAAATGTGTTTGTAACTCTGTGTTTGTACAGGAAGCCACTGCTGAACTACAATCACAACTGGCTGATGCAAAAACCCAGCTGAAGATTCAAGAATCTGAGACCCGGAAAGCCGATTTAAAATTCAAGTTTAGCCTGGAGGAGATGGAAAAACTGAAGGCCGGTTTTCATGCTGAAAGAAACTCCTGGGCCGAAGAGAAAACCGCTCTAACGCAGCGTGCCAAAAAGGCTGAGGCTGATCTGGAAAAGGTGACCACTGAGCTAACCAGCTTAAACGCCGGGTGTCTCAGATGGTTTCTGCTATCTTTGGTAAGTCGTCGTGTGACCATTGAGATTGAATTTCTTCCGTGATGGTATAAACCGCCACTGATTACTTCCACGATTGCTACACAGGTCCAAGGAGTAGTAATCTACCATGGCTGAGTAACGACCAGATAGGGATCCATGCAGTTGCTCTGTAGACGACCTGCAAAATAATTGTAATGGATTGTCTATTAATGCACACATCCCAACTCAAATATGTGTTGTAATTTGAGGCTCTAGTCCATCCAACCACATCCCAAATAAGTTGTAATACTATTCGGAGGAGTAATGTTAAAGACCACATGTACCTTACACCATAAAAGCTTGGCTAGTGGGCATTTGAGAAAAAGGTGTTTCATAGTTTCATCATGATTGCAAAAGCAGCATGTTTACTACACTCCCATCTGCATTTTGCCAAGTTATCCATAGTCAGAATCACTTGTGTGCAAGCCACATAATTTTTTATTTTTAAAGACACTTTAATCTTCCAAATATAAAGCGATTTTGGGATTTAACCAGAGTCTATTAAATCTAGATACATGGACTTCACCCAGAAAACTCCTGCCATCGACAGTTTCCACTGAAGCGTATCAGCCTCATCAGAATGGTTAACCTCCATCAACCTGCACACAAGATGTAGCCATATGTCCCCTATCAGGGACCTTCGGAACTGAATGTATAGAGGAACCAACCCTAATATTGTAGGAGTACTAATAAAATACAACCGCCTCAAGCTACACGTAGTCACGGTTTTGATGGGTAAATTAGCAACTTTTTATTAGTTTATTTAATCCATGATGAATAAATCATGATGATGCTTGGAATAAAAGTATGAAGCTCGTACCGATATCTAAACAACCATGTACCAAACATAGAACCAAAACATCTATGAACACAATAAATACGACTACCACATGAACAGAGTAAATAGGGATGGTAAGATCATGCTCTCCAATAGGCTAGGGTAAAGCTGCCTCTGCAGCCTTCTTCTTGGCGGCGGCGGCGGCGATAGCCATGGGGCCGATGTCGGGGAAGTAGTCGACACCAAGACGATGACAAACAAGGAGCAGTCGCGCAGAGACGCTCTCCAAAAACCTTATCGCCGGTCTCTCGGTGCAGGATCGCAAAAGGCAGGGTTCTGAAGGCCTGCTTTCCTGAACGGCCGTGCACACGGTTGACGGAATGACACCACCGAAAGCATCAACCGTGAGAGAAATAGCATAATGATGGCTAGGGTTGTGTGCGAGTAGGGACCGAGAGTGTCGACTGGATTTGAGAGCCGAGATTTGAGATTGTAGCTACCTCGCACAATATATGAGGGGCGTGTCCGGATGCGTCCGTGGACATATAAGGGGACGGATTTGCCAAATCCGACTGTAACAACGAGTGATGTGCTGGTAGAACGAGGAAGTCGACCTAGAATGAGACGTGCTTGAGTACCCACTGGAACAATCGAGGTTTTGAGCCGTTATTAGCGAAGAATATTTATATTATGAGCTCAAATGGTTTGAATTCAAAATTTGTTTAATTTTTTGGACAGTAAAATGCCGAGAGTTTTGAGATTTTTTGAATACCGGATCTTCTGGCAGCTAGCCGAAAGAACAAAGTTGAGGAAGAAAAAGCATTTGTGGTGATGGAAATTCGAGTGCATGCGGAAGTAATGCTTGGTTACGTTTTTGCTACTCCAGAATACGCAGCAATCTACTCCTACTTACTAGCATAGCATTATATTTCCCAAGTCAAAGAAAAAAAAAGTAGCATTACATTTTCACTCATCAAGACATTGATTGGTCTGGTAATAAAGAAAAAGGAATTACTTTTATTTTACTAGTGCAAGGTTGGTTCGCTGCATGGTCAAAAGCAGTTTAGAGGCTTCTGCCACCCTTGCAACCGAGGATACCCATCCTAGCATCAACCTGAGATGAGCACACATGGAAACCGGGCCTGTTTGGTCTGCATTCTGCTGTACTCCAGAAGGGTCAAAAGTAGTACTGTACCTGCAAGGATCAAAAGCTACATTTCTTTGGGGAAAACAAGAAAGAGAAGATAGGATTATCGTACCACAGAGACTCCAGAAGGGTTTGGTTGGGGTTTAGGGGGAGGCCATGAGAAGAGAGATGGCATGTGCCAAAATGCAATCTTGTGGGGTAGTTGTTTTCTTTTACAGAAAGAAAGAGAAAAAGTTTGTTTTCTTTATGGAGTGTCTTTTTCGCATTGGTAGTACAATGCAGATGCCTCTTTTGCTGCCTCTGTTTTTGTCAGTTGGGGCCTTGTACTATGATGAACATGCCATTCACTTTGAGTTTGGAAACAGAAGATTGCTTTCTTATGA
Organism: Triticum urartu; assembly: GCF_003073215.2. Taxonomy (NCBI): domain Eukaryota; kingdom Viridiplantae; phylum Streptophyta; class Magnoliopsida; order Poales; family Poaceae; genus Triticum; species Triticum urartu. The sequence goes on from NC_053022.1 coordinate 43,437,787, forward strand.
TCAAGTACTCCTACTCATGTTACCCCATCAGATTATAATCCAGAATGTGCAGTCAATTTTTTTTTGAAAAAAATTGCACTTTTTTAGCATGATATTAGTCACATGGAACTGATACAGTCGACTGAAATCCACCATCAAAATACTGTTTTTACCATGAAAGATTTCGCTGTTGGCTGGTGGCATGCAGCCGTACTTGTTGGGGATTGACACGAGACCATACTGGCCCCTTTCATAAACCTATGCTAAATCATTTTGAGCCTGTTGCCTATAAATATTCTACTACTAGAAAACTTACGATGTGATGTCGGTGTCTTCCATTAATTCAGGCCAGGGTACTTCTACTCTCTTTTCCATGCGTCGTATTTACACTTTGCACAGTCAAAAGCAAACCTATTCATGACGGACAATGCCTGCGGATGAGCACCAGGCATAGTTTCTCCCTGCATATTCATGACCAGTTATTGACTAACTGAAGTTGGTTTAGCACTACTGCAAAGTCCAGGATTTGGTAGTCAGTTTTTAGTAGGGAATTTGCTATCCGTTATCCTGGGCAGGCATTGCCAAGTCTACAAAATCTAACTACCGAAACAGCCGCACCGTCGCTGTCATTATTGCAAACTGAACCTGGAACAGGCTCAACCATACCAGCCGAATGCAACTGGTAACATTTCAAGCCGTCTCTGTGAGTAAAGGCAAAATCTCGGAAGCTCGCCAAAGTCTGACGACAAAATCAATAGAAATGAACTTCACCACAAAAAATGATGTGTTTAAGTACGGCTCAGGGGGCCTCATATATTGACGAGGGAGCAATGCGAACCACTGTATATAGCTGACATGGTCTCAACTCTACTTCAGGAATACACAACTTTGCACTGATTATTGCAGGCCAATCTTGTATTGCGCATTTCTTAGGTAGAGGCAGGCAAGTGCCAAGTTTGGTAGAGCTTGTGTTCAGAAAAATAAGAAAAATAGAAGAGCAACCGGAATACACTGATCGATGATAAGAATTGCAAAGAAAGTAGGGGTCAACATAAACTTTGCTGCTGATACATGTCTTGAAGCCTAAGCAACAAAAGCAGAGTCAGACCAGGCAGTCAAAACCCGCATTAACACGTCCAATCCCAACTTTACTACAAATCTTGGAGTCTTGATTCAGAGGAAAGAAGAAGAAAAAATCTACCAGTACGAAGCATTCTTCAAACGAGAAGCATCATGAGACATCGAAATTGAGGATTGTTTTCCATTGATTTGATTCTTCCTTCAGGCTGCCCACTTCTCTTGTGTCAGTCTAGGCAAACCCCAAAGGCTTTAGAGGACTAGTACATCCTTTCCTCTTTTTTACCTTCGGTGCGTAAGAAATATGAAAAATCACATATTTATTACGTAATCTGCCCACATCCTCTTTGCAATATCGTCTCTTAAAGCACCGCCCGTGTCACACTGATTGTTGAGTGCTGAAACAACATGGCCATGTGCGCCATTCCCACTTTCACGGGTATCGATTGGGATTGTTTGGTTAACTGAGGGTCCTTCAGCATCTTCTTGCCTCTGAATTATGTTATGCAACACCACTGCCGCTGCTGGAATTTTCAGTTGAGTCTCTAACCGGTATGATGTCGCAACCTTTAAAACTGGAAATCTCATCTTTAATAGACCTATAGCATCTTTTATATGGCCATGCAGTTGTGCATGGCGAAGGTTGAACAACTCCTTGTAGTCTCTTGCTGGGCAACTTCTCTGCTCCTGCTCTTCGATATGGTAAGGGATCCCGCTATAAGGAGCAAGAAAAGAAGGAGTGTTCGGATAACCCCCATCTACCAAATAATATTTGCCTCTTGGAACTTGAAATCCAGATTCTATGGCAGAATGCAAGACCTCTGCATCAGGTGCAGAGCCTTCCCAGCCAGAGGACACATGGACAAAATTGAGATCAAAATCACAAGCAAGCATAACATTTTGAGTGATGGATCCTTCTCTATTTCGATATGGAGCCGCTTCCCTATCTGATATTGTCAACGGGACATGAATTCCATCGATTGCTCCTATACAGTTCTGCAAGAGAAAACATCTACTAAGTAATTGAGATGTAACAGAAAAGCATACAAGTTACGAAACTAGGCAACCTTAAGTTACACACACTTACCTCAAAGTATGGCCCGAAATGCGGATCAGATAATATTTTCCAATGAGTCTTAGTTCCAGGATGCTTCACAAAGTCACCTTTCAGTGAGACGATCGCATCAAAGCATGCCTTGATATGTCTATGGATGGTCTCTCTGCTGCGCTCAAATCTATCACTTAGTTGGTCAAAATTAGCGTTTCGTGAGAGCATGTACACAAACATGCCGATCTGCTCTTCCACAGAAACACCTCTTGTATTCCGCAGGAGATGTTTTGACCTAACATACTGTGAAAATTCACGGAGAACATGAGGTTCAATCCAAAGTTTCGGATAGCCCTGACCTCGTTCGTCTTCAAGAACTTCGCATATCCATTCTGCGCCACTGCGATATCGTGTACGTTTTGCCTCGTACCCAGCAGAAGCCAGATATAAAGCTGGCAAAATGAGTAGCATCATCTCATCATCTTCTTCCTCCGAGTCACTGAGATCTTCAGGATCCATTTTGCCAAAAATCACTAGCATTCAGAAAGATTAAATTTCAAATGAAGAACCGGGAAGCAAATATATATATGTCTGCAAAAAGTTCAAAGGAGGTGCTGGACAATAACAATCAAGAAGTAGAGGGAAAAGTAGGATGAATATTAATGTTAGCTTGACCAAGGAATTTCCCACAGCAATAAGTTACTTCATTCGTCATTGAGGAATAGAAGGATTTATCGGTAACTGCTTAAGAAAAAGAGCTGGCAGCTCATATTTGGGTCTCAAGAATCTTTCCCGTACATTTTGTTTCATTGTTTGATGGTATAAACCATGGTTCCTGCACGTTTGTGCACTACTAACAACACCATGTGATAAATATGTAACATATGATGCAGCAGATGAGTTACACATATCAGGAAAAATCCATCTAACCGGAAGTGCATCGAATAATAGATCCCCCATGTAATTAGCGAATGTTACCAACATATGAGCCATAAGTAACAACAGGCTAACGGCCGCATCAAACATTAGTAACACTAGTCCTCCAAACTAGAAAAACACACTCTATCTCTATCTGTATTAGAGCGGATTGGGGAGGCATCGGGCGCTACCTGAGGATTGGCGACGGAGCAGAGGCTGCCCAAGCCGTCGCCGGCAAGCAGGGAGGGCGCAGGGTACGAGGCGGACAGAGGGCAAGGGCGCGTGGATACGGGGACCGGGAGGGGGGGATTCACATCCGGCGAAGCCACCGGCCACCGCAGATGAGCGCCGTCGGTCAGCGAGGAAAGAGAAACTGGACTGTCGTTGAAGAACTTGTCGTTCTGGGGCGCCGGGCCACCTTTACACATGGGCCTCATCTACGCGCAGCCCAACCGACATTTCTTACCAGCATTGTTCAGTCTCGTTTGTAGCCCTTTTTCGAAGCAAGTCAACTGACTTCACTCCATACTGCTCAAAAAACAAAATTCACTCCATACGAAGATACCGTTCATTCAAGTTTTCATTGGGCGCATTTAGCATGCCTCAAATTCATTCTCCCTTTTAATTACACTTTTTTTGTATAAATTTCGCACGGGGAACTTTTATAGGAGAAGTTTGAATTCGTTCTATTCGGATCAATCTTGGTTCAAAATGGTTTAATAATTGCCTACATAATTTGGGCAGCCTTTGATATTTATTTTAAGCAAAGGGCTGCCTTTTCTTTTTGGGTATATCCTTTGCTGCTTTTTTTTGAGAAATGGAAGCCCAATTACGTTAGCGAAAATGAGGCCTGCACAGCCGACGGGCTTTCGTAGTCTCGTAGAAAAAAACTCCGAGGCTCCAAGGTCTCCACGCCTCCACCGCCCCACTCACAACCTTATCGTCGCCGCGGCACGAGCAAAGATGGCGCCGCCGGCAGCAGCGCCGCCTCCCGCCATGTCCGCCCTCCCCACCTTCGCCTCCTCGCACCCATACCCTTCCCTCCCCACGCCCAAAACCGCCGCCCCCAAACCACGCCTCACCCTGGCCTATGCCGGCGCCGCCGCGGCTCCCAATGCCGTCCCCCACCGCAGCGCCGCCGCCTCCAACGACCGCCTGCGAGGGCTGGTCCGCCGCGGCGACCTCGAGGGGGCCCTCCGGCTCGTCGAGTCCATGGCGGGCCTCGACCCTTCCGCGGCCGCCGCCGCACCGGGGCCCTGCGCCGCGCTCATCAAGAAGCTGTGCGCGTCCGGGCGCACCGCGGAGGCCCGGCGCGTGCTGGCCGCCTGCGAGCCCGACGTCATGGCCTACAACGCCATGGTCGCCGGGTACTGCGTCACGGGGCAGCTCGACAACGCGCGCCGGCTCGTCGCGGCGATGCCCATGGAGCCCGACGCCTACACCTACAACACCCTCATCCGCGGCCTGTGCGGGCGCGGCAGGACCGACAATGCCCTCGCGGTGCTCGACGATATGCTCCGCCGTGGGTGCGTCCCCGACGTGGTCACCTACACCATCCTGCTCGAGGCCACCTGCAAGAGGAGCGGGTACAAGCAGGCCATGAAGCTGCTCGACGAGATGCGCGACAAGGGGTGCGCCCCGGACATAATCACCTACAACGTCGTCGTCAACGGCATTTGCCAGGAAGGGCGGGTCGATGACGCCATGGAGTTCTTGAAGAGCCTGCCATCCAACGGATGCGAGCCGAACACCGTCAGCTACAACATTGTGTTGAAGGGCTTGTGTACCGCGGAGCGGTGGGAGGACGCCGAGAAGCTCATGGCTGAGATGAGTCGCAAGGGGTGCCCCCCAAATGTGGTGACATTCAACATGCTCATCAGCTTTTTGTGCCGGAGAGGATTGGTCGAGCCTGCGATGGAGATTCTTGATCAGATCCCAAAGTACGGGTGCACGCCCAATTCGTTGAGCTACAACCCGATACTTCACGCGTTCTGCAAGCAAAAGAAGATGGATAGAGCCATGGCGTTTGTGGAACTGATGGTGTCCAGCGGCTGTTACCCCGACATCGTCTCATACAACACTCTTCTTACCGCGCTGTGTCGCGGTGGGGAGGTTGATGCCGCTGTTGAGTTGCTTCATCAACTCAAGGACAAAGGCTGCACCCCTGTCTTGATTAGCTACAACACCGTCATCGATGGCCTTACCAAAGCCGGCAAGACAGAGGAAGCTTTAGAGCTGCTGAATGAAATGGTAACCAAAGGGCTCCAGCCGGATATAATCACTTACTCGACAATATCTTCTGGCCTTTGTCGGGAAGACAGAATCGAAGAAGCGATCAAAGCATTTTGTAAAGTGCAAGACATGGGCATAAGGCCCAACACTGTGCTGTACAACGCGATACTTCTTGGGCTTTGCAAAAGGCGTGAAACACATAGTGCTATCGATCTGTTTACCTACATGGTATCAAATGGCTGCATGCCAAACGAATCGACTTACACTATATTGATTGAAGGCTTGGCTTATGAAGGCCTGGTCAAGGAGGCACGGGAAATGCTGGCTGAGTTGTGCTCCAGAGGGGTGGTGAGTAAGACTTTGGTAAATAAGGGAGCCATTCGGTTACTTGATGCTTGATGGAACTATGCATACTTAAAAAGGTTGACCAGACCAGTAGGAGTGTGTGGATCCAGGAGTATGTTCTTGTGCATCTTAGGCAGTACGTAGAGATACTAAATTGTTCTTAATGATGTCTTATTCGACGCTGTGTTCTTCTGAACATGTGAGTGTCCTTTCTTAATGTGAAGCGCACAGCCTCCTCCAGTTCAACTTGCTAGAAACTTGTACAGGATTATTCTCTCTTATTTAATGTACTCAATAGGGAGCTATCCTATTTTGTTTCTGTAGAACTGTTCTGACCGGAAAATAGTTTTCTGTTTTCTTAGATTACACGGACTAAAGAAAGGAATGCGTTGACACTCAATTCTGATTCAAACTACTTATTCTGCTTTCTCAGCTGAGTTCGCAATAAAAACCAAGACAAATCCAATGTTTATGCTATTTTCCCAGATAATCTTAAGACACCTAAAGTTTGCCTATCTGCTGCAACTATCCACTAAGCTTTTTGGTTATGCAAAGTTTATACTTTTATCATTCATCATTGTACCATGTATGAATATAACACCTGCATTTACTACTCTGGTCATTGTGGTGATGTTCAGGTTCAGTTATATATTCTATTCAAAGTTTCCAGCAAAACATTAGAAACTTCAGTTGGCAAATTGCGCTGTTCATAGTGTTGGGTCCATGCAGTTTGTGCTTTCCCAGCTTGCATAAAAAGGTGATTTCATAGGTGACGAAGCATTGGCCGGTCAGAGTGACAGAGTAGATAATACTTATGTACCGTACTAAACTTGTGGAGAGTTTTCAACACTACTTCTGTTCTTACATTTCTATACTGAATATTTGAGTCCGAGTTCTGTGAACTTCCGAGTTCCGGCAGAATTTCAACTAAGCATGACTTTGCCCAGACTGTAGACACAACCATGATTGATCCCATAGAAAGAAATGCAGGGGGAACCTTTATTTTTTCTGAAAGATCCTGCTAAGTGCTGGCCTTTTCTTATAGATATTTAGCAGGGAGCAAAGTTTACATCATGCAGGTCCAAAGGATCAAAGGAGGAAGGAAAAAGGGAACGAAAAAGAACCCCCTCTGGAGGCAGCGACGTCCCTCCGTCCAGGCATCTCCGGATTGACGTGACGATGGTTTATTGGTGCAAGGCCCTTCAGTTCTGATGAAGGTGCGGTTTGATATGCCATAGCTCCAGGCATCTCTCTCGCCAGGGAAGCCGATTGATATGCCATAACTGAACTTGGCACATGAGATGAGGTACTATTTCTTCTTTTGCGAGGGGTATCTTCCTCTCGTTTATAACTTTTTTTTTGAAGTTGAGTTGAAGTCTTAATTCAAATCAATTCACAGTCCTGATATCCATTAGGAGAAACGGAGGGGCTTCACGGAAAATGCGTAGGCAGCTGCCACGGTTGTCTGTTTACTTACAAAATACTAGGACGAAATCAGAGTACAGAAAAGGGACAATATTTGCGATGCCGGTGTGCAGGTCATTTTTCCAGATGTTCATCAGCCAAAAATAACCTCACTCTAAAACCTTAACCAAATCTAACACTTTTGTTTAGCGTCAGTTTCCTTGGCGCTGAACTTTACTATGCCAGCACCAATGCGCCAGATGCGGTTTTGTCAAGCCGTAGGCATTGTTGGGTTTCCATATTTTTGTACTTTGTTTTTTTTTCAAAATACAAGGTTATCAGGTTTTTTTAAAGTCAAACCCCAGCTTCATTTCCGAGCCTGCCGGACATGAGGAAGAGATGACGTGGAACACAGACGCCCCCACGGCGGCGAAGATTTTGATTAGGTTAAAATTGAAATAAGTAAGAAAATTCCCTCTCCCACACGCCTCCTCAAGCGACCCCACCTCGCGCTCCCGATGCTGCGCCGACACCTCCTCCCCTTCTCTCACGGCCTCTACAAGCATCCGCAAATCTTCCCTCTCCCATAATCTCCTGTTTTGCCTCTCAATCACGAATCAGGATCCATGGAGGTTTCCGACAAGTGCTACTCGATCTGCTATACGGCAGCGGCCGGGACCGCCGGCCGTGGGTCTGCGTCTCGCTGCTCATCCTCGGGAGGTTGCACGCGGAGGGAACTCGGTGTTGGCGAGGTTCCATGGAGTGCCAAGCGGGGACGAGCATGACCTTCTATTCCCCGGCTCTTCTCCGACCCCAGGAAGATCGATGATGGGGATCGAAGCGCCGGTGCTCCAATCCGGTGGAGGGCTGGGGGCGGAGGTGCAGGCCCAAAACACTACCCAGAAGGAGGCGCCCCGGATGAGCAACACACGTCGTGTTCCTCCCGCTCATGGAGGACGCGCTCTCGGTCGCCGGCGGTTTCCTTCTGTCTACGGCGATGGGTTGCCTCTTCTTCTCCGTTCGTGTGGTCAGGTTTGTTCTTCTTCCATCATGTTCCTTCTTTTGTCTCGTCACAAGCACATGCCACGGAGGCTAAACTCTTTTGGCAACCGATTGAAAAATCTGCTGGAGGAGAGCTTCATTAGATCTGCCTACTCCTGTACTTTCAGTTACATGTGTGACTCGAAAAAATACACTATATGTTACTATGCTATATATATTCCTTAAGTTATGTATAGAACCTCTACCTATATACTTGGATCACCGGATTGTTCAATTCTTTTTATGCAACAAAACTACAGAATTAGTACTTATCATTGCAGTGTCGTGTTCTGTGTATACCAATATCTCTACCACTATAATACACCAGTCTTGAATTTGGATTCACCACCCCACTTGTTTTTTAGTCCGCTTGGGTACTGATCACCTGAACTAATAATTAACTAATAGCCAAGATACAGTGCAGAGAGTTAACTTGCCGGGTGATACATGAGAGCATTTATATAATGGTTGGTTCTATCAAGTTTTTTACCGATTTATACTGAATTAAAGTTGTTGATATGGCGATAGGGTCTCCAGTGTACATGATTATTGATTAAATTTCTATATAAACTTCTTCTTCCAATTTGTTCAATTGTAAGACTAGTGATGTAACAATGAACGTTAGTTGTATTGTTCTGCTCTTGGTTAGTACAAGAAATGCTTGAGTTGTCAATCAGGAAGAACTTCAATTCTTCAAGCAAGAACTCTAGACTGGGCTTTCAAATAAGTTGGACTGTAGATAATGTCCATATTTGTGATCATTGATGCTTGTGCTTTCTTCTTCATGTTCTGGTGAGGAAGAAGGGAAAACGCTGGAGCCAATAGATGTTTAGTGGGGCTATGTTCTGAATTGACAAAGCTAAAGGAAGCACATGCCATCTATCTCTCATATTGGTTATTTGGATCCTGAGAAATCACCATGCCTAGCTTAAATTTATTGACACTAGCTTGTTCTGATAAAAAAAATCAATGCAAGGAAGGAAACAGAATATGGGGATTGCAACTATAGAATGGTGATTCTCTGTTTTCGAGTCGCTCGACTAGTCGTCGACTAGTCGATGAGTCACACTGGCAGGGTCGACTCAGCCTAGCGACTCGACTCATGGTATGAGTCGAGCGACTCGAGCGACTAGTCACGACTCGTCGTGTTTTCTGGGTCGAACGACTCAATTTTTTTTCTCTAATCTTGCTTGCTGGAAACCTAGATCGAAGCAGTTCCCCCTCCCCCCTGACCCAACCCTATCCTTGGCAACCGCCGCCGCCCATGGTTGCTGGCTTGCTGCTCCTCCCCTCCTCCCCTGGTTGCTGCTGCATATCTGCTCCGTCCCTCCTCTGGTTGCTGCTGCTGGTGGTCTGCTCCTCCCCTCCTTCCATGGTTGCTGCTGCTGCTGGTCTGCTCCTCCCCTGAGCTACCAAGCAGAAGCACTAGAGGTCTAGAGCAGATCAGAGCAAAAGGAAAAGAGATGATACAGGATAGTGCTTCTGTATGGTAATTTTATTGTACCTACTGCCTACTGCATAACTCATGTCGACTCGTCGACCATGAGTCTAGACTAGTCACGATTAGTCTAGAGTCGCCGCCCCTGAGCGACTCGTCGACTCATCGACTCAAAAACCAGGTGATTAGATATTCTTGATAGAGAGGCATAGATTTCTAATGTCAGTCTTAGATAGAGTTAACATATAGCTGCAGTTTTTGCGACTACGGAATTGTGATTGGATATTCTTGAGTATTCAGTTCTTCAGTACTGTTAATTGAACATACACCGGAAGTCAAATTTCCAGGTATGTACTAACCTTCCAGTAATCAGGGGTATCATAGGTTATGTATTAATACCTATTGGAAACTCCTATCTTACTGATGACTCTCCCTTGTAGGTAAATCTGATCAAGACTACTAGATGATCCAAATGGAGGATTACTTCACTTTCAGACCCACTTTGTAATTGTACATCATTGTCTTACCACAGAAGTTCAGATGGACATAGTATCCAGGATACCAACCATTTGGAACTCCTCTCTACAAAAAAGGGTTAAGGGGATTGGTAACTGGAGTTCAGAGCATAAAATTATTCTAATTGCCATGCCTACAGTATTGTATACACAGATTTGAGAGAGGAATAGGTACCACTTTTCCTCAACATTTAGTTATCCATACAAGCAGTAATGCCTATGCTAAGTTGTTATTTTCTTATACATGATTTTTTTATCATAGATGGATAGATGAGCAATGGACCATTAAAGTTGCTTTCCATGGTTCTCTTAGGGACCATTGCAAAAGGTGTTTTTGTTTGGATAAAGGTCATCGAGCTAAGGTAAGCTCTCCATAGACTGGAACATTATCATGTCCTCGCCGGCGAGGAAGCCAGGTGACCTTCTCATCCAATGTCTTTCCCTCCTTATCCCTTTCTCCTATCGTAGTTCCCTCTCAATGCGTTAGTTTCTTTCGTCGTCGCTAGGTTCCCATGGCACTCTGCCACGCTCGCTTCAGTAGCTCGTTGATTAAGAGGTACGAGTGGGTGGCCAGCTGCAATGTCTAGATGGAAGACCTCTCCTGTTCAGATTTATTTTGGGTTCTTGATTCCTTTCTCCCAATGGTTATATGTAATTAGTACAACATTAGGAAAAAAATTATACCATGTTTCTGGCTGGATGCATTGAGTTGTTGGAATTGTTGTATTAGAAGTGCACTCTTGATTGCCTTACCAATGGTCCAAAATAATTGCACAACCCATGAAATTGACCGTGGTTTTAATGTACTTTTGTTACAATAGAGTTTTTTTTAGGAGCAAAGGACAGTGGGAGAGATCTCCCACTGACTTGTAACTATAAAAAGAAGGACGTCAGTTACATTTACAATATACTAGAGTATATTTCATTATTTCCCAGTTTGGACATACTTCTATTGATTTGCTTCTCATAAATATTATCATGCATGTATCAGCTGGTGATTGTGTGATAGTGGCGTGCTCTCATAAATATTATGTGTTTCCAGGAAGATGAATCCTTTCCGAATAGGGACTAGGTTGGTTACTTCTTTTGTAATTATATGTTTCAGTGATAGCTACTTGATTAAATGGTTCCATCTGTTTCTTATTCTTGTCATCTAACGTAGATAAATAGATTATATGCTTTTGTGCTGAATTACGTGGAAGGTCGAGACGACCGCACATACGTATTTTTTTATGTTTATTACCGCATGGATGCCTACTGACCCTAAATATTTTTGTTTAAAATGTTTTCCTATGAAGTTTCTATACTATATAAGAAAGTTGGTCTCAACTATTTGAGGTCATATTCTATTTTAAAGATTACTCATATAGTTTCATAGCTGATTCAGTTGCATTCGTTGAGAACAAGTGTTTGTATCAATCTTGTTTTTCAGGTTACTCGTATTACATATGGATGGATTTCTTGCAGGCTTGTATGCCAGATTTTATTTCAACTGTATGTAATCTTTTCTTTGACAAGAGGGTATGTATTCTGGACAAATTCTGTAATTATATGTTTCCAGTGATAGCTGTTAGATTAAATGATTGGTCCTATCCATGTGTAATCATGTATTATTTGGGATGAGACTTGTATTTTTAGTCTGTATAATTTTGTAATGGATTGAACATATTCCTGTAATTTTGAACTGTGGAACACATAGAAGTTAGTTAATTTTGGTAGTATTTGTGGCTTGTTGTGCTCACCCTAGAGGCATCGCAGAAGCTTTCCCATGTTTCTGAACTGATGTCATCCTTGCTACGACAATTCTTGATCTTGGGCCACACCAGATTCATACGCTTTGTGAATCGGTATGTTGAATAAATCAGAGTCGCTCAGGACGGCCACATGATTCAAGCTGAATCTGATATCATTTGTGCTTCCGTGCTCACTGTTCAGGTGGGTCATATAATTGAAGTTGAATCTGATAATACCAAGAGTCTAAGAGGGACGAATACCTGAAGAGATTGATGAGCCTTCCTAATCAGGTTCCCTTCTAGCATGCATTTTTACCTTCTTTATCATTTCTCTTAAGGATAGTCTTTGCAAGGTTATCTTGTGATCAGTTTGATTTGAAAAAAATGGGCTGAAATAATTCGACAGGTGGGCCAAAGCATTGATATCCTGAAGAACCACAATGTTATCAGATCTCTTCTTAACATTTTGCAGGTAATAATCGAGCCTGTATTTGAATCTTGTGGCCTTACAAGCCTAAATGGCAATGTTGTTAGTTGTTTATTGTTGTGAAGTTCTTTACTTAATTTATAAATTCACTATAAGATTGTGGTTTTCTACTTAAAGAAATGATATTTGTTAGACGACCAAACTCACTTGCATGTCATTCCTTAAGAAGATCAGTCTCCCAAATGCTTTAGTTAGTTGCTAGCCAAGGCAAAAAAATTTATGTAATCTGCCCCGTGAGAGGGTGTGGTCTTTGTCAAGGAGTACACTACGATGCCGAACCGACGATGATGAAGGCGAGCGTCGGCTCAGTGCGGGGTAGTGGAGAGCGGTGACAGTAATAAGAGTTGTCTGTAATGCATTTTCCATGCCATCTGGTTGTATCTCCGTATGTCTTCTTTCCTGTGCTATAAATACAAGCAAATGTGCTACACTACCTTTGGACCAACTGTAATGGGTGGTCCTCATTATCTATATATTCAGTTTAAGTTTATCTGAACTTGCAATTTCTCTGTTGCAACACATGCCTAGTGTCCTCATGTGCACTAAGTACGAGATGCTTCCTTTCCTAACAAATATCAATCAGTTATGAACATCAGCTCATATAATTTGATTATTTTTGGAGACCTATCCATGTAACTCACTGATGCATGTAACTAGCATATTTATCTGCTAAGCCTCCTAGAAATGTTCATGTCACAATATGGAACAAACAAGCAAGCTGAATGGGCAGCAACAAATGAGGCACCGCACCATCACGCCTCAAGCGGCGCCACCAGGTGGCGCCCCAACCACTAGTGCCCATAAAGAGACACGGTGTGGTTTTAGGGCTAGATGCGCGTGGTGAAGTTGCGGAAAATCTGTCTGATAAAGCTCACGAGGAGACTTACCCCAACCGTACCAGCTGGTCTTGAAATCGCGACACGTGCATCCTATTTCCTCCTCTCTCCTTCACAAAGCAAAAACATGTGCATGCACGACACTTGCACTTACCCTAAGCTCTTCCAACTAACCGCAAGTTTAGCTTGCAAACCACGGCGCCATGATGCAATAGACCCAAGAAAAGAAGCACCACACTACCAGAAAAGAACACATACTCTCTTCGGCCTTTAAAAAGTATACTTTCAATTTTATTGAAGGGTCATACTATCTTAAAATTTAACCGAGTTTGTGTAAAAATATATAAATAATTGGAAAACCAAATAGGTATATGATGCAGATATATTTTATTTGAATCGAATGCTACTAACTTCATGGCATAAATGTTGATGTATTATATTGTATAAATACGATCAAACATGAAAATGTTTGACTTTTCAACGGAGTTGGAAGTACACTCTTCAAAGGACGGATGGAGTACAATGACTCCAAATCCTCCCCTAATAACCTTTACTAGATTGGGATCGCGCCCTGGCGTAAGGGTGCCGGTCCCAACGTTTTGATAAAGCTGGTAATGCTAAGTTAGTAAAAATCTAGATTTAACAAAATGAAGAAGAAACATTCAATTGTTATAGAAGCAATACATAGTGGTATCGGCATGATATTGTAAGGCGGAATCGATTTCAGTGTGTTCTGCCATAGCCTACGAATAATATTATAATTTTCAAAAGGTTTGTATCGACAATAACTCGTAGGACCAAGAAGTACAAATGGCATACATCACCATGTTTGCACGGTTATACCAGCAGCAAACTACATGTAACAAATTTTCATTTGAAAAATCAAGAAAGAAATTATCAAAAGCCAATGTAGAAACAAAATGTGGTATTTCTCATGCAGCCAACAGAAATAGATCAAGACGGGCTAAAGTCTATGTCGACCAATACATTATCTGCTAGAGAATCTTTAACTTCCCTTTGCCAAGAATTGAGCAAGCTCCTCCGCACATGAAATTCTCTAAATGTGCACTATCTTGCCTGCAGGGCCTGATGACTCCGTTCCAGATGACACGCTTGAGCTCAAGTGGGAGTTCGACGAGGACTCACACCGTTACTATGTGTCTTTCCCTGATGATCAGTAGTGGTGCCCAGTTGGGGCGATCGGGACTGTGTCGCGTGTTGGGTTTATCTTTTATTTTGGCGCCATAGTCGGGCCATGAGTGTTTGGTTGATGTAATGCTATTTATGTACTTTGATTGACGTGGCGAGTGTAACCCAACTATGTATCTCCCCTTTTATTATCTATATATTACATGGGATGTTGTAAAGATTGACTAACTTGCGACATTGCTTTCAATGCGGTTATGCTTTTAAGTCGTGCCTCGACACGTAGGAATATAGCCGCATCGAGGGCGTTACAAGTTGGTAATCAGAGCCTTCCCCGACCTTAGGAGCCCCCATTGCTTGATCGTTTTTAGCAGCCGTTGTTGAGTCTAGAAAAATTGTTTTGAGTCATTTAGGAATTATATATCGGAGAGTTTAGGAATTCTTTTTACTCCCCAGTCTCCTCATCGCTCTGGTAAGGCATCCTGACGTAGAGTTTTGACTCTTCTCTTCTCAAATTTCACTAAAAAAATTTAGGATCATGCGGGTATCTTAGAATCGTTCCGATGGTTTTGTGACGAGAACATTGTTCTTGGTGCCTCCTGTCTTTAGGGGTTGTGGCAGTGTTCCGGGGAGTTGAGCTCCGAGGTGTTGTCGTCACAATTTTATCATTGCAGTTCTGAAATATCTGAGTTTAGTACGCTGACATCGAAAATCTCTTTTATGCAGTTCGTTGGTGAGATAACCTCGACGCCACCCAGTACTGGGGCGGGAGTTCGGGAGTATCGCCATAACTTGTATAACAGATGCTTTTCGAAGGTTGAGGTAGATGGTTTCCGAAGTTTTTCTCGGTTATGTGTTGAAGGATGGATACAGCTGGATGTAGGATTTGCTAGATTTGGGTGAGATATTATGCTTCTCCTGTATCCCCAACACCTGATTGCATACCTGAAAAGGTTCGGGAGTTTCATAGGTGGGAATTCTTGTAGCTCTAGTTCTTCTTCCACGGATATTTGGTTTGAGATTGGGATTTCTTACCGAGTATCCGTTCTTGATCCGTACCTTGTTGATTTATTCCTCTACCTAAATTCTAAGTGGCTTCTCAATTTATGGATATGTGACCATTTCAAGTGGAATGCATTTGTTCTTATGTTCGGATGTAAAGACTATATGTTGCAATTTTAACCCGTTGGATTCAGCTTCATTTTATCTGTCAATGTGCTAACGGTTGTCACCATCTTCAGGATGGCTCCCGCTAAGAGCACCAATCAGAATCAGAATCAGGATCCGCCACCACCTCCACCTCCTCCA
Source organism: Triticum urartu (assembly GCF_003073215.2). Classification (NCBI taxonomy): domain Eukaryota; kingdom Viridiplantae; phylum Streptophyta; class Magnoliopsida; order Poales; family Poaceae; genus Triticum; species Triticum urartu. The sequence continues at coordinate 43,453,294 of NC_053022.1, forward strand.
GAGGCATGGCAAGCTGTGATGGCCGCAACCAATGCAAACACACAGTTGATCATGCAAATTCTTCAAGAGCGCAATCAAGCGAACCAAGGCAACAATCAAAATCACTTTGCTACACTCAACCAGTTCCTTGCTAACGGGCCAAAGACTTTCAGCAATTGTGTTGAGGCAACTGATGCTGATGATTGGCTTGTGGATCTGTGCAAGCATTTCGAGTGCAGTAATGTCAGGCCTGAGGACTTCGTCAAGTTCGCTTCCTTCCAACTCAAAGACCAAGCTGCAGAATGGTTCCAGCAGTACAAGGATTCCAGAGGAGGCCGTGTGATTACCTGGGATGAATTTCGTCAAGACTTCAAAGCTCATCATATTCCTCAGAGCGTGGTTGAAAGCAAGCGTGAGGAATTCCGCAACCTGAAGCAAGGCTCTTTGTCTGTCTATGACTACAACAAGTTGTTTCAGAAGCTCGCCCGCTTTGCTAAGTAGGACGTCCCTAACGAGAAGAGCATGATATACCAGTTCAGGGGTGGTCTCAGAGAAGAAATCCAGCTAGCTCTTGTTCTCTTTGAGCCCTTGAGGTACGATGAGTTCTACAACATGGCATTGAAGCAAGAGGCCGCTCAACTGAGGTGTGATGCTTCCAAGAAGCGAGTCAGAGATGCTACTCCTTCTTCCTCTACTCAAGTGGCCAAGCAGCAGAAGTATTGGCTTCCTCCTCCTCCGTTCCGTCAGCCGTATCAGCAGAAGAGCAAAGGTGGCAGTGGATCTTCCCACCCACCCAACCCTGGCTTTCAGAACAAGACTTCGTCTCAAGCTCCAAGATCGAGTGCTCCGTATCACCGTCCGCTTTCAGAGGTCACGTGCAACAAGTGCCAACAGAAGGGTCACTATGCCAACAAGTGCTTCAATCAGAGGCGCCTTCCTCCTCCTCCTCCCGTGAGATCGACAAGTACAGCTGTGGTCAAGCATAACCCCAAGTCTGCAAAGGTCAACTTGCTGAATGCAGCTCAGGCAGAGGACTCGTCAGATGTCATCATGGGTAACCTTCCTGTTAATGATATTCCTGCTAAAGTTCTTTTTGACACTGGTGCATCGCATTGTTTCATCTCGAGACCATTCGTTTCTAAGCATGAGTTGCCTTTACAAGATTTGCCTAGTCAGTTATATGTTGTTTCTCCGGGTAAATTCATGAATGCAAGCGCTATGGCCCCGGATGTTACTATCACGTTGGGCGACTACAAGTTTCTTTCTTCTCCGGTGGTTCTTGGCAACTCGGATATTGATCTTATTCTCGGGATGGATTGGCTTTCTAAGCACAAGGCGCATCTTGATTGTGCCGCCAGGCAGATGTTGGGTTTCGTAGTAATTTCAAAAAAATTCCTACGCACACGCAAGATCATGTGATGCATAGCAACGAGAGGGGAGAGTGTTGTCTACGTACCCAACGCAGACCGACTGCGGAAGCGCTGACACAACGTAGAGGAAGTAGTCGTACGTCTTCACGATCCAACAGATCAAGCACCGAAACTACGGCACCTCCGAGTTCGAGCACACGTTCAGCTCGATGACGATCCCCGGACTCCGATCCAGCAAAGTGTCGGGGAAGAGTTCCGTCAGCACGACAGCGTGGTGACGATCTTGATGTACTACAGCAGCAGGGCTTCGCCTAAACTCCGCCACAGTATTATCGAGGACTATGGTGGCTGGGGGCACCGCACACGGCTAAGGAATAGATCACGTGGATCAACTTGTGTGTTCTAGGGTGCCTCTACCTCAGTATATAAAGGACCAAAGGGGGGAGGCTGGCCGGCCACAAGGGGCGCGCCAGGAGAGTCCTACTCCCTCCGGGAGTAGGATTCCCCCCCCCAATCCTAGTTGGAATAGGATTCCTCGGGGGGGAAAGAGAGAGAGGAGGGCCGGCCACCTCTCCTAGTCCTAATAGGACTAGGGGAAGGGGGGAGGCGCGCGGCCACCTTGGGCTGCCCCTTTCTCCTTTCCACTAAGGCCCACTAAGGCCCATATGGTTCCGGGGGGGTTCCGGTAACCTCCCGGTACTCCGGTAAAATCCCGATTTCATTCGGAACACTTCCGATATCCAAACATAGGCTTCCAATATATCAATCTTTATGTCTCGACCATTTCAAGACTCCTCGTCATGTCCATGATCACATCCGGGACTCCGAACTAACTTCGGTACATCAAAATGCATAAACTCATAATATAACTGTCATCGTAACCTTAAGCGTGCGGACCCTACGGGTTCGAGAACAATGTAGACATGACCGAGACATGTCTCCGGTCAATAACCAATAGCGGGACCTGGATGCCCATATTGGCTCCTACATATTCTACGAAGATCTTTATCGGTCAGACCGCATAACAACATACGTTGTTCCCTTTGTCATCGGTATGTTACTTGCCCGAGATTCGATCGTCGGTATCTTAATACCTAGTTCAATCTCGTTACTGGCAAGTCTCTTTACTCGTTCTGTAATACATCATCTCACAACTAACTCATTAGTTGCAATGCTTGCAAGGCTTATGTGATGTGCATTACCGAGAGGGCCCAGAGATACCTCTCCGACAATCGGAGTGACAAATCCTAATCTCGAAGTACGCCAACCCAACATGTACCTTTGGAGACACCTGTAGAGCTCCTTTATAATCACCCAGTTACGTTGTGACGTTTGGTAGCACACAAAGTGTTCCTCCGGCAAACGGGAGTTGCATAATCTCATAGTCATAGGAACATGTATAAGTCATGAAGAAAGCAATAGCAACATACTAAACGATCGGGTGCTAAGCTAATGGAATGGGTCATGTCAATCACATCATTCTCCTAATGATGTGATCCCGTTAATCAAATAACAACTCTTTTGTTTATGGTTAGGAAACATAACCATCTTCGATTAACGAGCTAGTCAAGTAGAGGCATACTAGTGACACTTTGTTTGTCTATGTATTCACACAAGTATTATGTTTCCGGTTAATACAATTCTAGCATGAATAATAAACATTTATCATGATATAAGGAAATAAATAATAACTTTATTATTGCCTCTAGGGCATATTTCCTTCAGCAGATTCAATTGACTCATTCGTTTGAGGATGTAATTGTCTTTGTCGCTCGTGATGATATCATCCGTCTGTTTTCTCTCAATGAGAAGGGTGAACTGGATGCTATCTCGCAAATCCCAATTGTTTGCGAATATCAAGACGTTTTTCCAGAAGAGCTTCCAGGAATGCCTCCGCACCGGCCAGTTGAATTCGTCATCGATCTTGAGCCTGGCACGGAACCGGTTTGCAAGCGTCCTTACAAGCTCGGACCTGAAGAGTTGAAGGAGCTGAAGAAGCAACTTGATATTCAAGAGAGAATGGGTCTCATCCGACCTAGTTCTTCTCCGTGGGGTTGTGGTGTTCTTTTTGTGAAGAAGAAGGATGGAACGGACCGACTTTGTGTTGATTACCGTCCATTGAACAAGAAGACCATCAAGAACAAATACTCACTTCCCAACATCAACGAGCTGTTCGAACAACTCAAAGGTGCCCAAGTATTCTCCAAGCTTGATCTCCGTATGGGTTATCATCAGATTCGAATCCGTGAGCAAGATATTCCCAAGACGGCGTTCAGGACAAGCTTTGGTTCATATGAATACACTGTCATGTCTTTTGGCCTCGTCAACGCTCCTCCGACTTTCTCTCGCATGATGAACTTCATCTTCAACGCCTACACCAATGACTTTGTTTTGGTCTATCTCGACGACATTCTGGTCTTTTCGAAGAACAAGGAAGATCATGCCAAGCACTTGCGTTTGGTGCTCGATAAGCTCAGAGAACACAAGTTCTACGCCAAGTTCTCCAAGTGCGAATTTTGGCTCGATGAGGTTCTTTATCTTGGTCATATCATCTCTGCCAAGGGCATTGCGGTGAATCCTGAGAAGGTGTCTGCAATTGTGAATTGGGAACCACCTCAGAACGTGAAGCAACTCCGTAGCTTCCTCGGTCTCGCAAGCTACTGTCGAAGATTCGTTGAAAACTTTTCTAAGATCGCGAAGCCTCTCACAAATCTTCTCCAGAAGCACGTCAAGTACGTTTGGTCTCCGGAGTGTGACATTGCTTTCAACACCTTGAAAGAGAAATTGGTCACTGCTCCAGTTCTGACTCCTCCTGATGAATCCAAACCGTACGAGGTCTTTTGCGATGCCTCTCTCCAAGGTCTCGGCGCAGTGTTGATGCAAGAGAAGAAAGTTGTGGCTTATACCTCTCGCCAGTTGAAGCCCAACGAGAAAAACTACCCCACTCATGACCTTGAGTTGGCGGCAGTTGTGCATGCTCTTTTGACTTGGAGACATCTTTTATTGGGAAGAAAAGTGGACATCTTCACTGACCACAAGAGTCTCAAGTACATCTTCACTCAGCCTAATCTCAACCTCAGGCAGACTCGATGGGTCGAAATGATTCAAGAGTATAATCCGAGTATCGAGTATACTCTAGGCAAGGCCAATGTGATTGCTGACGCATTGAGCAGAAAGGCTTATTGCAACAGCCTGATTCTCAAGCCTTATCAACCCGAGCTTTGTGAAGCTTTCCGCAAACTTAATCTGCAAGTTGTTCCTCAAGGTTTCCTCGCCAACCTTCAAGTCTCTCCTACCTTGGAAGACCAGATTCGCCAAGCTCAGCTTCTTGATGCTATGGTGAAAAAGGTGAAGATTGGGACTGCCAAGAGTCAACCCAAGTACAAGTGCTACCGCCTTGATGACAAGGACACTCTCTTCTTCGAGGATCGTATTGTTGTGCCCAAAGGTGACCTTTGTAAAGTGATCATGAACGAGGCTCACAATTCTCTCCTCTCCATCCACCCTGGGAGCACGAAGATGTATCAGGACCTCAAGCAGGCTTATTGGTGGACTCGAATGAAGTGCGAGATTGCTCAGTTCGTGAATGAATGTGATGTCTGCAGAAGAGTGAAGGCAGAACACCAAAGGCCAGTTGGTCTCCTCCAACCTCTTGCCATTCCAGAATGAAAGTTTGACCACATTGAGATGGACTTCGTGACTGGGTTTCCAAAGTCCAAACGTGGCAATGATGCTATATTCGTTGTCATCGACAAACTCACTAAAGTGGCTCACTTTCTGCCTATCAAAGAGTCTATCATTGCAGCTCAATTGGCGGAACTCTATACCTCTCGAATTGTCTCTCTGCAAGGTATTCCACAAGTGATCTCTTCAGACCGTGGCAGCATCTTTACCTCCAAGTTTTGGGATTCTTTTCAGAAGGCCATGGGCACCAACATCCGCTTCAACACAGCTTTCCATCCTCAAACTAGCGGTCAAGTCGAGCGTGTCAACCAGATTCTTGAAGATATGCTCAGGGCTTGTGTGATCTCCTTCGGCATGAAGTGAGAGGATTGTCTTCCTTATGCTGAATTCTCCTACAACAACAGTTTTCAAACAAGTTCGGGCAAGGCCCCATTCGAAATTCTGTATGGCAGGAAGTGTCGTACCCGTCTCAACTGGTCTGAAACCGGTGAACGTCAACTTCTGGGAAATGACTTAATCACAGAGGCAGAGGAAATGTGCAAAGTCATTCGAGATAACCTCAAAGCAGCCCAATCCCGCCAGAAGAGCTACTATGATAGTAAGCACCGTGATTTGGCTTTCGAGATCGGAGATCATGTTTACCTTCGCGTCTCTCCAATGAAAGGTACTCGTCGCTTCGGTATCAAAGGGAAGCTTGCCCCTAGATACGTGGGACCTTTCAAGATCGTCAGCAAGAGAGGCGATCTCGCCTATCAACTCGAGCTTCCTTCAAACTTTGCAAATGTGCATGACGTGTTCCATGTCTCTCAGCTTCGAAAGTGCTTCAAGACTCCTGACCGCACCGTCAACTTCGAGGACACTGAGCTCCAAGAAGATCTCTCTTATCGTGAGCACCCCGTTGCTATTCTTGAAGAGACTGAACGCAAGACTCGCAACAAGTCAATCAAATTCCTCAAAGTCAAGTGGTCACACCATTCCGACCATGAAGCCACCTTGGAACGCGAGGATCACCTCCGTTCTGAGTACCCGACGTTCTTTCAGTCCTAGATCTCGGGACGAGATCCTCTTGTAGTGGTGGAGTGTTGTAACACCCCGGATATGATTTACCCAATATGTACTCCAACTCTTGTCGTTTCCGGCCTTAAGTTATTTTATTTTCTCGGGTTCGGGTTCTTGTCTCCGTGTGTTGTTGTCATTGTCATGCATCTCATATCATGTCATTATGTGCATTGCATTTGCATATGTGTTCGTCTCATGCATTCGAGCTTTTTCCCCGTTGTCCGTTTTGCATTCCGGCGCTCCGTTCTCCTCCGGTGGTCATTTCTACATTTCTTTCGTGTGTGGGGATTAAACATTTCCGGATTGGACCGAGACTTTCCAAGCGTCCTTGGTTTACTACCGGTAGACCGCCTGTCAAGTTTCGTACCATTTGGACTTCGTTTGATGCTCCAATGGTTAACCGAGGGACCGAAAAGGCCTCGTGTGTGTTGCAGCCCAACACCCCTCCAATTTGGGCCAAAACCCACCAAAACCCTCTCCATCATCTAGAGCGTTCGATCATGATCGCGTGGCCGAAAACCGCACCTCATTTGGACTCTCATAGCTCCCTCTATGCCTATAAATACACCCCCTCCGAAATTCCCGTTTCCCCCTTCCCCGAAACCCTATATCCACCTTGCATCCGTCGCTGCCGGACAAAATCACCGCCGACGGACGTGTCCGGTCCGCCCGCCGCCGCCACGTGGCGCTCTCCGGTTCGTCCGCCGGCCCGTAGGGCCCGCGGGAGGCCCTCCCGGCCCGATGCCGCGCCGCCCGCACCCGCCTTCGGCTCCGCCGCCGCCGACTCGTCGCCGGCCAGCGGAAGCTCCGCCGTGGCAAGCTCGCCGCTGCCACGTCGCCACCTCGCCGCCCCCTGCCTCGCCGACACCGCGCCTCCGACCGGATCCGGGCAGGGACCGGCCCGATCCGGCCATCCCTCGCCGACCCCGGCCACCACCTTCCTCGACGAAGTGCGTGCGTCGCCGCCTCGGTTCACGGACCCAGCGAACCCTAGATCTCAGATCCTTATATCTCGGTTGACTTTCCCCCTCTCCTTTATTTTTTCCGCTATGTTCATCATGTTGTATCTCCTCATCCGTAGCTCCGTTTTGGGCATATAGCATATCAAAATGTTTGTCTCAGAGAGCACATCATTTCATCTCATTGCATCATTTTCATTTGAGTTCATCTTGATGCCCGAAATGCTGTTGGAAGAATGCTATTTGAGACAATTGTCAGATCTGCTGCTCCAATTAGACATTTGACATTTTTGCCATGATTAGTGTGTGCATGAAATGCCCCTGAGCTCTACATGTGTTTTGTTATATGTTTTGCCATATATCCAGAGGTGCAACCCATGTATTTTTGTGATGTGTGTGGTGACTAGCACAAGCTTGCAAAGTGGTGCATTCGTTAATGCTGATTTCAGGGACTTAGCATTTCCACTAAGTCCTTGATCTGTTTATCTCAATATGCCATATGTTCATGTTGTTTCCTAGTGATCCGTGCCTCTTTTGAGGATGATCAGTAAGGATGTTTTGTTAATCTTGTAGTGCTCTATCCATCCATGTCTTTGTTTGCAATTATGGAGCACCCTAGCTTGAGTCAATCGAGCTCTACTTTTGCTATTTCGTGAATCTGGGCAGATTGTCTGCTTGTTAGCGATTTTGCCAAGGATGTTGTAGTTGATCCGTGCATGCTATGTTATTGTTCTTGCCATGTCTAGCTTGTATAATGTGTATTCTTGATGGGTGTATGCTTAGATTATCATGACTTGCTCTGTAGTGAGTGCATCAAGCTCGTAAACATGCCTACTTGATATCTGTTTTTGCATGCTCCAGTTTTTCACTAAGTCTGAGAACTGATTATGTTTTTGCCATGTTCACATGCTTGTAATTATATTTTCTGATCCCTTTTGGCTCAAGGTCACTAAGGGACTTTTGTTAAGCTCTTTGAGTAGCTCCATGCCATGCTTTATTTTGCCATGTTCAGGTCCTGTAGCATATAGTTTTCATGCTCCAAAGTGTGCTACCTGATCTGAAATTCCAGACAAGTGTTAATTTCACTAAGTCTGAAATCTGTTTGCCAAATGCATTTTTGCCATGCTTGTTTGAACCTGTTAATGGATGAATTGGCCGTAGCTCAGTGTTCATCTTTTGTTAAGCATCATGTATGGATACCTACCATGTATTTTTTTGTCATGTTTGAGTGCTGTAGCATGTTCATCTTGTTGCATTTAGATGGCTACCTGCTGTATATCGCAGACCGATGCCATATTTGAATTGCTTGCCATTTCCAAACCGTAACTCCGATTCCGGCGTTCTTTATATAGTTTTCAAGCGATTTCATCTCACCTTTCCAGTGGCACACTTGGATTTCCAAGTTGAGGCCAGGTTCATTCATTCCTTGTCAAGTCTTGCATATGCATCACATATCGCATCCCGCATAGCATACCATGTTTGCATCATGTTGTTTGAGCTTTGCACGTGGTTGATTGTGTCCTTGTTGCTTGTTTGTCTTGTTTGGGTAGAGCCGGGAGACGAGTTCGCTAACGAGGAGCCCGTTGAGTTTGCTTTCGAGGATCCAGTCAACTCTGACAACTTTGCAGGCAAGATGATCATACCCTCGAAATCACTACTATCTTTGCTTTGCTAGATGCTCGCTCTTTTGCTATGCCTATGCTACGATGCCTACCACTTGCTTATCATGCCTCCCTATTTGCCATGTCAAACCTCTATCCCACCATGTCCTAGCAAACCGTTGATTGGCTATGTTACCGCTTTGCTCAGCCCCTCTTATAGCGTTGCTAGTTGCAGGTGAAGATTGGAGACCGTTCCTTGTTGGAACCACTACAAGAAACTTGTTAATACATGACGGTTTTCCGATGACAGTTTCGAAATTCGTCATGAACGGCCTAGTACAGACCCGCAAGCCCACTAAAGCCCGCCTAAAGCCCTAAACCTTTCCCCGTATAAAAGCAAACCCTAAGAGAATCCCGTCCCCAATCCCTTTCTACATCCGCCGCCACCACGCCTCGCCTCTCCTCTCCTCGCCCCCGTCCTCTGTCTCAACCTCCCCGCCTCCAAGCGACGATGACGGCCTGAGATCCATGGCGACAGCGGCTGCAGCCCGATGGAAGTCGCGGCCAACCCTAGCCGCCGTGGCGCGCCTCAGCTGCTCACAACCCATGACCTGGGCCATGGATCTACGGCAGGGACCTCCCTCCTCCGTCTCACAGGCTGCGCAACTGCCTCGCCATCCGGAGATTTGGAGCAGCAAGGGCCGGATGAGGAGAGGACGACGACCGTGACCTGCGGCAGGCCCGAGCTCGACCTCGCCGGCAACGTCGACACCCCTCACAAGGTCCATCCCTGCCCCCCCCCCCGGCCGTCTCCTTTATCCATTAGTTCCTCTTCTCTCCCATCCCCAATCAAAGTTTTTTTTGCTTTGATTCAGAACAGCAGGAGCTCTCTGCCTCTCCAGTTTGATGGATGGGAACGACCGGGACCCCACGCTCGAGCCAGATGAGCTCGATGGCTAGCAGCCCCGACAACCATGATTCCCCAGAGAACAAGAAGGTCGACCCTCTCACTCTGGTTTTTTCTTTTCTTTCCAAGTGACTGCTGCTCTTCTTTAGTATAGTTCTCCAGGGACTCTCCAATTTTCTTGGACTGAACCTGATGCAGAAAACGTGGCCGCTTTATTTCCTGATACTCGCAAGTTACAGCCAACAATAGACTAGCACTATTGGCTATTTCCCTTTTCTTCTCTCACCGTGCGAGCATTTGCAGTGTAGAGTTTGTGTAATCTGCTAGTTAATTAAGTAACTACCGTATTAGTTAGACAAGCTGTGTGGTGGTTCACGTTTAGTCCCTAACCAAAAATTAGGCCATGCCCATATTACTGTTCTTCTCCTTTCTATTATTATTAGTCTGGCATATCCCTATATTTTTATATTATCTACCACTTTACTCCCGGGCATAGTTGCAAACTACTTCTACATCGAGAAGTGGTTGTTTGGTATAGTATACCAGTGCCATTTTTATTTGTAGCAGAAGTTGTCTAAGTTAGATGTACTCATGTTTGTTGCTATTAGGATCAAATATCAATGCTAGTTCAGACATACTACCTGCCATCTTGAAATATAAAATGTTTTTATAGGCTAAACTAGCCTACAAAAACGTATATATATTTTGAGACTGAGGTAGTACTTGTTAGTTCTGACCATGCCTAGCTTAAGGACTGATCGGTATTCTTGAAAAAAAATCCTGCATATGTTCGTACATTTTCCTATCTGAATTAATGTTGGATGTATTTTGGTGTGTGCATGTGACATTCAAGGCACATTTTTGCAATATATGTTAGTATATGGTGCTGTGAAACTTCTACGATTGAACATACCACGGCAAGCTTCAGAAGTAACTTTCTTCCATCTACAAAAGCTGAGAGGCAGAGGGAGGGGCACATAGTTTTACCATTGAATAAGCTACTCTCTAAAGCTTCAGAAGTTCGGTTTCAAAAAAAAAGCTTCAGAAGTAACTTTCTTCCATCTACAAAAGCTGAGAGGCAGAGGGAGGGGCACATAGTTTTACCATTGAATAAGCTACTCCCTGAGCTAGAGTGAGGGGCACAACATTTACCACTAAATACGCTGCTCCATTCAACATGATTGAGGCTCTAAAATGAAAGTTTAACAATCTGCAGCTTTAGAGATTTGGAGCCACACACAAATAATGAAATAGTGTAACAATCTACAGCTTTGAAAATGTTGGTGTTCTTATTTGATCTTGGTTTGTAGCAAATAATAATATTAGTGTTATCATTGACTTTGGGCTCCAATGAAATTCTTGTACATGTCAATCCTAATTCTCTGCCAAAAGTTGTTTAACAGTATGCTAATGCTTTGCCCAGGTCTATCTCATGGACACCCAGATTTTGTACGCAATTTTCTCAACACCATCGCGTTACCTCACTGCTGGTGGTAATTTTGCATCGCCACTTATTTTTTTATCATTGTTACTGTCAAATACTAATTCTTCAGCTGTACGCTTGATAATTGTTGATGATCTCTTAGTGTTACAAGTGAAATGTATCCTTGGGCAAAATGTCCACATTCTTAGATAGGTCCATTACTATCTCCTTCATAGCCTTTTGGTTTTATTATTTTCACTATATACCTTTTTTTGTTCTAAGTTTCCAACTGTCAAGTGTTAACAATATGTGGATATTGTTATTCAGGGTATATCCAATTTCTTAATGCTCTAATAGGGTAGGTTCTGGGGTTGGTTAACCTCATTTATGCAAATTGTTGGTACCCAAAGGTGCCATTCTGTCAATATTGACAAGTTGATTCATGCCTACTTACAAGGCTGGAAAAATAATGTATTACTGGACACAACTGTAGAAGTATGTAGATGTTTGTTTTCTCAACACATAACTATCCCTTCTTTTATTATCATCAAGGATCATTGGACATATGATAATTGAACGAATCTTGTGCATTGTTGTATGTATTGTCCCCCTTTGTTAGACCGTTTTTTTTTCTTTGTCTTGTTTGGATGATATGCACAAGTATGTCACATTTAAATTTTTTACCCACAACTTGGTTGTCTTAATTAATATGGATCTACATGAAACTTATATATGTAGTGGATACTATGTTATTCTCGTTTGTAGCACTGCAAGATTTAAGAATTTTGGATAGCATGAGTTATTCATTTTTACTTTGATAATTCTCATATTTTACAATCTATGCATATCTACAAATATCTAATGGTCTTGTAAATATGCTAGGTATGATTGCGTACCAGGCTACTTGGTGCTGCCCATCAAAATTCGCACGACATGATAGTTTCCATCAGGAGGGCCGATGGCAAGAACTTGAATAACAACTTCACTAATTTAAATGTTCTGTTTGTGTGAACTGGATTGTACTGTTTCCTAACTTTGCTGAGTGATATATTTTATTAATCTATGTTGTAAATTATCATCTCGTGGAGGATTTTGTAAACTGCTATGTTATAGATGCTTGCAGATGACTGCATATATTTATTCATATGTGCACGTGAGGCACTTTGGAAATACCTTGTCTTAGCATTACGATTTGCATAACGCATCATGCTTTAAAATGTAATTGTTGAAAGTTGGGCTGAATGAAATAGGCTAACGGGTCGAACTAATGGGCTACCCCATGTAGGATATCCATGACGATTTCTGTGACGAAAAATCGTGTCCACGTGGCTGCCACGTCATTCCAGTTGGTCAATTGAAAACTCTACGTGGCGTTGGTCCATGACGGTCTGTTCCGTCACAATGGTTTGGGCCTCGGGCGGGCCTGGGGTAGATCCTTGACGGTCAAAGATCGTCATGGACAGCACCATGTCAAATTATGACGCGATATACATGACAGATTCCAAATCCGTCAAGGATGGGCACCCATGACAGATTTTGCCTGGCCTGTGACGGACTAGTACCGTCACGTATTAATAGTTTTCTTGTAGTGGAGACTGAATGCAAGACTCGCAACAAGTCAATCAAATTCCTCAAAGTCAAGTGGTCACACCATTCCGACCATGAAGCCACCTTGGAACGCGAGGATCACCTCCGTTCTGAGTACCCGACGTTCTTTCAGTCCTAGATCTCGGGACGAGATCCTCTTGTAGTGGTGGAGTGTTGTAACACCCCGGATATGATTTACACAGTTTTCTTTGTAGTGAACACTATTTACTTGTCGGGATATCATTATATTATCTTGTTATCTTAATGCATCTATATACTTGGTAAAGGGTGGAAGGTTCGGCCTCTCGCCTAGCGTTTTGTTCCACTCTTGCCGTCCTAGTTTCCGTCATATCGGTGTTATGTTCCCGGATTTTGCGTTCCTTACGCGGTTGTGTGATAATGGGAAACCCTTGATAGTTCGCCTTGATTAAAGCTTTTCTAGCAATGCCCAACCTTGGTTTTACCATTTGCCACCTAGCCTCCTTTTCCCTTGGGTTTCCGGAGCCCGAGGGTCATCTTATTTTTACCCCCCCCCCCCCCAGGCCAGTGCTCCTCTGAGTGTTGGTCCAACCGAGCAATGTCCGGGGCTACCTGGGGCAACTCTGGGCTGGCCTACCCGACGTTTGGCTCATCTGAGTGTGCCCTGAGAACGAGATATGTGCAGCTCCTATCGGGATTTATCGTCACATTCGGGCGGTGTTGCTGGATTTGTTTTAACTTGTCGAAGTGTCTTGTAGAACCGGGATACCGAGTCTGATCGGAATGTCTGGGAGAAGGTCTATTCCTTCGTTGACCGTGAGAGCTTGTCATGGGCTAAGTTGGGACTCCCCTGCAGGGATTTGAACTTTCGAAAGCCGTGCCCGCGGTTATGGGCAGATGGGAATTTGTTAATGTTCGGTTGTAGATAACTTGAACCTTAACTTAATTAAAATGAATCTACTGTGTGAGTTACCGTGATGGTCTCTTCTCGGCGGGAGTCCGGAAAGTGAACACGGTGTTGGAGTAATGCTTGTCGCAGGTTGTCCTCTAGTTATTCGTTCGCGCTTTGCCTTCTCTTCTCGCTCTCTTTTGCGAACAGGTTAGCCACCATATATGCTAGTTGCTTGCTGCAGCTCCACATATTTACCTTGTCTTACCTATAAGCTTAAATAGTCTTGATCACGAGGGTGCGAGATTGCTGAGTCCCTGTGGCTCACAGATTACTTCCAACCCAGATGCAGGGCCTGATGACTCCGTTCCAGATGACGCGCTTGAGCTCAAGTGGGAGTTCGACGAGGACTCACGCCGTTACTATGTGTCTTTCCCTAATGATCAGTAGTGGTGCCCAGTTGGGGCGATCGGGACCGTGTTGCATGTTGGGTTTATCTTTTATTTTGGCGCCGTAGTCAGGCCATGAGTGTTTGGTTGATGTAATGCTATTTATGTACTTTGATCGGCGTGGCGAGTGTAAGCCAACTATGTATCTCCCCTTTTATTATCTATATATTACATGGGATGTTGTGAAGATTGCCTAACTTGCGACATTGCTTTCAATGCGGTTATGCCTCTAAGTCGTGCCTTGACACGTAGGAGATATAGCCGCATTGAGGGCGTTACAGCTGCCCTGGTTATCACTCAACAAGAATGACCATCCAAGGACAGCAACAAGCATCACAGGATCAAAAAGGATTCTAGAGACAAGAGGGAGGATCCAACTTGATACCCATAGGTGCCTCGATTGCTCAAAGGCACACTACTTTCAGCCAAGGTAATCATCATCGCCCATTTTGTTGCCATTGGAATTTTATCCGACGGCTCATAACGACCTGGTAAATATCTGACGCCTCACATGAGCCGAGCCCGAGATCCGACGCCCGAAAACACATCAGGAAAACGATCGGACGACCAGAGTGCTCTAATCGCGGAGAACGCTCAGGTTTCGATCCGTTTCATGTTTCTAGAAGAAAGGGTTCAGGGTTCATTGGATAGTGGGCTCAGATTCGCCTTTCCTCGATCATATAACCTACCCCCGTCATCTCTTATCACCAGATCAATCTGTTCATACAGTATAGCTGCCCTGGTTATCACTCAACAAGAATGACCATCCAAGGACAAGAACAAGCATCACAGGATCAAAAAGGATTCTAGAGACAAGAGGGAGGATCCAACTTGATACCCACAGGTGCCTCGATTGCTCAAAGGCACACTAATTTCAGCCATGGTAATCATCATCGCCCTAGCACGAACACCACTTGAGCATAAATAAGCAACACCTTTAAAAACAAATAAAAATGGTTCAGGGTTCATTGCATAGTGGGCTTAGATTCACCTTTCCTCGATCATATAACCTACCCACGTCATCTCTTATCACCAGATCAATCTGTTTATACAGTGGAGCTGCCCTAGTTATCACTCAACAAGAATGACCATCCAAGGACAACAACAAGTATCACAGGATCAAAAAGGATTCTAGAGACAAGAGGGAGGATCCAACTTGATACCCACAGGTGCCTCGACTACTCAAAGGAACACTTATTTTAGCCACGATTAATCATCATCGCCCTAGCACGAACGCCACTGATCAATCTAGCAAATCCAGGAGCATAGCTATAGGACCAGGGCATCCACATGTAAACCAGAGCATCAAATGAGCTCCTATGATAGCAACTAAACATGAAAAGCAGCCCGCAAACCCTAAGATAGCATGGATCCATAACTACAGAGCTCAGGTAGGAACCGATGCATGAGTAGGGCATAGAGCATCAACCAGACGAGCACCACATCAATATTGCCATGACCATGTCCCATACAGTAGATGAAGCAGAGGAGCAGAAGGAAGATGGAGCTCACCGAGGGAGGTTATAGCCAAGGCAATACTCAGTGCGCGCCGGGGTTGCGCCTCAACGCCGTCCAACCGGCGAGGAACCGCGTCGGAGTTGCGCCTTGCACTGTCCCGCCGACGAGCACGAACGCATCAAACAACCAAGTGACTCTGTGCACGGAATACATGTCAAACAATATAAACAATCAGATATGCCATCACAACAGGCGAATAAACATCTAGTAAAACAGAACAATGTAAGATCCACACTCACCTAAGATGAACCGGGGCATGCCTATATGTGCTCCATTCAAATGCTTAACACTACACGGATCAAGATGGAAAGGAACAAATCAGGTAGAAATCAACTCACCCACATCAACAATATAAGAAACAAACAAAAGATATTTTCCCCCGATAACACGAACCTGCAGCCACAGCACAAAAAGCCTCCTGGAAGTTGAATTTGGCATCGACCTGGACTGCGAGCTATGAGAAGGGCTGCTCGGAGATCACGTCTCCTCAATGACATATACCATCTTAGGGAGTCTAAACACCTCTCTCCAGTTCATAGCTGACACCACTACGAACAAAAGGGAAAGGTTTCGATGAGTACAAGTAAAGGAAGAAATGGCCAACAACAATTAAGTAAGTGAATAGTTGCCATACTTTGAGGATACTCTTATCAGAAAAAATGAAGGTAAATATGTAAATAAAAGTTTCAGACCTATCGTCTGTGCAATTATCAGAGTTGTTATTTTTAGTAAGCACAGTATCATTGGTCTCAAATTTGCATATCTGCTTTTGCAGCTGTATCGACCACAAAACAACGATCCAAAAATTTACCATTAAAGACATTCCACATCACACGTCCATAAATCATGAATCGCATAAAAGAACGAAAAAGACGGGAGGGAGGTGGTATACCTGAATTGGAAAGGTTTCCGGCAAGGAAGTACAACTCTGTACAACGACAGCTACACCATTGGGATAGCCGTGCTTGACACAAAACAGGCTCATGTCACATAATTGAGTGCCATGGAGAGGAGAGGTGGCCAGTAGTACGACAATGAGAGAACACCTACAACAATCGGCGAGTGAGCATAGGCCTAAAATTCATCTAGTTGCATTCTGCAAGACCTAGGTTGTTATTTGAAACTCATAAAGTGATAGGCTGACAAATAGATGATCTATGAAGAGCAAGAGTGTGTAGAAAGCATCTGATCTATACATATAGAAAAAGCACCTACAAACCGGCGCCATGTCAAATTTTAAACTTGTTCAGAATAAGAATTCATGTGCCTAACAAAAAGATGCCATCCCATAGCAAAGCTTTTCTCTTCTCCTCTCTGTTACCTTGAGTAGTTGCATTAGCTTCTCATATAATTATTTATACTATATGAAGAGAAGCACTATTTTAATAGATATGTTTGACAGAATTGGCAATAATTCTTTCAACTCAAGACATGAAATAGACAAGCCTTCCAGTATGGGGACTGGTATTTCCTGGCTGCAAGTATTTAGAACCATTAACAGAACTGCTAGTCTATTTAGTCACATAAATCAGCACATATGTAAACAACATATCTAGATTTAGGAACACTACAAACACACGAAGCATAGACCGATAATATCTAATAATCTGTAAATCATACTTGCTATGGTGTTATCTTTAAGAGATGCATGTGATCTGATTGAGAAAAACACCTTGTGTGGCCATTCTGCTTGTGTGACCACCCCTGCTCCTCACTAATGCAAACATCAATTAAACCATAATTGCAATTCAATATTTGGAAACTCAGATCATCACACCCTTGCCTCGGTTATTGTTGAATCATAGGAGCACAGTACAACGAAACAATAAATAAAACAAGCAAAGGAACAAAATAACCAACATTCCATGCACAAAGGTGAAAGGACCAACAATCATAGGCCCTACAAAGATCCAGACAAGGAACAAAAGGCATATATCTAGGCTCCACTAAAAACAAGCAGTGAAGGAAGGAAACGACAAACATCCAATGCACAAAGACAAACATACTTTTGGCCTTTAACAGAAAGGACATGATCTACAAGCAGAACAGAGCGAGGCAAAAAATGCATACTGCCATATAATCCTACACCTAGGTCTAGAGAGAATAGGAGGGGAAAGGAGGAGAAGAGGGGTTGACCCGCAGATCCGTGAACGAAGATGGACGAGGCTGCTAATAGATGATGTGCACGCACAGATCGAAGGAGTCACTGACCAGGGGATTGACCAGAAGGCCATGAACCGTGGACCAATCCGGATGAAAAAAAGATGAAAAAAAATAAAGATTAGCAGCAGCCAATAACCAAAGCGGAACAAAATAGTGACATACCTATGGATCGACGAGTGCAGCAGAGGTGGAGCACCATGGTGCGGTGTGCTTGCGGCCCGAGCTACGGCGCAGCCGCGGCGCCGAGTGGCTGTGGCAGCCTGTGCTCGGAAAGCAGAGCAACAGACGAGGACCGAGGAGGAGGGGCACCCCTGGCACGAGCAAGGGACCGCGCTGCTCGGATCGAGCACTGGCGCATCTCTACAGCTCGAGGCCGGCGACGGGAAGTGCGAGAGGAGATGGGGCGGCGATGGCATGAGAGAGGCAGCAGGGAAATGAGCGCAGGAGAGGAGGGGCTAGGAGATCGAGCACGGGATCGAGTGGACGACAGGAATCCACCGCCGCCACGGACGCCATCGCCGGCGCCGCTGATCCGCCGCCCTCCTCCGTGGCCGCTGCCGCCGTCGTCGTGGTTGGTGGGAGCCGCTTAGGCGTGCGGGGCCACGCGATGGCGTGTTGGGGAAGGAAGAACGCGGGCGCGGGAGCCGCCGTCGCCGTCGCCGGATGAGGAGCGAGCGAGGGAGGAGGGAGGCGGCTGCGTGGGAGGGAGGGAGGGAGGCGGCTGCAGGAGCGAGCAAGGGAGGAGGCGGCTAGGTCTCCGCCAGAGCGCCCCCCTTTTATACCCCCCTAGGCGAAATGACCGAAATGCCCCGGTGAAGGCACGGTATTTACATTTTGTTGCCATTACTATTCATTTCAGCAGTGTCAATCCCAGATCCAACGGCCCAGGCTTCTCCAGATCTCGATCGGACGGACGAGAACACATCAAGAGAAACGATCCAACGGCCGAGAATCACTAAACTCTGTGAAGCCTTGTAGGAACATCCTTCTCTTATCTCTTGATTTAGGCCTCCTTTGGTTTGTAGGAATTTCATAGAAATTCTATAGGATAGGATTTGCAAAGAAAAAATTCCTTTAAAGCCCTTTGGTTTGTAGGAATGAATTTCTATTCCCATGTAGGATAGGAATCAATCCTTCACATTTTGGATAAAAAAACATTAGCCTAGACTTAGTGGAAAAATTCCTATCCTATGCATCAAATGGCATCTCTTTCTCTATAGAAATTAAGATACATGTCATCTCACTTCCTATAATTTTTCTATTCATATAAAATTCCTATCCTATGAACCAAAGAAGGCCTTAATTACCATCCACTAGTAAAAAACACATGGAAACTCGGCAGTGCTACCATGCCTTTTCCAATTCCAAACGAACAAGAAAAATATCTACGAAGCTCACCTTTCTCCTGTGTGATGATGGACGCCGGGTCAGAGGCGCGATGCCCGTTTGACTCACCAGCGCAGCGCTCGTCGGGACTCCCCCACCCCCACCCCCAGCCACGCCTCCTCGCCCCCACATCCACCACGCTGACCAACCGGGCCCACCTATAAGCGGACCCCACCAGCCAGTACGTCAGGTCACCCATCTCGGTAGGCGACGAGACGAGAAGAGACCGCTCCTCTCTCCTCGAGACCAGGGATGGAACGGACGGCCCGGCGCGGCGGGGCGGGGCGGGCGGGGCACCGACGGGTGGGCCCGCGACGCCGCACGCCCCGGAAGGGACACGCGCGGGGCCACAGGCGCAGCGGGCGCAGGAGATCCGCCCCCATCGGAGCGAGCGAAAGGGGAGCGAGCGTGGAGTGGGATGGCAGACCCGAGAGAAGAGAAGACGCTCGGCTCGGCGCACGCAGTCACACACTAGCAGACAGGGGCAGTGGAAAGAGAGGAGTGAGAAGCAGAAGAACAAGAACAGCAAGGAAGGCCCGGAGGAGAGAGATAGAGGGTGAAAGGAAGAAGAGGTAAGAGATTTTTCCTCCCTGCCCTGCTGCAATGGCGTGCCTTCGATCCGCTCTCTCAGTTCTTGCTCTCCCAGAAACCACTGCATGTTCTTGGATATAGCATCTGTTTGTTCCGTGAGGAAAGAGGGGGGAGAAGAAGAAGAAGAAGAAGAAGAAGAGATTTGTTTCTCTTGATGATTCGGTGAATGTAGGAGTAAGATGGGGGGAGAGAGGCCGAGGGATTTGGCATTGGATGCCTCCGTTTCCTCCATGGTTTGTCGAGCAGGAGCAGCTATTAGTGCCCAAGTTCAAGAAAAGCTCCTGCTTTTTTCACCATCCCTACTTTGCAGCTTGTTTACATTTTATTAGATGCTTTGATATCTTTCATGTGTTCTTCTTTGGAGCAAGTTCTTCTCCTTTCTGAATCTCTTGAGCCCCAACCTTTCCTTGTTCTTGCTGGGTAGTACAGACCCACGAATAAATGGCCCTCCCAGTACTGTTACTCCTTGTGTACAATGTACAACATCCGTGCCCTAATCCGCTATTAATCCACTGCGAGTTTCTACCACTACTACAAATCCGCACAGTGCTTCAATGCCAATCATCCTTTTCAGCAAATGCTTATCCTCCTCCCCCCCTCCTGCACCTGTTCTTCCCCATCAATGCATTCCTCCACTCCACTCAACCTGCAGCAGCAGGATCTACTACTAGCCTACGCCCATTGGGGACAGATTCATAATAATAACGGCCTCATTACCACCATTCTCTGTAACTGTGCAAGTTACCGCAGCCTCTCCCCCTCTGAAATTTTCACCACCATTTCTTTACTCCCTTCCATGAAAGGCAGGCAGGCAGGCAGGCAGGCTGGCTCATATTATTGTTCCCCACCCTGGAAAGCAGGAAAGGATGCCCATTCCAGCCCTTGGGTGCTCACTGTGCCGGTTGCATGAATCAAGGGTGGTTTGCCATGTCTGCAATATTTTAGGTTTTGTAGTGGGAGTAGGTTTGCGGCTGTTTGCTGGATTCCTTCAACCTGACGGCTCCTTGGATTGGGCCAACCTCAGTCCTTGTGTGCAGTGCAGCCTGGTGCACTGTTTGTTACCTCTGCCTGAGGCTATAGGGCGTGTGAGGCTGCACATTTTTAATTTAGATGTAAAGAGGAATGACATAGCACCACTTCTTCTTCAGCTTTCATGAACTGTAACTATGTCAGGTTAATTAGTCCCTATGTCATTTTTCTTGGCATTTTAACTTTGATGTGGGTTTTTGAACTTTGCACTGCTAGTAATCTGCATCCTGTGATTTCTTATGACCTTACACTGTAGTTACTTCAAGCTAATTAGCAATCATGTGTTTACTTTCTGTAGTGATTCTTGCAGAAGTTGAGTGAGTGCGCAAGGATCTGGTGAGGGATCTCATCATGCAGAACTCAAAAACCAGGTAGCTTCCATGTGTTTCTTCCTTCCTTCCTTCCTTCCTTCCTTTTGTGCATGTGTTTGTTTGCCAAGCGCATCTGTAGTCCTTTCTACACACGCATGTGCGTCTCTGAGCCAGTGTCCACCACCTCGGTGGACAGCAGTACCCAAATGATGGCAATATCGTTTGTAGTATTAAATGTGTCTAATGTACTGGGACCAGTGCAGGTCAAAATAGCCATTTACTTCTGCATAGTGAAATACTAATATTTACAGATCTTGTGTTGACTAGGCCTTTTCTTTCTTTATCTTTTTCAAGCCACTAAGATGGTTGTACGATTTGTAGTATCTTATCTCTGTCAAGCCAATAAGATAGTTGTATGATAGTAGCATATTAACAGCACTGTAGAAATAGACCTTTTTTCTATTGCAAGTGAATGTTGTCAATTTGGTTTGAAATAAATAACCAAACTGGAACGCAAAGCTGCTGAGCATATATACTAGCAATTAATATTATGCTCTGTTCATCTTTCTTGTACAGATACTAGCATTAGATATGTACTTTATACTAAGTTTTTTTTTGTCGTTCTGTGTTCAGTAGGAATGGCTCTTCAGATGCTCCGCAGAGGACGTCTCCAGCAACTCCGCGGTCGTCTCGTGTGGCTAAAACTGGAGGGAATGAAACTGACTCCGCAGGGATCACACCGACAAGAACACCTACAGAGAGGAGCCCAAAGGTCATTGAGCGCCGTTCACCACGGAGCCCAGTTACGGAGGTAGAAAGTTACTTGTTTGGCAGTCGTTGCGTTGCTGATTGCCCTCAGTGGATTTAAATTTGCTGCTTTCTGTTCAGTTCAAAAACAGTCGACATTCCAAAGTACCCCTTTCAATGTATTTTACAAGAACTGAACTTCCATTTCTCAAAAAGCCTTGTACATTCCAACACACCCTCAAGTAGCTATCCTGGAAGTAGTATGATGATAGGCTTTAGCATCTATAATCAGTTCAGCACTGGAAAACGCAGAATCTTTTGCAGCAAGTTTCATTTATATTGCTTAATTAATACCTCTGCATTCATTTTTCAGAAGAAGCGCCCAAGTAGGCTAACTGAGCTGGAGTCTAAGGTCAACCAGCTCCAAGATGAGCTGAAGAAGACCAAGGAACAGCTGAGCGCATCAGAGGCACGAAGGCGCCAAGCACAGCAGGAGGCCGATGAAGCAAAGAAGCAGGGGCAGGATGCATCGTCGAAGCTGGAGGAGTCGCAGTGCCAGCTTGTCGTGCTCTCAGCAGCAGAGGAATCCCGTCTCCAGGAGCTGCGCAAGATCCAGCAGGAGCGTGACCGCACCTGGCAGGCCGAGCTTGAGGCATTGCAGAAACAGCAGTCGGTGGATGCCGCTGCACTCAGCTCGGCCTTGTCTGAGATCCAGAGGCTGAAGTTGCAGCTGGAGGCGACGGTGCAATCCGATACAGCCCGTGCCAAGCAATGTGAGCATGCGGACTCTGAGCTCGAGGGGCTGAAGCAGGAGATGGAGCTCAGGCTTGCAACGATTGAAGCCCTGAAAGTAAATGTCAGTGAAAGTGACAAGGCTGCAGCTGATGCGAATGCCATGGCAACTGAGGCCAAGCTGCAGCTTGAGACCGCAAAGGCCACCATTGACACACTCCTAGCTGAGGGTGTCCGGTTGCAGGAATGCCTGAGGTCAAAGGACATAGAACTCAGTGAGTCTAAAGCTCGGGTAGCATCGCTTGAGGAAGATCTGAAGAAAGCGCAGGCTGCAGGTAATGAAATTCTGAATGAGGCACAGGCAGGCAATGCCAATGGTGGCTTTGGCAGTCCATTGACTGAAGTTCTGAAAAAGAGCGTGCATCCCACCAGTGACGTCAATGGAAGCTGTGGAAGTCCTGACCCAGAGATTGAGCACTTGCGGATGGCGCTTGAGGTGGCTGAGATGAGGTACCAGGAGGAGCAAACTCGGATGACCTTCGAGACAAAGACCGTCTATGAGATGCTGGAGAATGTGAAGTCCGAGTGCACACGCCAAGTCTGTGATATTGAGCTCAAGCTGAAGAGCAAGAACGACGAGCTCATGTCAGCGCAGGCAGCACTGACAGCCAAGGCGCAGGAGGACCTTCACAGGTCAGACAGGCTGAGTGAAATGCAGCCGGAGCTGGAGGCGAAGCTGATGAAGTCGATCACAGACATCGCGGAGCTCAAGGCGAACATGATGGACAAGGAGAATGCGCTGCAGAGCCTGGCGGAGGAGAACGAGACCCTCAAGTCGGAGGCGGGCAGGAAGGAGGCCGACGTGCAGCAGCGGTACGAAGCGGCGGTGGCGGAGCTGGAGCTGGCCAAGGCGGCGGAGCAGGACGTGCGGATGCGGCTCGGGTACGTGACGGAGGAGGCCGACAAGAGCAGCCGGCGCGCCGCCCGGGCCTCGGAGCAGCTGGACGCCGCGCAGGCGGCGAGCGCGGAGGCCGACGCGGAGCTGCGCCGGTTGCGCGTGCAGTCCGACCAGTGGCGCAAGGCCGCGGAGGCCGCTGCCGCCGCGCTCGCGGGCGGTGGTGGCAACAATGGCGGCCGGATGGTGGAGAGGACCGGGTCGCTGGACACGGAGTACAACGGGTCCATCGGCGGGAAGCTGATGGGGTCGCCGTTCTCGGACGATGAGTCCCCGAAGCGGCGCAACAGCGGCGTGCTGCGGAGGATGAGCGGGCTGTGGAAGAAGGGCCCCAAGTGAAGAAGCCCATGAGACCGTTCAACCGAGGTGAGGTAAGAGTAGCAGCAAGATGAGAACCAGGTTCAGCCAGAGCTGGTCAGTGATCAGAGTAGTGGTCTAGTAGAGGTTGCTGATGATGAGTGGTAGAAATCTGTAGCTGAGCTTCTAGGGTTACTAGGATGATGGATGGAATGGAATGGCTTGATGGATGGATATCTGTCCCTTCTTGTTTGCAGTTAGTTGAAAGAGAGAGAACCTTCTGTGGATTGTGGTGTCATCAGATCCTGGAGCAGCCGCTTTTGTTTGGCTGCCTGCATGCCTATGTTTGTTACTGTATGTTGAAAGAGACCACCTTGATGTTTCATTATCCTGTACTTGCCATCTGAATGATTCCAGTTATGGCCTTATATTTTATGCATAAATATCCATCTCGAGCCTGCAAAGATGCAAACTGCAAAATAAAGTCAGGTAGTCGCAGTAAGTAGCCCTTAAAACAGTCTAGTTTGAAAGTTCAGTGCTACGCAGAAGCCTGATTAGCTGGAGGTGCGATTACAGTCATGTGACGGAGGGGGTGTGAATGTTAGAGCTCGCTGCTATCATCTGATGCCAAAACTAACAGTCATGGATCAACCAATTCTGTCAAATGGCTCTCGAACTCACCAATGTTTTCGTTACACGGTTGCTTCCCTCGAAGTCGGAACGCTCCTTTACCGATGCATTTTGACATCCCACATCTTAGGCAGAACGCTTAGCCCCGTTCATCTTCATGCTCATGCGCTCGAGCAATGAGCTATCTTGCATTCTTTAAAGGGTGGCTACTTCTAGGCAAACCTTCTGGCTGGCTTTGCAGCCCCCACTTTTATCATAAGCGGTTAATTAGGGGCCTTGGCCGGTGATCCGGGCTGTTTCCCGCTGACTATCGACGATGAAGGTTATCTCCCATCGTCTCGCTGGCCGACCTTGACGTCCCTGGGCATATCATATCAGGTAGAAATGTGTAATAGATGCAAGACATAATCAGCGTGCATAAAAGAATAGCATGCAATACACGCACTGTATTCACCCTTGTAGCCTTGTAGAGCAGCATATATGAAGCAGTATGATCTGAAAACAAAAGCATATATGAAGCAGTACAAGGGGATCAGAGAGAGGGAGGGAGGGTACATACGGACACACACTCACTGTAACAGAATGCAGTCAGGATCCTGGGTAGAAGGGTGCACGCACGCTGTGTGCATCGGTGCATGGGTAGGAGACGGCGACTGGTTCCTGTAGACTTGGTTCTGTAGTCATCCCTAACAACAAACAAAGATAAGGGGAGAAGAAACATGAGAGGGCAGAAATATAACAGTGATGGATTCCGATCGCATGGGCGACTTGTTCGGTTCCTCTCCGCTCCTCTAACTCCGCTCCTGGAGCGGACCATACTTCAGATCACTTTGACGGAGCTGCCAAAACCGAGCTTCACAACTCCGCAGAGTGGAGAGATTTCGAACAGGGCCTAGATTTTTTGAATGGAACATCTAAATGAATGCTGCGAAACCCAGGCAGATTAGATGAGTACTGTTAAAAGAGAAGGCCACGGCTGCCATGGGCGCCGGCGGCGGCTAGATCACAATGGATATCGACACTGGCTCTGGCTGCCCTTCAAGTTTTTTTTTGGGACAAGACTGCCCTTCAAGTGACCCAGTCTGGGCTGCCCTTAGGTAAACTGCAGCATAGGCCCGCAACTCAGAATAGCCCAGAAGCGCGTATTCAGTTAACCAGCCCAGAGGCCCAGCCCGTGTCCCGGAGCCAGCCCAGGCCACTACTAAAACCCAACCAAGCACCACCACGCCGCCTCCTCCTCCCCCAAACCCCCCGTACACTCGCCGCAGCAGCAATGGCGGCGGAAGAAGCAGCCGCCTCCGCCTCCGCCGCCGCCACCACCAACTTCGAGGTGGACCTGGGCCACCTCATGGCCTACGACCCCTCGCACCACCTCGCCGCCTCCGCCGCGTCCTCCAGGGCGGAGCTGCGGGAGGAGTGCCTGCGGAAGGCCACGGAGCTGGCGCAGGCCGTCGCCAACGCCCTCTTCTCGCTGCCGGCCACCGAGGGCCGCGACGGCCCCGTCGTCCGCCTCCCGCCGCCCGCCAACCGCCTGCCCCGCGAGAAGCATGTGAGAATATTACCGCATCCCTCTCTCTCCTCCCCTCATGCTATCTCTGCTCGCTACGCTTTCGGTTGCTCTCGATTTGATTTAGAGAAGAATGATTACTGCCGGCTAGTAGGTTGGTGTAGGCTACAGACGCGAGGGTGACATATTAGCATGGAACTACGACTGCCACCACCAGCATATATTGCTTCAATTATTGCTTGTATTGATTCTAATTTCTCATTCCTGCTCTGTGCCAATCCTTAAAACGAGATATTAAGCTGAACAGAACTTTTGTTATGATAATATATGCATGTATTTGCAAACTGCAAGATGTTTATAATCTTTACCTCTCCTGTCACCAGTTGCCGAGGCCGAAGCCCCCTACCAAGTGGGAGCAGTTCGCGAAGTCGAAAGGTGAGCCTGTTATTCTTGCTGGCTTGCTGAATGTTTTTATTGCAAGTGTACTTGCTTGGGTTTGATATGATAGGAACATACTTGCAGGGATTATCAAGCACAAGAAGAACAAGCGTGCATGGGACGAGCAAACTAATTCCTGGAAGCGGACTTACGGCTATGATCGTGTTAATGATGACAGAGACGTTCCCATCATTGAAGCCAAATTGACAGACGGTGAGCAACTTCGTCTTCTGTATCTATGACCGGTGAATTTGTTTTTGTGGCAAGGGTAGTAATCTTTTCAAGCTTTTCCCTGCCGAGTACACATTGCAGTCATCATGAGCTGTGACACAAATGCTTAACAGCATGTATGCTTCTGCGTATCTACACCGATTTAGTCTGGTGTTCATTTTAAATCTCCAATGCTCTTTGCATTTTGACTAATTGAATCTAACGAGCAGCATTTTGTTTTGCAACAATAGTAGCAATCGTTTCGAGCTTTACACCGAGTGCCTATTGCAGTAATGTGCCATGACACAAATGCTAACAACCTGCACGCTTCTGCTTTGCACACTGATTTGGTCCATCTATCATTTTTATTTTCCAGTAATCTTTTCATTTATGACTGACTGAATCTCTCGAGTCTAAATTGGCAATGTAATTAGTTCTAAAATGTATATGTGTCATTCTATTACCCTTTTAACGAAGTATGATTTATTACAGAGCCTGGTGTTGATCCTTTTGCTCAAAGAAGGGAAGAGAAGAAGGGCAGGGTAGATAAACAAGAAAAGAACAGACTTGGAAATTTGAAGAATGCTGCAAAAGTTGGTGCTCTGCCAAGGTAATCCTTTCCTACTACTCCCTCCGTTCCAAATTACTTGTCGTGGTTTTAGTTTAAATTTGAACTAAAACCACGACGAGTAATTTGAAACGGAGGGAGTAGCTAGTATCATCTATATATATACCTCATGCACTACTTAGTTTATTATTCATTACATTAGCAACTCGACTTTCTCATATAACAGCTTTCTGAAAAAACATTATGCAGTCACATACAGCTTGCTGCCACGTCCGTGCCCATCACAGGGACAAAAGCTGATCTGCCTAGAAAAGCTAAGAAGGAAGATCTCGAGAATGTTGCTGGTATGGCTTCTGCAGCAACTGCCAGCGGTGGAAAGTTTGACAAAAAGTTGCCTGGCGAGAAACCTCTTAAGAAGGCTGGCAAAAATAGAAAGGTTTTTCCCCTGTGAACTTATTTGCCTTCTGTAAATCCAAGCACCTTTGTAATTTGATAGTTTGCTTAGCTTAACTGTTGCTTTTCTGCAGTTCCTCCCTGTTGTAGAAGGGAAAGGAATGGGCAACCTGGAGAAACAGCAGAACGACAAGATCCTGAACAGTCTGCTGGCCAAGAACTTTGAGGAGCCGTTGGATGTCAGCAAGGCAAGCCTCCAGGATTCAGTATATGTTACCTTTTCCATTTGTCTAGCTCAGCATCTAACAGCAGCTGTACATAACTTTGATGCCAGGCAATCACGATGTACAAGGTGAAGAAGGACAACAAGAGGAGGAAAGACAAGCAATCATCATCATCCGGATCGAATAAGTTGAAGCCCCAGAAGAAAATCCACAAGAAATCTTCGAAGAAAAGTGCTTAGGTCCGCATCATCCTCGAGACGTGGTTTGCTGTAGGCGGCGAGCGCAGTTTCCAAGCATCATGGAGAGTGTTGGCAAGTTTTGTATGGTTGTTGTCCTGTTTAAGTCCCATGGGAGAAAGATTGTTAATCCAGTTATACTGGTTATGACACAAGAACCTGAGTGTTGTCAGAAGTTTTGGAAAATATTTCTGGAAAGCTTTGTTTGCAGTATACTCCCTCCGTTCCTAAATATAAGTCTTTGTAGAGATTTCACTATGAACCACATACGGATGTATGTAGATGCATTTTAGAGTATAGACTAGCAGAATGCCCGTGCGTTGCTACAGGCTACAATGCATGTAAATAAAATAAACAAATGATTAAGGTCATCTTTAAGATCGAAGCTCATTTTTTCCTCATACGTCCAGGCATGTTCGAACACCAAATAAGCGTCTAGTGGGTTCCCCAAAATCCAACCGCCTGGACCCCCAATTCAAACCCATATAGAGGGTTCTGGTTAACTGAACAATTCACCATGTTATCTCAAACACATGGTCCCCACAACAAAAACACAACCCCACGACGCACTTCCCCTTTTCCTGCCGAACCCTTCCCTTCCCACTTGATTTCCCGCTAGAGCCCCATCTTTTAAAACTGTATGATGCCCATGCCACCTTCGTCATGGCACTTCTTTCCTTCACACCGTACTTTCCCATAGACCGTCAAGGAGGAGCCCCCTCCCCACCAACCACCCCGCTCTCTGCCCCCCCCCCCTCTCTTCATGCCGACCCGCCACCATCATCAAGGAGGACGAGGCGTGTGCCGCCCCCGCCCACAAGCCAAGAAGACAGATCCAATGTCTTCTGAGAAATTGCCGCATTGTAACATACAGTTGAATGTCGTGCATTATTACGAAACAAAATATGATGTCCATTATTGGACTTGCAACTGATATGCTACCATGTCCATTATTAACTCTTGAAGTAATCAACCAATGCATTTACCTTTCGATCCTAACCAGAATATTGTATGACTTGATCAAAAACAATATATGAATTGCTTGCTCATGCAATTTGCTTCAAAGCCATCTCTAATGAAATGCAATTTGCCATATTTTTTAAAGTAGGGAAATTATTCCGCTCATAACTGAATAGACCAATCCCAACCCCCGCCCCGCTCACTCTAAACCCTCACTCTTATAAAAAATCCACTAACTCATGTTCTTAGTGAGCTAGTGATCGATGACGCCGCAGCAGGACAACAAGGGACAAGGACAACAACCACCTTCCTATCTTAGTTCTAGTACCTCCTAGTTCTAAATTGGACCCACCATTCATCCCGGGCTCTAACACAACAGTGGAACACAAAATATTTTCAAACAATGTACCAGCATTTCTGTTCTTCGAGCATGGAGGTGTGAGCTTTTCAAGTGGAGCAAGGCACTGTGATAAGAATACCAACAACTTAATAAAAGGGACCGGCTGTGTAAACTACAAGGAATATAACCTCCAAGGGAGTGAGTAAATAGTTTAACCTTTGTAATGCGTAGACATTTACTGAGACATTTTCTTTCCAGTTTTTTTCCTAGAGTATGTGTAAGAATACAATTTTATAGATTGAAGGTGGATTTTCATCCTAACGTGCATTTTCTATTCATGGTCAAGTACAGTTCTCTGCAATAACAATCATAAATGGACTGAACTGAGTTAGAGTAAACGGCAAAAAAATGCCGAGTATAGTACAATTGTTGTTCATCTAAAATCATCACAGTATGAAAATTGTTCGAGCATATGGGATTAAAGTGTCAACTTTTTCCCCATAGTAAAAGAAGGGAGAGCCAATAGGCCATAATCGCAATATGGACAAAGAAATAGGAAGAAAAACTTTACAGGATGCAACATGAGATGGAGAGGCATTCTAATAAAACAGGTTATTGCCCGTGTGTTGCAAATAGGGCATAAACAATTGTGTCAACCATGTATTTTAGTATTGTCAACTTATTTACCAACTCATCACCCTTTTTCTTCTTCCTTTGCCCACCATCTCCGCCTATCTAATACATTCTTGCAACCATACTCAATGGCACATCCAGCTAACAATCAAATTTCAATATACATGATATTTTAGTAGATTCATAGAACTATATTGAGATGAATATGAAATATACATAGTTCTCAATAAATAAAGCTAATGGAGAGGTACATCTTGTTATAATTTACATTGAAGCTACATATAACCGAATTTTTTGTTGTGGTAACAAAGAAAACAAAACTACCCCTAATTTGACCACTTGTAAAAAAACTATGAAGAGAATCTTTAACAACCTAGAAAAGGCCTTGACCTCTGTATTCACTTGTTCTTCGCAAGAAATAACTTAGTATAGAGAATCTGTCACCAATTTGGGTCGTAGAGAGGTGAGTTTTTCTGAGCGGTAGGAGGAAGTTCCTCCCAGCTCCATTTGCAATAACCTACCGAGTGAATGATAATGCTGACTTGTTTGAGAAGTTGTTTGCTAACAAAAGGAAAGCTTAGAATATTTGATGTCTATATCAATTGGAGAATAGGTAAGCTTCAATATAACCCAGAAATAACTTGGCACATTTGAATATAGTAGAGATTCTTTAAACCATGGTCATACATACTCACTCCGTCCCAAAATAAGTGTCTCAACCTTAGTACAACTTTGTACTAAAGCTAGTATAAAGTTGAGACACTTATTTTGGGACAGAGGGAGTATTCATTATCAGCAATGATCAAGATGTACTTACTACTACTATATTTTTTCTCAAACTTTGTCGGAATAAAATTACAGTAATTCACAAAGAAATTAAAGGTAAGTAGGTAGCTATTCAATGTAACTACTACAAAGATGTTCAGATTTATTTTTGTAAACACATGTATCAAATGGTGTATCAATTAATGAAATATAAGTACCACATACTTTGGACAAAGAAGAGACCCGCAGATAAATAACACGGTTAAAAAAACAAGTACTGAAATATAAGTGTTCCGCATTAAGCTTGCTAGTAAGAAAAGGACCTCTAAAACAATAATTCTAATACCTCAAACGTCCTTATAGAAGTAAGAAAAATATCAGGAGATGGCTTGCTAGCTTTCACCTCCTCACCCCCATGGCAACTTGATACATCAGGGCAAACACTTCCCAGTGGTTACAAGCCTTCAGTGCAAAATGACATTCATGGGTTCTGAAGACATCACCAAGAAATACCAGGTTCTATATGATTCTAACTTATTGAAGAACAGAGAGCAACGAAGAAAAGTGCAGTACATTAAATCAAGGCGAAATGATACATTTCATGCATAAGCGAGCAGAAAAATAAATTGTGTGTAACATTTTTTCCCTTCCAATAGAGAGACTCCTTGTATATTTTAACCAGTGATTACTTCTTGTTACACCAACTAAACATAGTTCTAAATGCTACCAACATTTTTTATGAAACAAAGGAAAACAAAAATTAACTCCCCTCGCATCGAAACTTCATGTCCTTTCAACTCTGAAATTCCAGAAAAGGTAAGCATACAATAATTTTATAGTGTATAATTATACTAAAGAAGAACATGCTATGTGTGTTGTCAACGCAAGTTGGCATATTATCATTGAGAGCATATATTAGTACACAGTGTGATGATAATTGGAACCGGATGCGCTGTCAGCATGTCTTTCTCCTGGCGATATTAAACATCATGGTGCAACAAATTACAAATATTAGTGTTAACATAGGTTAATATATATTACTTATGTGTGCAGTTCAATATACTCTGAAAAAAGTTGAATTATTCCTAACTATCACCATCAGATCTAGGCAAATAAGCATTATAATCACAGCCTGAGCCAGAACTTAGGATTGAGGAGGGGTTGGGAAACCCTCAAAGAAAGGAAGACGCTCACCAAAACACAGTTACAGGCCCCAACTATCTCAACCTTGCGCTCAAAACGGCTTGAAAGAGTGATAAGGGGTCAACAAGAGTGCCAGTCGCATAAAGCTTGTTCAGATTGCCAAGGCCCGGCTGCACCTGACAGCAAGACAAAAACTTGAAATTTGGAGTCCGAATGTGGTTAGACAAGCTGCAATAATGTCATATTGATTTTGATCCGACATATGCATTAAACATAGCATGGACCATGATTGAACAGAGCGACCGCTGCAAAATAAATGTATAACAAGAGCGGGCAACATCAACATGTAATAGACGTGTATTGTTATCTATGAGTGTTGTCGCTAGTGAACGCATACAGTTGCAGTTGCACTTCTGCAACCTAAAGGGGAAAGAAAAATCCAGTTGTTAACCCAAAGGACTGAAAAAAGATCATTACAAAAGAAAAAAAAACAGCTTTCCTAAGTTCACTTGCTGGGTGAAAAAACCCAGCTATTCTAAAAGTGAGCTCCAGATTTCAGCATGTATCATGCAGTTTTGTGTATATGGTTCACACATGAAAAAAGGATTTTGGCCAGTGCTAGGACATGGCATTTGTGGCCTGATAAAAGATTAGTTTGTGCTATCTTCAGGACAAAATGGACACGTGAGTTACCAAACCAGAAGGGGAGGCCATGAGTATAGGTGGACTGAAACTTCTTACTCGGTTGGAGCTTAATGAATCTGATCAATAGAAAATGATTTAATTATTTGAAATTAGTATACTAAAAAATGTAAGGTACATTGCAGAAACAACAGATTAGCAAAATTCAATAATGCAAAACCGAAACCACCATAGGGGAAGCATAGAAAGAAAATCATCGTCTGAACCCTATTATCCTAATCCACCTACAGATCCAATTTATATGCATCATGCCATGGAATTTCCAAAAGCATGGCTGCAGCCGCTCGCAACGATGTTGACCCAATGGTGCTTGTGCGGGCAAAGTACAGCGTTGTTGGGCTTGTCGCCGGGGAGTTCTGCAACTCACCGCAGCCTCAGGTCGAGAAGGTCGAACCCTTGGGGTGGGATTGGATCCAGCTTCCCCGTAGCATCAAAAGTTCGAGTCCATCACAATGATGTACTGCGCGACGACGAAGGACAGAGGATGAGAGGAAGACTGGCGAGGAGGTATCGATAAGGAGAGGCAGCAAAAGCGACATGGGCCGGTGGTGTGTTGGCGGGTGCGAGGGGACATTGAGGACAGCGGCCAGCGCCGTGCGCGAGAGCACGATGGCGCCTGCGGAGGAGCCGATCGAGCGGCGGGTGTGGCTAGCAGCTGCTAACCCTAGCGTGTCGTGCTTTTGTTGACACAGAGACGTGGGTTGGATCTCATTCTTTTACAGCGCTTGCCCCATGTATGGGTGTGCGGGCAGGGACGAACCGACAACCGTCAAAGAAGCGGTAAAAGAATCGGTAGCTGGGATGCCTTCGATCCATGGGACGTTGGGCAGGAACGAACGACGTACTAAGAGTAGAGATTAGGAAAGGTAACAATCAATGCGTTAGGAAAGTTAGGATTTTGATTTGATTTTTATGAACATAAGGTTTTATTGTTTGGTAATGTGATATTATTACCTGCTTGTTTGTGACGTGCCTAGTTAGGAAAGTTTAAAAATTAGGATTTGGAATTGATTGTGATGAAACTAAATTTTATTGATTGGTAACGCGCTATCAGTTCCTGCCCGTTTATAACGTGTCTAGTTAGGAAACTTTGGAAAGATTAGGAAAGTTTTTATTCTGAGGATGAAAAATCAACGTGAGGAGATATGCTGATGGGATGTGAGACGAAAATAAACCGGACGAAAATAAACCAGACGAAATATAACCAGACGAAAATAAACCGTGGACGCAATCCTACCAACTCAGACATTAGGAGTAGAGATTAACTCATTTTGCTCCGTATGTAGTCTATAGTGGAATCCTTACAAAGACTTATATTTAGAAACGGAGGGAATAGAAAGTAACCTAACACCAAAGAAATTTGATGTCTGAGCACACGCCTTAATTTAGTCTGTGAATCAAGTAAAGCTTCTACGCTATACTTGAAAGCTCATGTCATTGTAGACTGTTAACATCGATTAGGGTAACACATAGCCTTATGCTCAACACAATTAAGAGTTCAATGCCGCCACCCGAAGTCGTGCTGGCCGTTGTTGTGATTAAAAGTTAGCTGCATGAAGAGCATGCCGACCATTCAGCGCTTCCTTGCCGCTGCCTTTGAAGGCTTCCGTGCCCTAAATGAAAAGGGGCGGCCCGGTGTACATAGGTCCTGCTTGCAGGACTCAAGCCTGTGACCTCATGGTCACAATGCAACAACTTTACCATCACACCAAGGCTCATGTGCTCTAATATTGACAAATTGAATACAAGATGACAAATGTGTTCATAAGAAGAGATGGTCAACTAATGTGGCGGGGGGGGGGGGGGGGGGGGGGGTCGGAAGTGGCTTGTGAGAGACTCGACAGGCGGCTAGGGTTTTACCTATCTCTAGATATTGAAGAACTACAACCCAAAACAACAACAATATCATCGGTTGCACCACAAAATGCGCCCATTAACATTTTTTTATTCTAATTGGTCACAAAGCCTATTTGCCACCGGGTCACATCAGTTGCCTATAAATTGTAGACTTTGCAAAAGCCACCATTGCATCCCTCAGGATCGAGAAAAACCCAAAATGCACGCAACACAGTTGGAGCTCTCACCGTTGTGTCCATGGTGGCATGGCTCATAGTCGCCGGAGGGGATGAGTCGTCTGCGAAGTGGCCCACGCTAGTCCCTTCGGTAGTATGCCCACCACCACCAAAGTGCATGTCAGGAAACATCTCGATGATCACCACAGTGGTGGCGTTTGCCAGGAAACACATATGAAACACAAATGTTTGTTTATGGGGCAAAAAATCTTATGGCTTTGGGGGGGGGGGGGGCCCCGCCCTCTTGGACTTTAGGTAGCTCTGTTGCTTAGGCCTCCTTTGGTTCATAGAAATTCTAAAGGATGCGAACTTTGTAGAAAAAAAATTCTTTCAAGCCCTTTGGTCTTTAGGAATTGATTCCTATTCCTATGTAGGATAGGAATCAATCCTACACATTTCAAAGAAAAAAAACATTAGCCCAGACTTAGTAGAAAAATTCCTATCCTAGTAGAAAAAAAGCTATTTCGAGGACTTAGTATAAAAATTCCTATCCTATGCGGCCATGCATCAAGTGACATCTCTTTCCCTATAGGATTTGAGATGCATATATGAACCAAAGGAGGCCTTTACACTGTCGAGGCTTATTCGTCATGACGCTCGCCTCCATCTTGGAACCGGTGCAATCTCCCACCGCCACCAGTGTGGGACTATTGTTGTAGGGTGAAACCCTAGAGGGGATCTTTTCACACTTGGAGGGGGGAAAGTGAGGAACACACAAGAACACAAGAGGAGAATCACTCAAACAAGCGCAAATAACACATCCACTAGAGTAGCAAACATGAGATCCACAAGCATACAAGAACAATTCAAGGAAAACAGCACTAGGGTAAGGTTATTCCCACTAGGTGAGGTCTTGGTGATAATCTTCTCCAAAAGGAGGCCTTGAATCCACAAGAGGATCTTCTCCAAGAGGAGGCCTTGATCTCAAAGAGGAGCTACTCCAAGAGGAGGCCTTGATCTCCAAGAGGAGCTACTCCAAGAGGAGGAAGATGAGCAAAGCTCTCTCTTTGTCTATCCAATACTCTGCTAACCCTAAAAATGAACTATGAGAAGAGTACTTATAGGCTAGGGACGAAATTGGGGAAAAACAGGGGTACAAGGGTCAAATGCCCATAGTGCACACAAGCACACTGGGAGGGGTCCGGGCACCTGGGGTAAAGGGGTTCGGGCACCCGGGCCGGTGAGAGGCAGGCGCCAAGGAGGGGGCCGGGCACCCAGACGGGTCAGAGGGCCAACGCCCTTAGCGGCTGGCGGGCCAGGGCACCCGGGGGTGGACGGTGTGGGCACCCGGGGTGTCCAGAGAGCCTTCGGTGCTTCGTGTCTTGGAGCTCTTCCTTCTCCTCCTTCTTCTTGAGGCTCTTGCCATCATGATCTTCTCCTCGATACCTAGTCATGCACAAAGTTTTCGATTGAGGTAGAAGCCATTTCTTATGTGAATCCAAAGGGAGCTCGAAGAGGAAAGAGGTAACCTCGGTTTCGATATCACGTGCACGGGCTCTTGTCATGGGTCCACTTGGTGTTCGAGGTGATGATGAAATGTCCATGGGGATGACAGTAGGATGCTCCGCATCACCTATCCTCTGTGTCAATGATGCTTGTGGCGACCACTTTCAACGCGTGAGTGTATGAACCACCAGTCTCATCTTTGCGTTATGTCCAGCAACATCATCTTCGTCAACGTCATCACCAACTTAAACTAGGTGCAGTTGCTCCCATGAGCACTCGGAGGCTGGTTAACCTGGACTACAAAACTTGGGTAAACTTGGAGCCTTGGATGTTATGCAATGTGCTGTCCCGAAACAACCAGACAAGAACAACAACCTCAATCTTCAAATTCGTAATCTCCTCAGCGTTCCAGTATCCAATATAATCTGTTATTCCTGGTGCACGATGAACATACTCTTCCCATGATGGATCCACAAGAATAACATCAAACTTTGTACCAAAAAATTCTGGAGAAAGAACATGTTGCCGTAGATCACACCTAAAATACATCGGTGGTGAAGCAGTGTTAGTAACAATTTCGTCCTTCCTCTGTATGAGTTCTCTCAATTTTGGATATTCCTCCGCTGCACTTGTAAGATCCAGTTGGTTAGTTATGATGTACGGTATAGCTAGACCATGAAAGACCGTTGATGGAAATACCAAATTCATTTTCGCAAAGGACCTGAAAGGATTTCTCGCAGGATAAAGCCATTTTGCAAAGGACTGGTTTTCATAGGATTACACACAGCTTTTGTATCTACTAATTGGAAGTGTCTCTCTTGCACCATGAATTCCTCGCAAACTTATTTAATGCTTCTCCGCAGCTTCAAATCCAGTTATTTTTTCGACTGAAGGGGCATCACTCCCAATTAGAGAAAAGGCTTTGGAAGAAGTTTCGAACAAATTTGGCGAAATTGACAATTTTCGATGGAAAGTGAAACACAACAAAGTTGATAAAAAAAATCCTTTGAAATTTTCGGTAAGCAGTCCCAGTTTCGCTAACAATGAAAATGATGAAAAGAAAAGAGCATCTGCAGAGATGTCCAGTAGACCTACCTCCAAATCCAGTCTGAGGTAAAACTTACAAGGCTTTCATAGTCGGGGTGGGTCGCCATGTGTGGTTGGGACACCCGGGAGACCTTTCATCCGTCCCTGTAAACATTGTGACGAATTAATAAAAACTTCGCGAGGTTGTCTCAAAAAAAAACTAAAGCAAAGAGAAGGCAAGGAAAAGCGGGAAAAGCGACAGAAGAGACAGGAGTAAAGAATGTCCTGGAGAGGTAACTGAACTTGGTCCATTGGATGCGTCTTGCACGGCAAGGATCGCCAGATAACGGTTCGCATCACTCTGTCCGAAGTGTACAGAGGAAATCCACAGTTTCAGTCAAGTTCAGCAGGTTCAGAGTTGATCTTGGGCCTGACACGGCGATGATCCTTCTCCGACGCTGCTCCTCTGACTGGGTGGCGAAGGGTGCCGCTCCCTCTCCGGCAAGCTATCCAATGGGGCCTCGCTCTGAGACGAGTGCCGGGGTGATGGCGGCGGCAGAGTGCGGGGAAGGCAAACAAACAAATCTTAAGAAAAAACAAACTTCAGAATCATCAACTACTCCAACCAAAAATTACAGAGGGTTTCATCTTGTTTTCTTCTACAGATAATCAAACATCTGACTGGCCACCGCATTCTGAAAAACATCTCATCTTATGACCCTCAAAATATTGCGGCCACCTGCGACCTTGGTATCTCTTTTTTTAGGGATCTTGGATCTCATGTAGTCACACAGAGATCTAAAAGAAGCAATTCCTGTTAGTATGCAAAAAGGTGGTGGTTCATACTCGGTAGTCATGTAAATGCAGAGAAATGTACTAGCAGCTGCAGGAATGCCTAACAACAAGCGGAACTTTAGACCAGAAAGACTTGACATGTATACCGTCGAACCAGAACCGTGAAGGCCAGGCAAAATGGCAGCAAGCCCACGCTAAGCCTTTAGCATAAACGAGCAAGGCACTTTTTTGAGGTAACCTGAAGGGTTTTCTCCCGACTGTATTTTTGTACTAATATTTAAATTATGAATACAGAGCTGACGACATCAATCAACTGAGATAGCTGATGTTAAACTGAAAGCTACACAAAGCCTAGAAGGTAAAAAAGAGGTAGAAGAAAACCCATCAGAAGGATCTGGCCAAATTCTCGAAACAAGGCCGGTACTTAAATGTGTATTATCCTCATCATCAGTATCAGAGTACGATCTTCGTTGAACAACAGGAGTCGGGGCATTTCCTCAAAGACTGGATCTGCTGGCCTCTGAGACTTCCAAGGTTTATCCTCCTAGTCCTCATCCAGCTCCTCCTTCTCCTCCTCCTCATCATCCTCGTCCTCATAGTCATCATCCAACTCTTCCTCCTCTTCCTCCTCTCATCATCAGCATCGTCATTCTCGTCCTCATGATCAGCATCCAACTCTTCCTCATTATCGCCCTCCTCCTCTTCCTCATGATCCTTGTCCTCCTCTTCCTCATGATCCTCCTCCTCCTTCTCCTCAATGTCACAAGTATCGGGATTTTGTTCAAGTGCAGGAGTTGTTAAAATAAGTCCAAAGCCACCGTCGATCTACCGATGATCAAGCAATCACACCAGCACGACACCGAGATTTGTTAACGAGGTTCACCGATATGGCTACATCCTCGGGGCATGACTACGGGCGCTCCTCCCCATGACTCCGTCACAATACCGCACCCGGCTGCCCGGGCGCCGGCACACGCCGCCGGCTCCCCCGCGTACCTGTGCTATTATGTTGGCATTGATTACATCGTGTGTCTAGCCCCGCTATATATGAGAGGCCTAGGATACAAGTGTCCTACCAGGACACGACTCCATATCCTGCCTACACACCGTACAACTCCAAGTCCAATTGTAACCTAACTTGTACAATAATATTCGACACAACTCTAACAAACTCCACCTTGACGAATATTCTTCACCACTTTGAATTCATTCATGCGTCGAACCTCCATGTACATTGGACTTGAGATACGCCATGAGCATCGCTGCTACTCCCAGACTTCATGTGATTCCATCTGCAACTGTAGTCCCTTCTCGTCTTTTTCACAGTTAACACTCGAGCAAAATTAAGTTCCTCATTACTGTACCTTGTGCTTCCAACTTCCGGAGTATCCGTTCAACGACATCACACACCGACCATTGTTTGCGTGAAAAAATGAACAACTCACATATTGGACGCCACATATAAGAGTTACGTGAACTCAACGTCACCACTCTTTCTCTACTGCTTGTCTGAAACTTGAAGAAATTTCACTGTCGCCCTGTGTCAGCCTGAGTCAAGTTCGCAGTTGTCTCACACTTCTTCCGGATAGTCTCTGACATGTCCCACCGCTATAGCACTCCGCTTCCTTCTGCCCTGTCATCCGCACTTTGCCATGTGCACCGAACACCACAGAATATACGGCCATGTACTCTCTCAGCTGTTGACAATTTTAGACTTTCCACCACTTTCTCAGATTCTCCACGGTCAACTCTTGTCCATCAACTAGCACCGATAGACCCAGTCACCAACTTGAATCTGGTACTCGTCAACACTGCTTCAGCACCCTTGCACACTTTGTCTGACCACATGTCTGACCACCAGTGCCTTGGTCTGTCGCTGTGTCCCGTGCTTATCACACGCCTCGCCGCTATCACTGCGTCGAGCCTCTACTGTCCTGGTCGAGTCTCCCGGGTAGCTAGCCCCAACTGCCTCAACCCCCACTGCAAAGAACCATCGATCATCACCGACCGATGCCGAGTATCACGTCTCCATCAGACCACTGGTACCCAGTCCGATCCACATGTCTCTCGCTATCCCGCTGAAATAGGCTTCGATTCTCCGATATCTTACACCGCAGCCCCTCCATCAGCACAGAGCATAGTCATCCATCAGACTCCAGCTCCACCTTCAACATGACTCCATGTAGCTGCGCTATGCTACCCCCGCGCTTCGTCGATTTCAAACTCTCATGTGTGCACTGCCTTGAATCAACCCTGCGCCGTAGTCTTGTCGAAGCCGCACAAGTCCTTGGGCCTGCACCGCGTGTTTCCACGCCCCAGAAGTCGGCCACCATCAGCAATACGCTCCTATGTCGTCGTCGCTGAAATCACCGCT
This sequence comes from Triticum urartu, assembly GCF_003073215.2. Classification (NCBI taxonomy): domain Eukaryota; kingdom Viridiplantae; phylum Streptophyta; class Magnoliopsida; order Poales; family Poaceae; genus Triticum; species Triticum urartu. The sequence continues at coordinate 43,493,371 of NC_053022.1, forward strand.
GTCTTCTGTTTTGACCAACATCCACGTCAGTCCATCAGACAATCCAGTCCGACCCAGCCGAAATTATCCGACTGCAACCATGCTCCACCCTGCGTCGTGTCCACCCGCACATCCATGCATTGCTTGACGCCCTGTGTATGCATGATCCCTCACGACGCGCTCCAGACTTCACAAGCCTTGTACGCACGCCGCCGTTGCCGCACACGCCCATCTTCCATGGACCTGCAACCGCGCCTTTATGTTCTGTACCATGCACTTCTACCATCCCGTGCATACATGTATGTGTACCAAGCAAATAGAGCCAATTGGAGAATCCCTGTAGTAGCCTTCCCATGCGCACAAGATCAATACGGTCATCCTTGCTCACGTGCAGCCTCAAAGCTTTCATCTCCGTCCCTGCTTTTTCTTTGCTTCTGATGGAAATATGCACGCACAAATACCTGACGCCCCTTTTTTCTTTAAACAAGTCTCTCTACGTACATGACCTCCACGTCCCATCACAGCTCCATCGCCATGCTGCTACTCCAGCCGCGTGCACCAGCGTTGCTGCACGCCTCATTGCAGAATGCCCAGCCCATGTGGGCGTTCGCAGCCGTCCTGCGCTTCAGCAGCTATGCCGCCGCCTGGTAAACCCTGATGTCGCTTCTGGCCTGAAGCCACGCAGCCTGCTTCCCAACCAACTTAGCCCACTATTGCCACGTGCGCCGGCCACTGCCTGGCCCGGGAACCTGCTGCATCGATGCCTCCGGCTGCTTGCTGCCTCACGATGGAACCGATCCCTACATGGAACCACGTGCACTCCACCTTTACGTCTTCCGAATCGATCTTCTACAGGCTGCTGCCTGAGTCCTGACAACTCGTACGCGTGCCTTCGGTGCACGATCGATCACGCCGCCCGCATCCGTGTTGCTTCCGATCTCGCCGATATGCTTCCAAATCTCATCGATCCAATGAATTTCTGTCGACTTAATCTCCCGAGATTGCTCCCGAGTTTCAATCGCTCGACACACCACGGATCGAACCGATTTTACTGCGACATCCCGGCTCATCACCTCTAGATCAACAAATCACGGCCTCAAATCGAACCTTGACCATGATACCACTTGTTAGAATAAGTCAGAGGCCACCGTCGATCTACCGATAATCAAGCAATCACACCAGCACGACACCGAGATTTGTTAACGAGGTTCACCGATATGGCTACATCCCCGGGGCATGACTACGGGCGCTCCTTCCCACGACTCCGTCACAATACCGCACCCGGCCGCCCGGGCGCCGGCACACACCGCCGGCTCCCCCGTGTACCTGTGCTATTATGTTGGCATTGATTACATCGTGTGTCTAGCCCCGCTATATATGAGAGGCCTAGGATACAAGTGTCCTACCAGGACACGACTCCATATCCTGCCTACACACCGTACAACTCCAAGTCCAACTGTAACTTAACTTGTACAATAATATTCGACACAACTCTAACAGGAGTCGGACCCATTTCTGGAAAACAAGATCTGCTGAGACCTAAAGGTTGACGATGAATGGTGGCTTTGAGCATGATGTCGTTTTCATCATCAGAAACCTTTCCCTTGAGAAGTATCAAGTCATACACTGTCGGAAGCCCATCAGAGAGTGAAGAGCTCCTTATGTGGCAGCTTGTACTTCCACAACAGCCGGTCGTTAGGCAGTCGTAGCTCATAGTACATGCGAACCTGAATTCCGTAACGTTTGGTTGGACGCAGACGACTGAGATGGCATGTCCAAAAGGCTTCGTTGCCATGCTGAGCAAGAAAAAATAGCTGGTGTCGGTGCATTGCAGAACATGTAAGCCCGGTTTTAGGCGGAGAGACACCGTGCCAGAGTCTGGAAGGTTTGTAGACGGACACTTGTGCTGGGCAGCGAAATGGTCCAGGAGCATCTTTGTTGGCCCAGCGAATTCACAACCGGGCTCTGGGCAGAAGCATGGAGCATTCGGGCATGCTTTCTCGTGTTCTTCTTTCTTGTAGTAGGTGAACTTCTCCGCGCATCCGTACTTGTCATTGGAGCAAGCAACTGTGACTGACTGGACGACATGTTCCATTCCAAAGCAGCGCTTGAAGGAAGTTTTGGCAGAGCATGTCGGGCACTTGTAGTCCAGTTGATCCTCACGTTCACGGCACGAGGAGCATATGAAATGCCCCACAGAGCACTGCAGAATAGAAAGAATTAATTGGATCATCGTAAGAGTAAATCTTACCAGCGACAAAGAATTGAAATACCACACGACAACATGATAGGTAACCACCACAGACATTCCATCATTTGAGCTAACATAGCGATTATGTTATGTTTACACAAGAAACAATTTCTTTCCAATTAAGTAGCACTACATCCAAAAATAAATTCATCCAAGCTCTACTTTTAACTTCTGCTTTATCATGAATGAAATAAAAGGTTGAGTTCAAAGACAAGTGAACACGCACATAGATGCAGTACCTGGAATATCGGAGGCCTGAGGGGTGCAGAGCAGATAGTACAGTCAAGGGTCTCCAACCCCACGGTGACATTCAGCTTCTTGGAGCTGCTCCCCCCCTCTCGCTGCGCTTCAACTTTTCTTTTGCTGGAGCTACTACCGTTGATCGCCATTTGCCAACGAAATTCCAAGGTTCCCGCACTATCTTTCTTGGTGTGTACTGCTAGAATCACAGACGCAAACCGAGATCCAAACCTATTGATCAACACAATCTCCCTGCTCCTTTCACCTGTTCCACGAGACGCACTAACAGAAGTCATGGAACTGGTAGTTGGTCTGGTGCTGCAGGCATAAGCTAGAAAGGCAATTGTTTTGGGCAAAATACCAAAGGAAACTGCAATTTAACACATATGTTGGTTTCTTGTTTGAAGAAGAAAGTATTTGAGATATAAGAGCGACAATGCATAATAATCTGACAAAGAAACTGTAAAAACAAGAGATTTATTCCGATTCAGATGCAGGCAGTGCGACCCTGGCAATTAAGGGAAGGTTACGAATCTAGAAGGACGCAGCTAGCCGTACCTGAACTACCTGGTCGCCCACGTTGTCTAACCACTGCAAGACCTGGTCGGCGTCGAGGTCGCCGTTTCCTGATGGTGGCGCCGCCGGAGAGGAGATCGCTTGCCTCGGGTGACCTCCTACTCCGAGGAAAGAGGGGAGAAGACTGATCGTCCCTTGCCGGCGAGCTCTCCGACGGACCCCGCCGCCCGCTCTCGTCGACCTGAGCCTGATCGGAGAGACGGAGCGGGGAAGAGGAGGCGAGCGCGAGAGGCGAGAGGTGTACGAGCTGGAATATGGGCCTGGGCGTCTTCTCGGTTATTTGGGTTTATATAAAACATGCTTAATTTTACCTCTTTTTTTTGGCAAATTTCAGAGAACACGATTAGTTTCAAAATTTCAAAAATCAAGTCCTGTTTCAGCTTTATAATTTGGTAAACGTTTGTGTTCACCCGGCTGATCTTTCCGTACGCGTGGACCGCCTCCGTGGGCGTTCGATCTGTTGTTGATCGGACGGTTAGGAGCCACCTTCACCTACTTCACGTTTTTGCAACTTCACCCATGTTTCAGAAGCGTTTCTGCAACTCAGCACTTGCTGTAGATAGACAATATGGCCAACCACGTCCGTACTCGCGCCCGTCCGCTCCAGCAGCCGTCGTTCGCCAGCGAGGCACTTGCTGTAGATAGACTACATGGCCAAGCATGGCCTATAACTAAGTGAATCTACCCTTTCCTAACCTACACTGCCCTTGCAACAGATGTGTCTCTTCTTTCTCTCTTCTCCCAACCATCGTTTTTTTTGACGGGAATAGCAGGAGCTCTGCTTTTGCATTATAGTGAAGGGAAAAAGTACAAAGTATAGGGGAGGGGTGTTAAGCATCCCGAGCATAAAACGAACACAAACATATACAGTTGCCTATCGGAAAGCACTCCTGAAGAACATGCACTACCCCTCTGCCGTATGGGTAGGTCTCAAAGCCTCACTGAGCAATGTAACGTCATCACGAATCATGTTTACCAACGCCCTCGGTGTCAGGTCCTTATCCTCAAAAACTCGACGGTTTTTCTCCTTCCATAGATGCCAGGCGATGTACGCCGACAGAGTTATCTCTTCCTCCGTCCTTGCTGGTGCTCCTCTTTGCGTACAAAGCATCTTCCACCAATCTGAAACTGTACTTGCCGAAGACACACCATTGTACATCCTGCTGTTGGCACCAAGGGAGAGATGCCAGACCTCTCTCGCATAACAGCATTGAAGCGTGAGATGCATCGCGGTCTCCTGCTCCTGGTCACAAAATTTGCAAGAGGCGTTATGTGGCCCTCCTCTCGCCTGTAGCCGATCGGCAGTCCAGTTTCTGTTCTGCAGCAGAAGCCACATGTAGAATTTCACCTTCCCTTCTAGCTTGCTTCTCCACACCCGGGCAATCTCAGGCTGCTCAATCCTGGCAGAGAATTGGACCCCATAAGCAGAACTCGCCGAGTATATTCCATTGGCAGAGATATTCCAGTTGATTTTGTCCCTTTGAGTTGACAAGTTCACCGGCTGCAATTTTTCCCACAGGCCAACAAATTGACATAGCTGCTCGTGGCTGTCCATTCGCTGTATACCTTGCATCCATCACCCAGTGCTTATAGCCTCTTTGACCGTGAGCCGTTTATACCTAGCCAGCTTGAAGATATCCGGTGCTAGGTGCTGTGGGGCCTCGCCATTGAGCCACCGATCTTTCCAGAAGGTTGCAACACTACCATCTCCCAACTCGATGCAAGTGCAGCTGGAGAAGAGTTGCCGATCAGTGTCATCACATGGAGTCGCTGTACCCTTCCATGGCCTATCCTCTTCAGCCCACCAGAACCATTCCCATCGAATGCGCAAGGCCCTACTGAAACAATCTATATCCTTCACTCCTAGGCCACCAAAACGCTTGGGGGCACACACTTGTTTCCAATTTACAAGGCTTTTCCTCCCTACTGATTCATCCTCCGCACACCATAGTAAATTTCTCCTCAGCTTGTCCATCTTTTTGGTGAGCCACTTGTCAGGCGGGAAGACCGTCAAGAAGAAAGTGGCGGTTGCCGTAACCACAGAATTGATGTACACCAGCCTTCCCATCCTGTTTAATAACCTCCCCTTCCTAGGAGCAAGCTTCCCCGCAACTTTGTCGAGGACCGGTTGAAGCTCTGCCCTCCGCGGTTTACGAAACCCAAGTGGTAGTCCCAAATATGACATGGGAGAGAGCCCAGTATCCCACCAAAATCATACAATATATTCTCAACATTAATTTCAGCGCAGGAGATAGGATATGCCACGGTCTTGCCGATGTTGGCCCGCAGCCCAGAAGCGTCCCCAACCATCGTGATTTCTCGTCTATGACAGTTGCTGTAAAATATCTGCGTATTATGTACCCACAGAAATAGTGTCAATCAATCAAGAAAGATCAGTTGATTATTTACTCAAAACACTTTTGACCACAAGCTAAGTTAAACCCATTGGGCCAGAACTCTCCTCTTTTAGTCGTCTCCGGTTCTTTTTTTTTGCTTAATTCACCTCTCTTTTATTTAATATAGTAAATTTAATCCATGTCTAGCTATGCCTATAGATATATGCGGGTATATTTTAGTTATTTTGAACTTGGAACTATAACATGTAGGGACCAACTTGGAACTATAACCTGCTATATATGCCATCATATCGTTAAAAACAATAGTACTATACCAGCAGTATTACCACTAGGGGACCACTGATCTTTCTGGTTCTGGGGCGAATGACTGACTCTGACAGTGCATCATCCTTCAATCTAGGGTGAGAGGGTAGTGGCCCTCTACAAAGGCAGAGAACGATGACTTGGTAATTTGGCATGGCCAACCGAGACTGGTCGAGGGCACGTTTCCTTTGGCGGATCCTCCTTTCAAGACATGTGCTTCCTTATTGGTGTTGGCCATAGAGGTGGACGATAGCCTCGACAGTGCAAGTTGCGCTTATTTTCTCTTTTTTGATGTTTTTTTTTTTGCCGTCATTGCCTGTGAGATGTTTTACATCACTTTTTGTATATATTGCTTTTTTTTCTATAAGTTGTTGGTTGTCGTAATTTTTGGTCGATTAATGACTTTGTTAATTCAAAACTGGGCTCGTCTCGAGACTCATTTCAAAAAGAGAAGAGCAAAGCACATCAACAACATGTTAGCAGCTATGGTAGAGCTATGCATGGTGGCGACGAGCTGACATCGAAGTGGTCGGTGCTAGCGGCGCCAATCTGCCTTTTGATGCCTAAATGCTTGCCCGACAACATCCCCATGATCGCCGCACTGGTGGTGTTCGCCTCAGTGACAACTGCGTCCATGGCGTGGATCGTCCTCGGGGCTCGGGAGCAGTGCAAGGTCCTCCCGGTGCTACATTGTATTAGTCACCGTCGCATGCTTGATGATGGACGACATATGAAAATACTTTTTTTGTGTTCACTGGCATCGCAATCCTATTTTAAAGGTTCGATGCATCTTAGATTTCTTCGAGACATGCACCGTGGTATCTTGGGGCACATGCATATCCATTCTTCTCACAGTACCCATCGGTAAGATACATTTCCGTCCTTCTCGTAAGCATACCACTTTTCTTTCTAATAATGTAGTATGTTCTGATCCCCCGAGTGTGGTACGTAATGCTCAAGTTCCACAAAAAGTCTTCCTATAATATTGCACTGCTTGGACTATTTAACGTATCCGCCAACGTTACGATACACCTCTCCATCCCAAACCATCGAGGTACGGATGCAAACAAAAGTTCTGCCTCTAAATTCCCTGCAACCCGATGATTCTAATTGCACTGCTTACACCCATAACTTCGTCCAAGCTTGAGGGTGGGGGTGGGGGTGGGGGGAATGCCCCCACCCCCAAACAATACTATTATATTATACTATCAAACTAGCGGAATTACCCGCATATTTGCGCGACTAGATTTTATGTGTACTTCTAACGGACCATACGATCTCTATTATATGATTTTGACTAATATTTTCATATGAACATGCTTTTGTAATATCATAAATGATAGTACTATGAGAAAGAGACTACAAAGAAGTTAAATATTTTTTACTTTAAAATTATTGTTTAATTTTGTAAATTTTGAATGCACACGTTATTCCCATTATGTGCTTTTATGATTTTCATTGCATATATAATTCGACAACCAAGGAGGAACTCCTTGGCATACTTCTTTCAAAGCATCTTTCTCACGAAATTACAAACAAGAGTTCAATCAAATATCGCTGTCTAAAGTCAGAACATTTCACTTTTTCTCCACTTATCTCATATTTAGTGGCAATGCTATGATACATTACTTGATTAGTCTAATATCATCCATCCATATGCCCCAAGACTTATTAAATATTTGACATGATTTGTTGCATCCAAGTATTTAAGTTGGTGTGCCTCACAACACTATGTCTCTCTTACAATAAGCTTGCTGTACATGCATCACATCAGAATACAAATACGAAGTATATACATCCGGCAACGTTTTGTTGCTCCGAGTGCCTTTTGCCTTCCCCAGGATATACTTCAAAACCATGATGTAATCCAAATGAAAGAGCAATATCGCCATGCAAGATATCCAATAGATCGTAGCTTCTGATAGACAATATGTATATACGTCTGAGCTCACATTTTATGGCAATATCATTATAATGAATTATCAGTGGCATGTGTTCTACCCCCGCAAAAAAAAAAGTGGCATGTGTTCTAGCATATGTAACTAACTTAATTGAGTAATGTAAGTTCTCAATTTTTTTTTGAATAATGTAGACCACAGTTTGCAGCAAAAAAAGAGAGTGAAAATAGTGGATTGTCTCCTGATCCAGTACCTATGCATAGCATGCAGCCAATTTTTGCAGGCCCTACTATATGAATTACCAAAGGTAGACCACCACCAATTGAATAGAAAATAGTAGAGCTCACATTTTTAGACACTCAAAAAAGTTATTGTTCCGGAAACATAGACTATAAAATGTTCGCGGAAAATAGTAGAGCTCACATTTTTAAAAAGTTTGCAAATACTATAAAATGGTTATGAATTATTTTTTTTCTTGATTTTAGAAATTTTTCAAAAATTTGTAAAAGTGTTCATGAATTTGAAAAAGTTCATGATTTCAAATATGTTGACGGTTTTAAAACAATGTTCACGATTTCACGAAATTGAGAGTGATATTATATATCGGCGACGCAACAAAATGTGATCATGTCCATTGGAGATTATAATTTTTTTCTCCCCTTGCAACGCAGGCCCCTTTTGCTAGTAATAGTAAAGGGGCTATTGCTTCTTGTGATACGTCATGGAAATTTCCCTCAAAGTTGCAAAATATTATCCATCAATGTCACCTATTAGTGATAAAAAACACGTTTCACACAGGGGATCCTCCGCCTGGACCGGCCCATGCAGTACGGACCTCCTATACCGCGCTCTGTGCGTTGGAAGAAGACGCAGCACGCCCGTTTGGGTTGGGTGGCCGTTTTTTGATATTTCATTTTTACTCTTTATTTTTCTTTCCCATTTTAATTTTTTCTACTATAAATAATTTGGGACTACAGAAAAGTTTGGAAAATTAGAAAAACTGATAATTTTGAAATAAAATGTTTGATAAATCACAAAATGTTTGTGGATTTAAAAATATTCACGATTTTATGACAAATGCTTGCTTATTCAAAAAATGTTTGAAAATTTGAAAATGGCAAATAAAAAAATATTCATGATTTTTTTGAAATTTTCGTGCACTGAAAATGTTAATGAAATTCCTTTTTTCGCCAAGTCAAAAATGTTCGTGAATGGAAAAAATCCTAAAAATTCAAAAACTGTTCGTGACTTACAAAATGGTTTATCCATTCATAAAATGTGCACTGATTCAAAAAATGATCATGCATTTCAAAAAATGTTCGTTAAATAAAAAAATGTTCTTGAATTTCACAAATTGTTCCACAAATTTGCAAAACAATGCTCGTCCATTCTAGAAATGTTTGCAGATTCGAGAAAAATATTAAATTCACAGTTTAATTTTTTTTGCAAAAATATAAAATGTTCATGAATTCAAAAAATGTTCTTGATTTTATAAAATGTTTGAAAATTTGTAAAAGTGTTCATGAATTTGTAAAATGTTCACGATTTCAAATATGTTAATGAGTCTAAAAAAATGTCTAAAGCCGGGCGACAGCAAGTGGAGAGGAGACATGGCTTGTGAGGTGGTTCTATCGTCGCGAATCCGCCCTCCTTAGAGGCAAGTTATCCCCATCCCCTCTCCTACGACACGCAGGGTGTGGCCATGGTATGGTGGACATCTGCCGATCCTCACGAATCCACCCTCCTCAGAGGCATCTCCTCTCCTACGGCACATCCAGAGTACGCACGCAGGGCGCGGCCACCATGCCGCCGGTGCTCACACACGTCGCTGACGGGGATTCATCAATATCTACAATACCAAAATTTTATCATTACACCCATCACGAAAAGTATTTTCATATTTTATTTATTTTGTGTTGTTGATGTTGATATCATTCTATGATCTTGGTCAAACATATATAAGTTTGACTTGCATGAAAACTGGTGCACCTTATATTCAGAAACGGAGGGAGTATGTCGGTATTTCGTCGTGCATAATGGTGAGTAATTTCATATATTTGATTTTCCATAGATGTATACAAATGTGTACTTCAATGGTTTAATCTTTTTACCTTTTTGTGTTAAAAGATTAATCTTTTTGCCTATTGTCAATGGATCTTGGACTTCAATATATCCATTATAATTTTCTTGGCAAAGGTATCCTCCCGCTCTTGGTCACAGATGAAGATCGTGTGGCGGTTCACCGACACCACCCACTCATCCTCGATGGAGCAGTTTTTGGCAATGAGGGTCGGGTCGGTGTAGAGCTCGGCGAGGACGGTAGCGTCTACTCTCTTTGCCTCGATCTAATAACTACTCCACAATGCATTCCCTTAGGCCCAAAGATGGTAAAGTGTCATGTAGTCGACGTTCACATAACATCACTAAGGGAATCACAACATACATATCACCAAAATATTGAACGAATATCAAATTCACATGTTACTTGCAACATGACTTCTCCCATGGCCTCAAGAACAAAGGCAACTACTCACAAATAATATTCATGCTCAAGATCAGAGGGATATTAAATAGCATAATGGATCTGAACATATAATCTTCCACCAAATAAACCATTTAGCATCAACTACAAGATGTAATCAACACTACTAGGCACCCACAGGCACTAATCTGAGGTTTCGGTACAAAGATTGAACACAAGAGACGAACTAGGGTTTGAGATGAGATGGTGTTGTTGAAGATGTTGATGAAGATTGGCCTCCCAAAGATGAGAGGGTTGTTGGTGATGATGATGGCTTCGATTTCCCCTCCCGGAGGGAAATTCCCCGGGCGGATTGCTCCGCCGGAGGGACGTGTCATGTAATAGTCTCGCGTGTACATGATTATATTGTATGTAACTTTTTAATCTTTTAATCTTTTAATCTTACCATCACAATTAAGATCAATGAAGGATATATTTTTAGCATAAATGGACGAACGTGGTAGCTTATTTGTCTTTTTCCTAATTATGTAATAGATAGTTACACCCATCTAATTACGCACACGCCTGCCACGTCCTCTCCCCCCTCTCTACACACCATTGGTACATGCAATTTTAACTCCGTTTCTGTGTAGTTTGTATGTTAGCATCCTAACTCTACTCAAACATCATGCTCATACTTTGGTTTAATTTGGTTTGCCGGTTATTCTAAAAAAAACGTTGCATGGGCTGCTAAGCTAAGCATGCATACAACAAGTAATGCATGAATGTGTTAATCATCCTTTCCCATTGACAACATTCATTTGGGCCTATGGATTAATTGTATCCAACCGTGTATGTATCGTATTGGTGTCTTGTGTTTGCCTACATGCGGTCATGATCAACGTGCTTACGCGTAACAAGGGAACTCCGTTTTGGGTCGTGTCCTCTCTCCAAAGTAAAACATGGGCCTTGTTACCTATAGCAAACAAGGAGGCTCCTTCAAGCGAAGAAGATGAAAGAAGTGGATCAACAAGATCAACACCCAGCACAATAAGAAGAACTGCATATTGAAAATAAAAACTTACATGAGTCAAGGCTAGAGTGAATAACAACCATTCTGTCAACCAAACCTCGGAGAGATTAAAGAAGGGAGAATACCTCGATCAAAACTAGGCTCGCAAACTGTTATCAACACTACTCCTTTGTCTCTTCCATTGAACCTTTTAGGGTGGAAGAATCTCTTGAATATGCAGAATGTGTAAATGATATGCACGAAGAGCTTCATAACTTCCAAAGAAATAATGTACAAACATTAACCGAGAAGCGCGACAGGAAGGATAACATCGTCGACACCAAGTGGATCTTTAGAAACAAGCAAGATGAGGATGGTCAAGTTATCCGCAAAAAACACACGCTTGGTGGCCTATACCTACTACAATAAAGGAAATTGATACTCTTGGCCTGTCATGAAAATTTACAAAAAACACCAAGTGGATGTTTAGAAACAAGCAAGATGAGGATATGCATGTTGACCAAGTTTTTATAAAAAAAATCAATATCTACAATACCAAAATTTTATCATTACATCCATAACGAAAAGTATTGTCATATTTTATTTATTTTGTGTTGTAGATGTTGATGTCATTCTATAATCTTGGTCAAACATATATAAGTTTGACTTGCATGAAAACTGGTCCACCTTATATTCAGAAACGGAGGGATTATGTCGCTCTTTCGTCGTACATCTTGCTGAGTAATTTCATAGATATGATTTTCCATAGATTTATACAAAGGAGTACTTCAATTGTTTAATCTTTTTACCTTTTGTGTGAAAAGATAAATCTTTTTACCTATTGTCAATGGAGCCTGGACTTTAATATATCAATTATAATTTCCTTTTGTTTTACCAGCGCATATTTCTTTGCAGGTAAGTCCATCATCTCTATATAGAGGAGAAAAAATGTCCGTGATACACGGCATATTGTAATATCAATTTTGTATAGACCGAAGGACTAACTAGATGCATCATTTGGTTTTGTATACTATTAGGTTTTTGTTTCCTCGTTGCAACGCGCGTGCATATTTGCTAGTGATATATTCAATTATAAGGTTTGGATTTTAGTGGAATTTAATTATGCTCTCTTTGCCTGACTAGAAGCTATTGACATTCTTTTTGCCTACAAAAATCACTATAATATTACATGATACCAAATGGACATAAATAGATGCATTTTTGAATGGTAAAGTCGAGGATGAGGTTTTTTTGTGGGAGAAATTCTGATCTGTTCATCTTCAATCATGTCAGTACAACGAACACCAGAAATAATAAAATTTACATCTAGATCCATAAACCATCTATCGACAATTACAACCACCGAAGCGAGCCAAAGGCGTGCCGCCGTCATCGCGACTCCCTCACTGGATCCGAAGAAAACTTGCTGTAGTAGACAGTGTGGAAGTCGTCGTGCTAAGGCCCCATAGGACCAGCACACGAAAACAACAACTGCCACCATTGAAGTGTGCGTAAATCGGAAGATCTAACTAGAAAACACACGAACGTAGACGAACTACAACCATACTCGAGAAAATCCACCAAGGACAAATCCACCAAAGACATGCCTGCACGCACCCACCAATGATGCTAGACGCATGAGCGAGACACCAAGGAAGAGATTTATGTTAAACAATCACCCGGTATCGAAAACCTAAGAAACCTAATAATATTACAAATTTCAAAAACCTATTTATGGACTCAAAGAAGCTTCTAGAGCTTGGTGAGTGTTGGAAGATGTTTCTTTTTGAAAAAAGGTGTTGAAATAGAGAACTTGACTATACTCTGATTACCAGCCTGACAATGATGAACTCTTTATTTGTCAAATTTATGTAGACGATATTATTTTCCAATGAAGTAACTTACATTTCGTCAAAGAGTTTGGTGATCTAATGACAAGCAAGTTTGAGACGTCGATGATGGTTGAACTCAAGTTTTATCTTGGGCTTCTAATCAAAAAATGAGGGGATGCCATTTTTTATCTCACAAACCTAGTACACCGACACAAGAAGTTCGGAATGGAGAAACCCAACAATGGTATTGCAACACCTCCGCGCAGTTGCCGGGCCTTCATGCAACCATGCCGTAGTGCCGCCTCCGCAGCTCACGCGATCATGCACAACCAAGCCTCCGATGTTAGAATAATCCGAGGTGCGTAGTCGATCTACCAAGGATCAAACAATCACACAAAATATGACATCGGGATTTGTTAACGAAATTTATTGATATGCCTACATTCTCGGAGCTTGACTATGGGCGCTAGCCCCCATGACACGGCCACAACACCGCATCCCGGTCACCCGGGTGTTGGCACACGCCGCCGTCTCCCTTGGGTGCCTTTGCTATTATGTTGACATAGCTTACATCATTTGTCTACCCTCACATTATATAACAGGCTTAGGATACAAGAGTCCCACTAGGACATTAGAGCAACTCCAACGGGGCGACCCATTTGCTTCGCTAGTGTCTGTTTGGGTCGGCCTGAATGCGAAAGTCGGCCCAACGCGTCGGCCCAAACGGACATGCGTCCGCTTGGAGTCCGTCTACCGACCCATTCCCGACCCATTTTGAGCCGGATTTGTGTCTGTGCGGACACGAGACAGACACGCACGCGCCTTCTCCCCACTGGCCCATTGGTCGGTGGCAGCCTTTTCCTTCCATTTCCCCCCATAATCCTCCCGCCCGCGCGCGCTCCCGCCCCACCCTCGCCATGGATGACGACCTCGACGCCGCTGTCGGTGTCAAAACCGGCGGATCTCGGGTAGGGGGTCCCGAACTGCGCGTCTAGGATCGATGGTAACAGGAGACAAGGGACACAATGTTTACTCAGGTTCGGGCCCTCTCTATGAAGGTAATACCCTATGTCCTGCTTGATTGATATTGATGAATATGGGTGCTACAAGAGTTGATCTACCACGAGATCGTGATGACTAAACCCTAGAAGCCTAGCCTATATGACTATGGTAATGAATGGTGTCCTTTCCGGATTATCCCCTCCGGTATATATAGACACCGGGGGGATCTAGGGTTTAAATAGAGTCGGTTACATAAGAAGGAATATTCATAGTCGGTCGCCAAGCTTGCCTTCCACGCTAAGGAGAGTCCAATCCGGACTCAGGTATAGTCTTCGGCCTTCATGTCTTCACAACCCATAAGCCCGGCCCACGGATAACAGGCCAGACGCCCGAGGACGCCTTAGTCCAGGACTCCCTCAGTAGCCCCTGAACCTGGCTTAAATGACGAGGAGTTCGGCGCGCAGATTGTCTTCGGCATTGCAAGGCGGGTTCCCTTGTATCCAAACTTCAAAATAGTCTTCGGATGCGATGATAGTATCCGAACCTGTCACACACACCATACAAAACCGTAGAGAGAATATATATTTTTGCACGAGTCTAATCCGCTGACAGCTTTTATAATATGACATCACGCCTGTCCGGTCATAGTTTTGGACCGTTTTTCGTCTGCCGCTCCACATTTTGAGACGCGGTTACCATTGGCACGTCTTGTCAAAGCAGAGATCGTGCCCCCTTATTACATGATTCTCATCAATACGGGCGTGGGTGACCCAACCGTGCCGTTTTGCACGGCCCTTGGAAATAGGCGAGTTCAAGGCGAGTGGGGAGATGCTTGACATTCGCGGCCTTTATAAGGGGATAAGGATTCCCCACCTTCACCCACACCTCAGCCCCTCCTCAGCCTTTCCGTCCCTGAGCTCCAGCGCCCAAGCTTCTAACTTTTCCCTCAACCGAGAAAACACTCCAAAAATGTCTGGATCCGGAGCTGGGGGTAAGTGGATGGCCTCCTCCGTAAAGAAGAAGGATATCAAGGCGCTCTGGAGGCCGGATATCTAGCCAAGGAGATCGCTCACCGACTCCCGGATAAGGGACAGATCGTCCCTACTCCAGAGCCCCACAAGAGGGTTTTTTTCCTCACACATTTCGTCCGCGGGCTGTGTTTCCCTCTCCATCCCTTCGTTCGGGGACTCATGTTTTACTATGGGCTAGACTTCCATGACCTAGCCCCCAACTTCATCCTCAACATCACGACATTCATTGTCGTGTGCGAGGCCTTCCTCGGCATCCCGCCTCATTTCAGCCTATGGTTGAAGACCTTCAACGTGAAGCTGAAGGTGGTGAGCGGCCAACAAGCAGAATGAAGAGGTGTCATGGTGGGCAAGATGCCCAACGTTACCTGGCCCAAAGGCTCGTTCGCGGAGATGGTGAAAGGGTGGCAATCGGGGTGGTTCTATATCACAGAGCCGCGCGACGCCAACTGGTTAGCGGCCCTCAAATTCAGATCTGGATTCCCGATGCGTCTCACCTCCTAGCAAGAGAGGGTCCTAACCTGGGGTCCCTTGGACGAACTGACTCGGCTCGAGACGTGTGTCCAGAATATGATGTATAGGAAGATCAAGCTCGTCAATGTGGTCCAGGTCATACTCATTCGTCGGGTTCTTCCGTGCAAACGCCGGACTTGCTATCTATGGGAGTACGACCCGGCCAAGCACCAGACGCTACAAGAGCTCTATGGCACAACAAATGAAGAAATCTGGAAAGTGCTCTTTAAGGCCGGCGAGACACCACCGCCCACGACCGAAGATCGCGGGCTTAGCTTAAAACGCCAGGCTAACCCGGTAAGCTCTTCTAATGTTTTCAAGGCGTACCCTTTACTAGCATATTTTGAGAAAAATCCTAAGCCTTCCTACCCGTATTTTCAGGCCTGATCAAGATAGCGGAGGGGATTAACAGTCCGGCTCCGCTACCCGAAGACCGAGAATTCCCATTGTTGACGAAAATGCTTTTTCCAGCACCTTATGAGGTGCCGGAGAAGACGACCAAGAAAGCGGTCAAAGGGGCCAAGAAGGGCCTTCGCCGAAAAGGCGCTCCGTACATGATGTCTGAAGACGAGACTTCCTCTTTGTACGCCGACGACGATGACGAAGAGAAATAAGAAAGCAACTCCCCACCTGAAGTGGGGAGGAGGAAGAGGGCGGCCTCCACAAATCCGGAGGCGGGAGCACCTAAAAGGGTTAGAGGTTCCCATGCGGATAACTCCGTGTGGGATGTGGACAGCAATCCGGAGCGACCTCGCCGGACCAAGCATCAGGCCGCCTCGTAAGTATCGGGATCCGAAAACATCTAGCTTTCCCGGTTTGTAATATTGATGAACCTTGTTATTGCAGTCCAGCGCGCGACGGCTCCCCGCGATCTTCGTCCGAGGGATCTCTAGACTCAAAGGAGATGGCTAGCATGTCTCCGCCACCTGCTCATTCCGTCTCTCCCAGGGGTGACGATGCGGTGGTGTCGCCAAAGATCATCCCCGACCAGAGGGGCTTCTGGAGGTCGTCGAGGCGGTGCCCCAGGACGATTCCTCAATTGCTGGACGCATGGGGGGAAAAGCCCCTGCGAGGACCAGTGACCGGGGCCGGGTTCCCTTCGGACCTGAGCCGGGTACTATTCCAGAGACCTATGCGGCTCCGGAGTCCAGCGAACGGCATGCTCCGAGAGAAGGGTGTGTGCCTGTTCCGCCGGTGACCTCTATCCAACTAGAGGCACCGGATAGCTTGCTGGAGGTGCTACGAGGCGCCTCTATTGTGGCTGCACACCATGCCCTTATGGGCACGGTAATAGAGAAGGTCCACTTCATGAAAAGCGGACTGACCGAAGCCTGCACTAGCCTTCTATCAGGCTTTGAGGTAAGTAACGCGTTTGCAGGAAGAATATCACAGTATAGACAGTAGCCCCTGATGCTCTGTTTGGTGTTCGGAAAGAAGGAGCCGAATAGAGGATCGAAGAGAAAAAATCGCAGGAGTCTAACATAAGTTGTTTTTGTGAATAAGAAGGTGTCGCTGGAGGCTGCCACCGCTCATGCTGCAGAGGTCTCCGAACTGAAGCGGAAACTGGAGCAGGCCGAGGAAGAGCTCGGCCTCGTAAAGAAGCAACTAGAGGATAGCCAAGGTATGTGCTGATCTGCTGGTACCTTCAAAAAAAATATGAAAAGTCCATCCAGACTGAGTTGTCATGAACTTTACTAGGGGCCACGACCGCGGTGGCAGCCCTCAAGAAAGGAGAGCATAATTATAATTGATATAGACCGAAGGACTAACTAGATGCATCATTTGGTTTTGTATACTATTAGGTTTTTGTTTCCTCGTTGCAACGCGCGTGCATATTTGCTAGTGATATATTCAATTATAAGGTTTGGATTTTAGTGGAATCTAATTGTGCTCTCTTTGCCTGACTAGAAGCTATTGACATTCTTTTTGCCTACAAAAATCACTATAATATTACATGATACCAAATGGACATAAATACATGCATTTTTGAATGGTAAAGTCGAGGATGAGGTTTTTTTGTGGGAGAAATTCTGATATGTTCATCTTCAATCATGTCAGTACAACGAACACCAGAAATAATAAAATTTACATCTAGATCCATAAACCATCTATCGACAATTACAACCACCGAAGCAAGACAAAGGCGTGCCGCCGTCATCGCGCCTCCCTCACTGGATCCGGAGAAAACTTGCTGTAGTAGACAGTCTGGAAGTCGTCGTGCTAAGGCCCCATAGGACCAGCACACGAAAACAACAACTGCCACCATTGAAGTGTAGCGTAAATCGGAAGATCCAACTAGAAAACACACGAACATAGACGAACTACAACCATACTCGAGAAAATCCACCAAGGACAGATCCACCAAAGACATGCCTGCACGCACCCACCAATGATGCTAGACGCATGAGCGAGACACCAAGGAAGAGATTTATGTTAAACAATCACCCGGTATCGAAAACCTAAGAAACCTAATAATATTACAAATTTCACAAACCTATTTATGGACTCAAAGAAGCTTCTAGAGCTTGGTGAGTGTTGGACGATGTTTCTTTTTGAAAAAAGGTGTTGAAATAGAAAACTTGACTATACTCTGTTTACCAGCCTGACAATGATGAACTCTTTACTTGTCAAATTTATGTGGACGATATTATTTTCCAATGAAGTAACTTACATTTCGTCAAAGAGTTTGGTGATCTAATGACAAGCAAGTTTGAGACGTCGATGATGGTTGAACTCAACTTTTATCTTGGGCTTCTAATCAAACAAATGAGGGGATGCCATTTTTTATCTCACAAACCTAGTACACCGACACAAGAAGTTTGAAATGGAGAAACCCAACAATGGTATTGCGACACCTCCGCGCAGTTGCCGGGCCTTCATGCAACCATGCCGTAGTGCCGCCTCCGCAGCTCACGCGATCATGCGCAACCAAGCCTCCGCTGTTAGAATAACCCGAGGTGCGTAGTCGATCTACCAAGGATCAAACAATCACACAAAACATGACATCGGGATTTGTTAACGAAATTTATTGACTTGCCTACATTGTCGGAGCTTGACTATGGGCGCTAGCCCCCATGACACCGCCACAACACCGCACCCCAGTCACCCGGGCGTTGGCACACGCCGCCGTCTCCCTTGGGTGCCTTTGCTATTATGTTGACATAGCTTACATCATTTGTCTACCCTCACATTATATAACAGGCCTAGGATACAAGAGTCCCACTAGGACATTAGAGCAACTCCAACGGGGCGACCCATTTCCTCCGCTAGTGTCTGTTTGGGTCGGCCTGAATACGAAAGTCGGCCCAACGTGCCGGCCCAAACGGACGTGCATCCACTTGGAGTCTGTCTATCGACCCATTCCCGACCCATTTTGAGCCGGATTTGTGTCTGTGCGGACACGAGACAGACACGCACGCGCCTTCTCCCTCCTGGCCCATTGGTCGGTGGCAGCCTTCTCCTTCCATTTCCCCCCATAATGCTCCCGCCCGCGGGCGCTCCCGCCCCACCCTCGCCATGGATGACGACCTCGACGCCGTTGTTGGTGTCAAAACCGGCGAATCTCGGGTAGGGGGTCCCGAACCGCGCATCTAGGATCGATGGTAACAGGAGACAAGGGACATAATGTTTACCCAGGTTCGGGCCCTCTCTATGGAGGTAATACCCTACGTCCTGCTTGATTGATATTGATGAATATGGGTGTTACAAGAGTTGATCTACCACGAGATCGTGATGACTAAACCCTAGAAGCCTAGCCTATATGACTATGGTAATGAATGGTGTCCTTTCCGGACTATCCCCTCCGGTATATATAGACACTGGGGGGATCTAGGGTTTACATAGAGTCGGTTACATAAGAAGGAATCTTCATAGTCGGTCGCCAAGCTTGCCTTCCACGCCAAGGAGAGTCCAATCCGGACTCAGGTATAGTCTTCGGCCTTCATGTCTTCACAGCCCATCAGCCCGGCCCACGGATAACAGGCCGGACGCCCGAGGACCCCTTTGTCCAGGACTCCCTCAGTAGCCCCTGAACCTGGCTTAAATGTTGAGGAGTTCGGCGTGCAGATTGTCTTCGGCATTGCAAGGCGGGTTCCCTTTTATCCGAACTTCAAGATAGTCTTCGGATGCGATGATAGTATCCGGACCTGTCACACACACCATACAAAACCGTAGAGAGAATATATATTTTTGCACGAGTCTAATCCGCTGACAGATTTTACAATATGACATCACGCCTGTCCGGTCATAATTTTGGACCGTTTTTTGTCTGCCGCTCCACATTTTGAGACGCGGTTGCCATTGGCATGTCTTGTCAAAGCAGAGATCATGCCCCCTTATTACGGGATTCTCATCAATACGGGCGTGGGTGACCCAACCGTGCCGTTTTGCACGGCCCTTGGAAATAGGCGAGTTCAAGGCGAGTGGGGAGACACTTGACATTCGCGACCTTTATAAGGGGATAAGGATTCCCCACCTTCACCCACACCTCAGCCCCTCCTCAACCTTTCCATCCCTGAGCTCCAGCGCCCAAGCTTCTAACTTTTCCCTCAACCGAGAAAACACTCCAAAAATGTCCGGATCCGGAGCTGGGGGTAAGTGGATGGCCTCCTCCGTAAAGAAGAAGGATATCAAGGCGCTCTGGGAGGCCGGATATCTGGCCAAGGAGATCGCTCACCGACTCCCGGATAAGGGACAGATCGTCCCTACTCCAGAGCCCCACAAGAGGGTTGTTTTCCTCACACATTTCGTCCGCGGGCTGTGTTTCCCTCTCCATCCCTTCGTTCGGGGAATGATGTTTTACTATGGGCTAGACTTCCATGACCTAGCCCCCAACTTCATCCTCAACATCACGACATTCAATGTCGTGTGCGAGGCCTTCCTCTACATCCCGCCTCATTTCGGCCTATGGTTGAAGACCTTCAACGTGAAGCTGAAGGTGGTGAGCGGCCAACAAGCAGAATGCGGAGGCGCCATGGTGGGCAAGATGCCCAACGTTACCTGGCCCGACTGCTCATTCGCGGAGATGGTGAAAGGGTGGCAATCGGGGTGGTTCTATATCACCGAGCTGCGCGATGCCAACTGGGTAGCGGCCCCCAAATTCAGATCTGGATTCCCGATGTGGCTCACCTCCTAGCAAGAGAGGGTCCTAACCTGGGGTCCCTCGGACGAACTGACTCGGCTCCAGACGTGTGTCCAGAATATGATGTATAGGAAGATCAAGCTCGTCAATGTGGTCCAGGTTATACTCATTCGTTGGGTTCTTCCGTGCCAACACCGGACTTGCTATCTGTGGGAGTACGACCCGACCAAGCACTAGACGGTACAAGAGCTCTATGGCACAACACACGAAGAAATCTGGAAAGTGCTCTTTAAGGCCGGCGAGACACCACCGCCCACGACCGAAGATCGCGGGCTTAGCTTAAAACGCCAGGCTAACCCGGTAAGCTCTTCTAATGTTTTCAAGGCGTACCCTTTACTAGCATATTTTGAGAAAAAGCCTAAGCCTTCCTACCCGTGTTTTCAGGCTTGGATCAAGATAGCGGAGGGGATTAACAGTCCGGCTCCGCTACCCGAAGACCGAGAATTCCCATTGTTGATGAAAGTGCTTTTTCCAGCACCTTATGAGGTGCCGGAGAAGACGACCAAGAAAGCGGTCAAAGGGGCCAAGAAGGGCCTTCGCCGAAAAGGTGCTCCGTACATGATGTCTGAAGACGAGACTTACTCTTCGTCCGCCGACAACGATGACAAAGAGGAAGAAGAAAGCGACTCCCCACCTGAAGTGGGGAGGAGGAAGAGGGCGGCTTCCACAAATCCGGAGGCGGGAGCACCTAAAAGGGTTAGAGGTTCCCACGCGGATAACTCCGTGTGGGATGTGGACAGCAATCTGGAGCGACCTCGCCGGACCAAGCATTAGGCCGCCTCGTAAGTATCGGGATCCGAAAACATCTAGCTTTCCCGGTTTGTAATATTGATGAACCTTGTTATTGCAGTCCAGCGCACGACGGCTCCCCGCGATCTTCGTCCGAGAGATCTCTAGACTCAAAGGAGATGGCTAGCATGTCTCCGCCACCTGCTCATTCCGTCTCTCCCAGGGGTGACGACGAGGTGGTGTCGCCAAAGATCATCCCCGACCAGAGGGGCTTCTGGAGGTCGTTGAGGTGGTGCCCAGGACGATTCCTCAATTGCTGGACACATGGGGGGAAAGCCCCTGCGAGGACCAGTGACGGGGGCCGGGTTCCCTTCGGACCTGAGCCGGGTACTATTCCGGAGACCTATGCGGCTCCGGAGTCCAGCGAACGGCATGCTCCGAGAGGAGGGAGTGTGCCTGTTCCGCCGGTGACCTCTATCCAACTAGAGGCACCGGATAGCTTGCTAGAGGTGCTACGAGGTGCCTCTATTGTGGATGCACACCATGCCCTTATGGGCACGGTAATAGAGAAGGTCCACTTCGTGAAAAGCGGACTGACCGAAGCCTGCACTAGCCTTCTATCAGGCTTTGAGGTAAGTAACGCGTTTGCAGGAAGAATATCACAGTATAGACTGTAGCCCCCGATGCTCTATTTGGTGTTCGGAAAGATGGAGCCGAACAGAGGATCGAAGAGAAAAAATCGCAGGAGTCTAACATAAGTTGTTTTTGTGAATAAGTTGGTGTCGCTGCAGGCTGCCACCGCTCATGGTGCAGAGGTCTCCGAACTGAAGCGGAAACTGGAGTAGGCCGAGGAAGAGCTCGGCCTCGTAAAGAAGCAACTAGAGGATAGCCAAGGTATGTGCTGATCTGCTGGTACCTTCAAAAAATATGAAAAGTCCATCCAGACTGAGTTGTCGTGAACTTTACTAGGGGCCACGACCGAGGTGGCAGCCCTCAAGAAGGCGCTGGCCGAGGCTGAGGACAAAGCGGCTAAGGAGCGCGCCGTGAGTGAGAAGCACGAGGCCCAGGTCGGCGAGGCGCAGCAACATCTCCAGGACGCGATCAAGAGATTTGAGTCCTTGGAGCGTGATTGTAAGGCGCAAGAGTCCGAACTGGTGATGGCCCGCCGGAGCGCACAGGATGCACGAGCCGAAATCCAGAACGCCCTCCAGGAAATTCAGGCGGCCAAGGAGATTATGGCAGGTAATTCTTTCACCATGCAAAGCAAGTATGTAAAAGAAACGTTCCATGTACTTATCCAAATTCGGGTTTTCCAGGGGCGTTTGCGGATCTGCCGCGAAGTATATCGGATGCTGCCGAGTATTACAGAGCCGAAGAAGGGATGTCTACGGAGAAGCTAGTATCTTGGACCCGAACATCCGTTGCCCTTCATCGACCAGCTGAAGCAGTTGGTCGAGCTGCACAAGTCGGCAGAGATAGCCATGAAGGACCTGATAGTCCGGCTGTGGCCTGCCGAGCCTGTACCTAGCAGCTATTTCGGACTTGTTAAGCGGCTTGTAAATGCCTGTCCGCGGCTCGAAACCGTGAAGCGGTCGGTCTGCACTGAAGGTGCGCGTATGGTCTTTGCCCGCGTCAAGACGCATTGGGCAAAACTGGATGCCAAGAAGCTGATGACCGAGGGGCCGCCGGAGGGCCATGAGCATCGTCGAGCTGAGCTCTATTTTTATGGCATCCTGGAGGGGTCCCGCCTTGTGGCGGAACAATGTTCGAAGGATATCATTTCCCATGAGAACATTTGTAGTATCTTGTCATGTAATGTTGAGTAGTGATGTTATGTATTATAATGCTTATGATTTACATTTTACCTCATGTGCGACCGTTTATGAAATCTGAGAGTTGACCAGTCGTCGGCTTCTGCCCCCACGTAGATAGTACGGGGGTGTTCGGGATAAAGCTAAACACTCTTTACTCCATATTCTGGTCCTTGAAGGAGGTGTTTAGCGCAACGAACAAGGAAATCAGACTACGCGGCCTTTACCGCCCTCACTTAGCCATAGGAGTTTGACAATTTAAAAGAGTTGGCGAAGCCCATGGTATTCGGAAGGCCGAACTAGGGGCGTTATACACGCCTAATCGGAGGGACCGACTCTTCGCCTGAAGCGGTAAAAATCTCTAACGATTTGGAACCTCTCGAATAGCTGACCGGCTCTCGCCACATCACGACAGTCAGTTTTCGGCTTTCTCTACTGAGGTGCTCGTCCGGAAAAACCGGGACACAATCACAGTACTTCTCCCTTTACTACCCTAGCCGATATAGTGGAACGTAGGGTAGTAAGCACAGGAGCCGGGCAACCCAACTATTGACCAAAGACATGATTCAGAGCCGATGCATATAGTGCTATAAGTTCGGGGTGCCGAACTATACTGAAAAAAGTGTTCGGACTTTTATTGCCGTAGAACGGGATGTAATGAAGCCCCTGGCGCAGTAATACGTACCATAGTGTACGCGTTTAATATATAATATACACAAAGGTGAGGCAACAGGAAAAATTAAGTAATAAGCTGACGTCACCAATGTAATGTAATTAGTACGTCGAGGCGTACTTTGTGCGAGTAATGTGACAAGCAAGTAAAGCTATTTGCATGTTGGGACCAAGGCCGAGCTACGTGCGGGTATGTAAAACAAGTATGGCAATCGTTTAATAGACACCACCTGGAGATTCCCTTATATGCCAGAGCTTCTTGCCTCCTTGGTCTGTTCTGTAAGCGGGTCATCCATATAGACCTCGAAAAGAGAAAAGACCCGTGATAATAGAAAGAAAAAAATAAAGGCGTGCGAATCCCAGGGTCGGTCAAGCCGCACTGTGGATCGCGAGCGAGTTATGCCTCCGTCAGTACCCATGAGGTTTGAGTGCGTAATTATGTACGCGCGACACAGGTGCCTCCTTCCTCAACGGGGCTGGGACGGAGGCCGAATTAACTAATTCAGCTCTTGACGAACCGAACTGCCCTTTTGCAGTGTAGTCCGGACCTTCTTGACGATGTCCAGGGGTTCGGCGGCCGGATTATGGTGCCGCTTTAGGAGGCCGCTCTGTACTTCTGCTGCTAGGGCTGCGGTATGTTCCTCTGTACGGAGGGAACGTTCCGTGTTTCCATTTACTGTAATGACGCCGCGTGGACCGGGCATCTTGAGCTTGAGATAAGCATAATGTGGCACCGCATTGAATTTGGCGAACGCAGTTCGTCCGAGCAGTGCATGGTAGCCGCTGCGGAAGGGGACGATATCGAAGATTAGCTCTTCGCTTTGGAAGTTATCGGGGGAACCGAAGACCACCTCCAGCATGATCGAGCCCGTACAACAAGCTTCCACGCCTGGTATAAGTCCTTTAAAGGTAGTTATCGTGAGCTTGATTGGTGAGGGATTAATGCCCATTTTACGTACTGTATCCTGATAGAGCAGGTTGAGGCTGCTACCACCGTCCATTAGGACTCGTGTCATGTGAAATCCGTCGATGATTGGGTCCAGTACCAATGCGGCTGAACCGCCGTGACGGATACTAGTTGGATGATCACTATGATCGAAGGTGATCGGGAATGACCACCATTGGTTGAATTTTGGGGCGACTGGCTCTACCGCGTAAACGTCCCTAATGAAGGAAATATGCCCTAGAGGCAATAATAAAGTTATTATTTATTTCCTTATATCATGATAAATGTTTATTATTCATGCTAGAATTGTATTAACTGGAAACATAATACATGTGTGAATACATAGACAAACAGAGTGTCACTAGTATGCCTCTACTTGACTAGCTCGTTAATCAAAGATGGTTATGTTTCCTAACCATGAACAAAGAGTTGTTATTTGATTAACGAGGTCACATCATTAGTTGAATGATCTGATTGACATGACCCATTTCATTAGCTTAGCACCCGATCGTTTAGTATGTTGCTATTGCTTTCTTCATGACTTATACATGTTCCTATGACTATGAGATTATGCAACTCCCGTTTGCCGGGGGAACACTTTGTGTGCTACCAAACGTCACAACGTAAATGGGTGATTATAAAGGAGCTCTACAGGTGTCTCCAATGGTAGATGTTGGGTTGGCGTATTTCGAGAATAGGATTTGTCACTCCGATTGTCGGAGAGGTATCTCTGGGCCCTCCCGATAATGCACATCACATAAGCCTTGCAAGCATTGCAACTAATGAGTTAGTTGCGGGATGATGTATTACGGAATGAGTAAAGAGACTTTCCAGTAACGAGATTGAACTAGGTATTGGATACCGACGATCGAATCTCGGGCAAGTAACATACCGATGACAAAGGGAACAACGTATGTTGTTATGCGGTCTGACCGATAAAGATCTTCGTAGAATATGTAGGAGCCAATATGGGCATCCAGGTCCCGCTATTGGTTATTGACAGGAGATGTGTCTCGGTCATGTCTACATTGTTCTCGAACCGTAGGGTCCGCACGCTTAACGTTACGATGACACTTATTAGGACAAGGAGAGGTGGCTGGCCCCCCTCTCTCTCTTCCCCCTCGGGGAATCCTATTCCAAATAGGATTGGGGGGGAGTCCTACTCCCGGTAGGAGTAGGACTCCTCCTGCGCCCTCCTCCTGGCCGGACGCCCCCTCCCCCTTGGCTCCTTTATATACAGGGGCAGGGGGGCACCTCTACACACACAAGTTGATCTACGTGATCGTTCCTTAGCCGTGTGCGGTGCCCCCTGCCACCATATTCCACCTCGATCATAGCGTTGTAGTGCTTAGGCGAAGCCCTGCGTCGGTAGAACATCATCATCGTCACCACGCCGTTGTGCTGACGGAACTCATCCCCGAAGCTTTGCTGGATCGGAGCCCGGGGAGCGTCGTCGAGCTGTACATGTGCTAAGAACTCGGAGGTGCCGGAGTAACGGTGCTTGGATCGGTCGGATCGGGAAGACGTACGACTACTTCCTCTACGTTGCGTCAACGCTTCCACAGTCGGTCTGCGTGGGTACGTAGACAACACTCTCCTCTCTCATTGCTATGCATCACCATGATCTTGCGTGTGCGTAGGAATTTTTTTGATACTGCATTCCCCAACTGATCTTGGTGATGCGTAGAAAATTTTAAATTTCTGCTACGATCCCCAACAGTGCTATCAGAGCTAGGTCTATGCGTAGTTTCTATGCACAAGTAGAACACAAAGCAGTTGTGGGCGTCGATATTGTCAATTTACTTGATGTTACTAGTCTTATCTTGATTCGGCGGCATCGTGGGATGAAGCGGCCCGGACCGACCTTACACGTACTCTTACGTGAGACTGGTTCCACCGACTGACATGCACTAGTTGCATAAGGTGGCTAGCGGGTGTCTGTCTCTCCCACTTTAGTCGGATCGGATTCGATGAAAAGGGTCCTTATGAAGGGTAAATAGAAATTGGCATATCACGTTGTGGTTTTGGCGTAGATAAGAAACGTTCTTGCTAGAAACCTATAGCAGCCACGTAAAAACTTGCAACAACAATTAGAGGATGTCTAACTTGTTTTTGCAGCATATGCCTTGTGATGTGATATGGCCAAAAGGATGTGATGAATGATATATGTGATGTATGAGATCGATCATGTTCTTGTAATAGGAATCATGACTTGCATGTCGATGAGTATGACAACCGGCAGGAGCCATAGGAGTTGTCTTAATTTATTTATGACCTGCGTGTCAACTTAAACGTCATGTAATTACTTTACTTTATTTCTAAAGCGTTAGCCATAGTAGTAGAGGTAATAGATGACGAGACAACTTCAAGAAGACACGATGATGGAGATCATGATGATGGAGATCATGGTGTCATGCCGGTGACAACGATGATCATGGAGCCTCGAAGATGGAGATCAAAAGGAGCAAAATGATATTGGCCATATCATGTCACTATTTGATTGCATGTGATGTTTATCATGTTTTATATCTTATTTGCTTAGAACGACGGTAGCTTAAATAAGATGATCCCTCACTAAAATTTCAAGAGAAGTGTTCCCCCTAACTGTGCACCGTTGCGAAGGTTCATTGTTTCGAAGCACCACGTGATGATCGGGTGTGATAGATTCTAACGTTCGAACACAACGGGTGTTGACGAGCCTAGCATGTACAGACATGGCCTCGGGACACATGTGAAACACTTAGGTTGACTTGACGAGCCTAGCATGTACAGACATGGCCTCGGAACACAGAAGACCGAATGGTCGAACATGAGTCGTATAGAAGATACGATCAACATGAGATGTTCACCGTTGATGACTAGTCCGTCTCATGTGATGATCGGACACGGCCTAGTCGATTCAGATCATGTTTCACTTAGATGACTAGAGGGATGTCTATCTGAGTGGGAGTTCATTAAAATGTCTATCTGAGTGGGAGTTCATTAAATTAATTTGATTAGATGAACTCAATTATCATGAACATAGTCTAAATTGTCTTCGCAAATATGTTGTAGATAAATAGCTCACGTTGTAGCTCCCTGTTTCAATATGTTCCTAGAGAAAGATTAAGTTGAAAGATATTGTAAGCAATGATGCGGACTAGGTCCATAGTCCGAGGAGTGTCCTCACTACTACACAGAAGGCTTACGTCTTTGATGGACCGCTCGATGTGCAAACCCCTACAACATCGTCTGTGGATGTTGTGAACACCTGACAGACACATTCTGATGACTACCTGATAGTTTAATGCACCATACTTTACGGCTTAGAATTGGGATTCCAATGACGTTTTGAACGCCATAGAACATATGAGATGTTCCAAGAGCTGAAATTGGGATTTCAGGCTCATGCCCGTGTTGAGAGGTGTGAGACCTCCGACAAGTTCTTTTGCCAACAAGATGGAGGAGAATAGCTCAACTAGTGAGCATGTGCTCAGAATGTCTGGGTGCTACAATCACTTAAATCAAGTGGGAGTTAAACTTCCAGATAAGATAGTGATTGATAGAGTTCTCTAGCCACTATCACTAAGCTACTAGATCTTCGTGATGAACTATGACATGCAAGGGATGGAGTTGATCCCGGAGCTGTTCGCGGTGCTTAAGACCGCAAAAGGTAGAAATCAAGAAGGAGCATCAGGTGTTGATGGTCTAACAAGACCACTGGTTTCAAGAAGGGCAAGGGCTAGAAGGGAAACTTCATGGATGGCAAACCAGTTGCCGCTCCAGTGAAGGAACCCAAGGTTGAACCCAAACCCGAGACTAAGTGCTTCTATTGTAAGGGGAACGGTCATTGGTAGCGGAATTACCCCAAATGCATGGTAGATAAGAAGGCTGGCAACTTCAACGAAGTATATACGTGTTATTAATGTGTACCTCACTAGTACTCCTGGTAGCACCTGGGTATTGGATACCGGTTCAGTTGCTATTATTGGTGACTTGAAGCAAAAGCTACTGACTAAACGGGGACTGGCTAAGGGCGAGGTGACGATGGGTGTTGGAAGTGTTTCCAAAGTTGATGAGATCACCATCGCACGCTCCATCTGCCTTCGGGATTAGTATTGAACCTAGATAAATGTTATCAGGTGTCTACATTGAGCATGAATATGATTAGATCATGTTCATTGCAATACGGTTATTCATTTAAGTTAGAGAATAATGGTTATTCTGTTTACATGAATAATACCTTTCATGGTCATGCACCCTATGTGAATGGTTCATTGAATCTCGGTCATGGTAATACACATGTTCACGCCAAAAGATGTAGAGTTAATAATGATAGTACCACTTTCTTGTGGCACTGCTGCTTAGGTCCTATTGGCGTAAGATGCATGAAGAAACTCCATGTCGATGGATGTTTGAAGTCACTTGATTTTGAATCGCTTGACACATGCGAGCCATGCCTCAAGGGTAGGATGACTAAGACCCCGTTTTCAGGTACAATAAAACGGGCAAGTGACTTGTTGGAAATCATACATGCAGATGCGTGTGATCCAATGAGAATTGAAGCGTGCGGTGGATATTGCTATTTTCTCATCTTCACTGACGATTTGAGTAGATATAGGTATATTTACTTAATGAAGCACAAGTCTGAAACGTTTGAAAAGTTCAAGCGATTTCAGAGTGAGGTTAAGAATCATCATAACAAGAAGATCAAATTCCTACGATCTGATCAATGAGAATTTCTGAGTTATGAGTTTGGAAAACACTTAAGACATTGTGGAATTGTTCCACAGTTGAAGCCACCTGGAACACCACAGGGTAATGGTGTGTCCGGACATCGTAATCGAACCTTATGAGATATGGCGCGATCTATGATGTCTCCTACCGATCTACCGCTATTATTTTGAGGTTATGCATTAGAGACAGCTGCATTCACTTTAGATAGGACACCATATAAGTCCGTTGAGACGACGACGTATGAACATTGGTTTGGCAAGAAACCAAACTTGTCGTTTCTTAATGTTTGGGGCTGCGATGCTTAAGGTTTCAGCCGGAGAAGCTCGAACCCAAAGCGGACAAACACATCTTCATGGGATACCCAAGGGTGACAGTTGGGTATACCTTCTATCTCAGATCCGAGGGCAAATTGTTTGTCGCTAAGAACGGGTCCTTTCTCGAGAAGGAGTTTCTCTAGAAAGAATTGAGTGGGAGGAAGATAGAACTTGATGAGGTTGTCGAACCTTTACTTCAACCAGGGAGTGACGCAACACAGAAAGATGTTTTCTGTGGCGCCTACGTCTGTTGAATAGGAAGTTAATGATAGTGATCATAAAGCTTCGGATCAAGTTGCTATCGAACCTCGTAGGTCGACAAGGATATGTGCTACTCCTAAGTGGTACGGTAATCCTGTCTTAGATATCATGTTGTTAGACAACAATAAACCTACGAGCTATGGAGAAGCGATGGTGGGCCCGTATTCCGACAAATGGTTAGAAGCCATGAAATTCGAGATAGGATCCATATATCAGAACAAAGTATGGACTTTGGTGGACTTGCCCGATGATCGGGAAGCCATTGAGATAAATGGATCTTTAAGAAGAAGACGGACGTGGGCGGTAATGTTACCGTCTATGAAGCTCGACTTGTGGGAAAGAGTCTTTTCACAAGTTCAAGGAGTAGACTACGATGAGAATTTCTCACCCGTAGCGATGCTTAAGTCCGTCGGAATCATGTTAGCATTAGCTGTATTTTTCGATTATGAAATCTTACAGATGGATGTCAAAAACAAGTTTTCTTACCAGTTTTCGTAAGAAAAGTTGTATGTGATACAATAAAAGGTTTTGTCGATCCTAAGGATGCTGAAAGTTATGCTGGCTCCAGCAATCCTTCTATGGACTAGATCAAGCATCTCAGAATCGGAATATATGTTTTGATGGAGTGACCAAAGCTTTTAGGTTTATACAATGTTTGCTAGAAACTTGTATTTACAAGAAAGTGAGTGGGAGCACTACAACATTTCTGATAAGTATATGTGGATGACATATTGTTGATTCGAAATGATGTAGAATTTCTGGAAAGCATAAACGGTTGTTTGAAGAGTGTTTTTCAAAGGAAGACCTGGATAAAGATGCTTACATATTGGGCATCAAGATCTATAGAGATAGATCAAAACGCCTGATGATACTTTCAAAGAACGCACACCTTGACATGTTTTTGAAGGAGTTCAAAATAGATCATTCAAAGAAGGGGTTCTTACCTGAGTTGTAAGGTGTGAAGTTGAGTAAGACTCAAAGCTTGACCACGGCAGAAGAAAGAAGAAGGACGAAGGTCGTCCCCTATGCTCTTGTCATAGGCTCTATATGGTATGCCATGCTGAAGTACCGCACCTAATGTGTGCCTTGCCACATGTCTGGCAAGAGGGTACAAAGGTGATCTAGGAGTGGATCACCAGATAGCAGTCAAAATTATCCTTAGAGGAATAAGGAAATGTTTCCCGGTTATGGAGGTGATAAAGAGTTCGACATAAAGAGTTACGTCGATGCAAGCTTAACACCTATCCGGATAGCTCTGAGTAGAGATACCGGATACGTATAATGGAGCAATAATTTGGAATAGCTTCAAGTGGAACGTGGTAGCAGCATCTACAATATAAAGTTTTGCGAAATACATAGGGATCTGAATATGGCAAGACCCGTTGACTACAACCTCTCTCACAAGCATAACATGATCAAACCCAGAACTCTTTGAGTGTTTATCACATAGTGATGTGAACTAGATCATTGAGTCTAGTAGACTCTTGGATGTTGGTCACATGGCGATGTGACCTGTGAGTGTTAATCACATGGCGATGTGAACTAGATTAATGACTCTAGTGCAAGTGGGAGACTGTTGGAAATATGCGCTAGAGGCAATAATAAATTGGTTATTATTATATGTCATTGTTCATGATAACCGTTTATTATCCATGCTAGAATTGTATTGATAGGAAACTCAGATACATGTGTGGATACATAGACAATACCATGTCCCTACACTACAAGAAATATGTCAACTTATGACCTTCTGTCAGTGACCCTCGAAGAATTGGTCATAAATTTATGACCATTTTAGACCAATTGGTCAAAAGCTGTTCAGGGGGCTCCAAACCCTAAACCATTGCGACCATTTTGGTCAGAAAGGTCATATATAATTTCCTTACACGAAATGGTCACAAAGCAAACAGTGCTAGTCCGCTGCCTTATTTCTAGTTGTTAATGACCAATATAGATGGTCGCCTTGTAGATTGTGGTGGGTTGTGATGACTAGGCGCCATCTCATCAGTTTTGCCTATGTGTCATGTCCATGTGGCAGTTTTTGCCCTAGGTTGTGAAGCAACCTATATTTCTATCATTCCAAAAATTCCCAAAAAATCTCATAAATTCTTTGGGGCATATCTTCATCAAATATGTAAAAATCATTCCATGCCTAGTTCAAAACTAATTCAACAATATTCATTTTCCTATTCTGTTCACAACAACACTTTATGAAGGAAGTGCTATTTATATATTCTTGATTGCCCTCGGAATTTTTGGGCACTCTTCCCTATCCAAATAATTACCGCATGACAAAATTCAGCTCCATTTGCCTAGCAAATCTTCTTCGGCAAATTTCCAAAGTTTTTGTCCACCTAGAAGCATTGTGAAGGAAGTACCTTTTTTATATCTCTAAATGACATGAAATTTATACAGTTACTTCATATGCCCAAATTATCACCCTCCTCCAAATTGCAGCTCAGTCAAATCATCTATGTGAGCCCAGGTTCAATTTATATTTTATGGCCAAATTGGCACGTTGCAAAACAAGTGTTATATAGACCCCTCCTATTACCCTCAAACTTTTCGGGCACTCTTCCATACCCAAATCATTGCGACATGATAATATTCAGCTCAATTTTCCTAGTAAATATTTCTCAGGAAATTTCCAAAGTTTCTACCTCGAGAGAAGCTTTGTGAAGTAAGTACTAGCTAGGCTTACCCAAATGATCTGAAAATTTACCAGCGCATGACCATACCTAAGTAACTTACCTACACCAATTTTGAGCTCATTTCATTCATCCAATCTCTCTCACTAGTTTTCCCAAGTTTCTGTCCATAGAAGAGCATTGTAAAGGAAGTACTACTTTGGCATGTCCAAATGGTATCAATTTTCTACAATGCTTTCCTATGCCCAAATAACCATCCTCCACAAAATTTCAGCTCACTCCATTCATTATTTTGAGCCCAGCTTCAACATTCATATTTTTGTCCAGCGTGGTACTTTGCAAAGCAAGTACCACCTAGGATCCTCCTTTTGAGCTCAAAATTTGTGAAGACATTCTACTTAGTAGATGATCATCCTCAGCCAAAACTCACACCCATTGGCCATGTGCATTTCCCGTACTGCTAATCAAACACTTGGCTGCTAATTCATGTTTGAGTATCGATCGGTCTCCTCGTGAGAATCTTATGTTGTAATTTTCTTCCTAGCACCAACCTGGGGAGTGCCCAACCCACTAGACATGCCTAGGTCGCCCAGAACACATGGCAACATTACGGTCACGCGGTGACCACGCGACGGGCATGCGAGTTTACGCGCTCTAGAGTTGGGGCCCTCGGCCACCGCCCAAACCTCGACGTATCTCCATCAAACCATGTATTTATGATTAAATAGGTCCTTATGTAACTAGAAATGATTTTTGGAAAAAATAAATAGCAAACTATGAGGCAGCTGCAGTTCAAATTTGACCCGCTTCCAACTGAATCGGCGGAAATTTGTCTTTTTCACGAGAGGTGGATCAAAAATTTTTGCACCCAACCATTTTTTCAATTGTGCATTAAATATGGCCTAGTATTTTATAAAAATGATTTGGTCCAATTTTGCAACAATTATTTGGTAGTTCCTTCACAAAAAAACCTCCTTTCGGGCACTCGAAAAATGGAAAATAGTTTTTTCGTCCAACGAAAATGAAAACTTCCTTAGGCAACATTGTTTGCCATTCCAATATGCACTCTTGTGCACAATATGAGATCATTTGAACAAACTATGCCATGAATGTGGCCATAAGATTGATCATTTGGCTTGAAAGCCATTGATCTCCACACATGATAGCTCGTTCCTGAGAACACTTTTTTAAAATAATTGCCGTATTACAAGTTTGTTATTTTTTCTGGGAACTTGGCCACATATAATGACACAATGCAAAGGTTTCCCAATTTTTTGATTTTTTTTGAATTTTTTATGCCCGTTTCAAAATGCGGTCAAAACGGCGGGAATGACCGTTCCTAGCTAGTGGTTGAATCTTGGAATTTTTTTGGTGTTTCTCTTATTAAATAGATACTTATGTACCTATAAATGATTTCTGGAAAAAATAAATAATAAACTATGAGGCACCTGCAATTCAAATTTGACCCGCTTCCAGCTGAATCGGCGGAAAGTTGTCTTTTTCACGAGAGCTGGATCAAAAAAATTTACACCCAAACATTTTGTCAATTGTGCATTAAATATGTCCTAGTATTTTATAAAAATGATTTGGTCCAATTTTGCAACAATTATTTGGTAGTTCCTTCACAAAAAAACCTCCTTTCAGGCACTCGGAAAATGGAAAATGTATTTTCCGTGCAAATAAAATGAAAACTCCCTTAGGCAACATTGTTTGAAATTCCAAGATGCACCCTTGTGCATAATATGAGATCATTTGAACAAACTATGCCAAGAATGTGGCCATAAGATTGATTATTTGGCTTGAAAGCCATGAATCTTCACGCATGATAGCTCATTTCTGAGAACACTTTTTTAAAATAATTGCCGTATTACAAGTTTGTTATTTTTCCTAGGAACTTGGCCACATATAATGACACAATGCGAAGGTTTCCCAATTTTTTTATTTTTTTTGAATTTTTTATGCCCGTTTCAAAATGCGGTCAAAACGGCGGGAATGACCGTTCCTAGCTAGTGGTTGAATCTTGGAATTTTTTTGGTGTTTCTCTGATTAAATAGATACTTATGTACCTAGAAATGATTTTTGTAAATAATTAAGAGCAAACTATGAGGTAGCTACAGTTCAAATTTGACCCGCTTCCAGCTGAATCAGCGGGAATTTGTCTTTTTCACCAGAGGTGGATCAAATCTTTTGACACCCAACCATTTTGTCAATTGTGCATTAAATATGGCCTAGTATTTTATAAAAATGATTTGGTCCAATTTTGCAATAATTATTTGGTAGTTCCTTCACAAAAAACCTCCTTTCGGGCACTCGGAAAATGGAAAATGTATTTTCCGTGCAAATAAAATGAAAACTCCCTTAGGCAACATTGTTTGGAATTCCAAGATGCACCCTTGTGCATAATATGAGATCATTTTAACAAACTATGCCAAGAATGTGGCCATAAGATTGATCATTTGGCTTGAAAGCCATGAATCTTCACGCATGATAGTTCATTTCTGAGAACACTTTTTTAAAATAATTGCCGTATTACAAGTTTGTTATTTTTCCTAGGAACTTGGCCACATATAATGACACAATGCGAAGGTTTCCCAATTTTTTGATTTTTTTTTGAATTTTTTATGCCCGTTTCAAAATGCGGTCAAAACGGCGGGAATGACCGTTCCTAGCTAGTGGTTGAATCTTGGAATTTTTTTGGTGTTTCTCTGATTAAATAGATACTTATGTACCTAGAAATGATTTTTTGAAAAAATAAAGAGCAAACTATGAGGTAGCTGCAGTTCAAATTTGACCCGCTTCCTGCTGAATCAGCGGGAATTTATCTTTTTCACCAGAGGTGGATCAAATCTTTTTACACCCAACCATTTGGTCAATTGTGCATTAAATATGGCCTAGTATTTTAGAAAAATGATTTGGTCCAATTTTGCAATAATTATTTGGTAGGTTCTTCACAGAAAAACCTCATTTCGGGCACTCGAAAAATGGAAAATGTCTCTTTTGTGCAATGAAAGTGAAAACTCCCCATATCAAAATTGTTTGTCATCACAAGATACACACATGTGTACAATATTAATTTATCTTAACAAACTATACGTAGTTAATATGTTGAATGTTTGCCCTAAATAAGAGGATAAAAACTATAAGAGAATATAAGCTGAATTCTGATTGGTGGAATCCGTTGTGGCATAGATCGATGACGTGGCAAACATCCGTCCATCCGCCCATCCATACATCCATCCATCCGTCCATCCAACCCACTGCAGCCTCTCTCTCTCACACGCGTGAACCCTAGCCGATCCAGATCCCTCCCCACCTCCATTCCTCTCCCCCGATCCAGATCCCTCCGCCGCCGCCCCGTCCTCCTCTCCCCTCGCCTCCGCCACCCACCTCTCCCCTCGTCGCCAGTCTGCAGCTGTCT
Organism: Triticum urartu; assembly: GCF_003073215.2. Lineage (NCBI taxonomy): Eukaryota > Viridiplantae > Streptophyta > Magnoliopsida > Poales > Poaceae > Triticum > Triticum urartu. The sequence goes on from NC_053022.1 coordinate 43,529,478, forward strand.
ACACCCTCCCCTCCCCTCCACTCATCACAAGACAAGAGAAGAAGAAAGGGAGGTAGCTCTATCGCCGGCGGCCATGGCGCGCCTCTTCCCCGTCCCAGATCAGATCCAGCATGCCCCCAACCGCATCCACAGCCCACACCACCGAAGCTCCCAATCCCTCCCACGCAGCCGCCGCCGATGCCTCCTGGACAGCCACCTCGACGGGACGACGACGGCGATTAGGACGTCTTCCTCCCCCAGCAATCACGACGTTCTTCGCCATCGCTGTGGTCGGGCTGCGGCGACCAGCAGAGGAACTCCTCCGGCAGAGGGGGAGTCCTCCCTTGCTTCCTTGTCCACCACGAAGCACACACAGGCAGGGGAGGAGCCGCGGCGTCCAACCTCCACCGCCGCTCGAAGCCGGCAAATCATCTGACGTGTGAGTGCCTTCTCTCCTTCTCCCTCCTTTGCTTCTTCCTTCTTCCCCCGAACTGATGTGTGATGTGCACGCAGATGCAGTTGAAGGGGCCAGGCCATGGAGAGGCTGCAGGGCCATGGACATGCCAGAGAGCAGGACATTCTTGGCCGATGTAGAAGCTGCGGGAGAGGAGGGCTCTGACCTTGATGGATGCCATGCAATGGAAGGTAGCTCTCTCTCTCTCTGTCCCCTCTTCTTCCTCTTTGTGCAAGTCAGCAACCCCGAAGATCGATCTACCTCATGTGGTGTTTATGAAACATTTATGCTGATAATGCAAATGCTAACTAGTTGCCATCCGGTTGATTGCTTATTTTATTCAGGTCGGCAAGGCAGCCAGTGGGACGGAGGCGACGAACTCTGCTGCAGCCACGGCTGGCTGTGCTTCTGCCTTCGTGGTGGCCTTGGACTTGTGATTGTGGTGTTGTGCTTTGACCAGTGGCATGATTTACACATTATGGCAATGTTAGGTTTAGGGAAATATGTATTGTTGCTCCTGATTGAACCAGTTGACCAGTACATTGCAGCTAGAACAAGAATATAACTATTTCTTTGCTGCCTCCCAGCCCTTCTGTTGATCTTCTCAACACGATTTTCTGATAATTGAAAACCAGCAACAATTGCACTAAAAAGATTATAGTGAAACCATATTATATCATATGCTCCGTGTTGTATACATATTAAAACCAAAAATAGGAGCAGTTTCAGTCATGCAGATTAGAAATGAATTCTGCTCTGCTTTGTTGTAGGTGTATGCTCTTATTGCTGAATAGTTTAGTGGTATTGTGATGTCACATTTCACCTGTCATAACATGACAGAGAGCTCATGAGTTACAACAAAGTAATCTTAGTTCTTAGTCTGTGTTATTTCAATATAAGTAATCTTCTATACAGTCAAAAACTGATGCACGTGCTACTACCAGTAGTGTTTGTGATTTTGTTTTCCTCTACCAACTATCAATTAATTCCCTGGTTACTACTATGTAGGGGATGTTACTATTTTAAGTTTCTATACTACTATTTGTGTTGCTACTGTTTTGTCGGTGTTATGCATATAGGCATGGGAGATGCTATCCTAGAATTATGCACTGCTTGAGCTCATATATCTCCATTTAACTACTATGGTTTATGTTTTTGTCTTGGTGATATAGTAATCGGTGCTTGCTATGTCTTGTGTAGTGGTTTGATTACTTTCTAGTAGATACACATGTACTGGCTATTTATAGTGCTTCATTTGCTACCGCTCCTCCAGGCTCTGCACCGTGCCGAGACATACGTGTCCCGACTCTCCCTCCTCCCTGACGGGCTCTCATCCAAGCTGGAGATAGTCGCGTCCCCGATGGCTGCTGCTGGACCCGACCCCTCCTTGTTGCCTGGATGTATCTCGACACCCTCATTGTCGACGACGTCTGCATCGACAGCTACCTCACCAGGTCCCTCAATCTGCCTGTGGCCAGTACCGTTGCTTACATTTTTCATCTGCCCATAGCGTACAATCTTCAACTGTACTGGATTGTTGCAGATTTGTGTTGGACAAGGGCAACTACCCTGTCAACGCCCCACTCAAGGAGACTGTTGCCAGCATCCAGTCCCAGGTCGCCAAGATTGAGGACGGCATGAAGGTCTGCTTATGTGTGTCTTCATTAGTCCTGTTATTCTTCATATTGACCAAATTAATATGAATATAGCATTGAGTTTAATCCACTAAGAGTTTATTCTGTATGTATGAGAGTCCTTGTATAACAACTGGATAGCGCAAACCTTGTCTATTTTTATGTCTAGTCCTTTCATGTCTGCTAGCTCTCACATCTGTTGAAATGTACTTAATGGCTCACCACACCCCCTGATTACATGGTGCTTTTTCTGGCAGCAACAATGCAGGGGTGATGGCAACACCTTTCTCCCTCAAAGGATGGCAAGATTGCAACCAACCATGTCGTTATGGCTACAAACTCACATCTACCTTTTACTAGCTAATGATGAACCATTTACATACCCTGATTACATCTCTTCAACAGGGAAATAGATAAATCCTTCACTTGTTATTGTGCCATCTGCTGATTACTTCTTCTATTAATTGCCTAGTGCTCTTGTTAGTGATATTCATCTAGTATTTTCTTTGCAAAGAACGGAATGGTTTTGAGTAGTTGATCATTGCTTGATGGAACCTTCATGTCGTTAGCTTGCACTACAGTAACCAGATGCAATCCATTTTTATTAAATGCATTCTGGTTAGGATTTTGTCGTGGATGTTCTGTTTCCTATAGATCTAGATCTGGTCACTACTGAAATTTCATTCTAGGACTTCATCATGTGATTATTATTTATTTTTAACCAATGCTATTCCTAGCATGTGTACACTCTAATCTCTAATGATGCTTTTCTTTGTGTTCAGGAGCTCGAGGTCTACAAAATTTGACGATCGAAACCATATAGCTCTACTCAGCAAAGAGCCGTCTCTTCTGTTTGATTGTAATAGAATGTAAATATTGCAATATTGTAATGGTAGGCATATCTGGGTTGTAATAACTATGTACAGATTGTAGTAGACTTAGTGTTATTTGACATACTACATCTGTACTGTTCCGTTTAAAATAATGATTATGTATGTGATTTGAAAATGTGTGGAATGGAAACTTGACTTGTGGGATCCACTTATGAAAATAATCTAAGCATTTTTGAATTTTCTGTCAAGTGGGCCCAATGTGTGAGAAGATGACAAGTGGGACCAGCTCCAAAATATAATGGCCCAAACAATGTTAAAAGACCCGGCCAAGAAATAAATAAAAGGCTGAAATGGGCTTGGCCCGTGTAACTTACAGAAAAAAAAATACATTAAAAGGCCGAATTGTTGGGCTAGGCCCATGTAGAAAACCGAATTGGACCGGGCTGAATCTTGTGCCACATCAGCTTGCCACGCTGGATGCCTACGTGGCCTGCGGAGGTTGCTAGTGACCAAAACGCCACAGTGGACATATTTTGGTCATAAACGTTTGCGACCATTCCAGAAGAAAGGTCGCTATAGTCAGTTTACGACGGCCAGCTTTTGACCTTATGTTTTTGGTCACAAAAAGGTCACAAATGGAAATTTGTGACCATTCAGTGACCAATAGTGGTGGTCACAAGTTGACATATTCCTTGTAGTGCTAGTAAGCCTCTAGTTGACTAGCTCGTTGATCAATAAGATGGTTACGGTTTCCTGACCATGGACATTGGATGTCGTTGATAATGGGATAACATCATTAGGAGAATGATGTGATGGACAAGACCCAATCCTAAGCCTAGCACAAAGATCGTGTAGTTCGTATGCTAAAGCTTTTCTATTGTCAAGTATCATTTCCTTAGACCATGAGATTGTGCAACTCCCGGATACCGTAGGAGTGCTTTGGGTGTGCCAAACGTCACAACGTAACTGGGTGGCTATAAAGGTTCACTACAGGTATCTCTGAAAGTGTCTGTTGGGTTGGCATGAATCGAGACTGGGATTTGTCACTCCATGTGACGGAGAGGTATCTCTGGGCCCACTCGGTAGGACATCATCATAATGTGCACAATGTGACCAAGGAGTTGATCACGGGATGATGTGTTACGGAACGAGTAAAGAGACTTGCCAGTAACGAGATTGAACAAGGTATCGGGATACCGACGATCGAATCTCGGGCAAGTACAATACCGCTGGACAAAGGGAATTGAATACGGGATTGATTGAATCCTCGACATCGTGGTTCATCCGATGAGATCATCATGGAACATGTGGGAGCCAACATGGGTATCCAGATCCTGCTGTTGGTTATTGGCCGGAGAGTTGTCTCGGTCATGTCTGCATGGTTCCCGAACCCGTAGGGTCTACACACTTAAGGTTCGATGACGCTAGGGTTATTAGGAAGATTTGTATGTGATTACCGAATGTTGTTCGGAGTCCCGGATGAGATCCCGGACGTCACGAGGAGTTCCGGAATGGTCCGGAGGTAAAGGTTTATATATGGAAAGTTGTTCGGGTTCCGGGAAAAGTTCGGTTTTTTCCGGTATTGTACCGGGAAGCTTCCGGAAGGTTCCAGAGGATTCCGGAGGGGTCCGGAGGTCCGGAAAATGTTCCCCACGTCCAATACAGCAGCATGGGCTGTAAGGGGCACCCTAACCTTAATGGGCCAAGGGCACCAGCCCCCCAAGGCCCATGCGCATGGGAGAGGGGAAACCCTAAGGGGGATGGCCTCCACTTGACTTGGGAGGCACTCCTCCCCCCCTTGGCCGCCGCCCCAACCCTAGATGGGATCTAGGGGGCCGGCCCCCCTCTCTCCCCACCTATAAATAGTGGAGGGGTGGGAGGGCGGCCACACCCTTGAACCTGGCACAGTCCCTCCCCTCCAATACCTCTCCTCCTCCGCGTGAGCTTGGTGAAGCCCTGCCGGAGAACTGCCACTCCATCACCACCACGCCGTCGTGCTGCTGTTGGACTCTCTTCCTCAACCTCTCCCTCCTCCTTGTTGGATCAAGGCGTGGGAGACGTCTCCGTTCCGTATGTGTGTCGAACGCGGAGGTGCCGTCCGTTCGGCACTAGGATCATCGGTGATTTGGATCACGACGAGTACGACTCCATCAACCCCGTTCACTTGAACGCTTCCGCTTAGCGATCTACAAGGGTATGTAGATGCACTCTCCTTCCCCTCGTTGCTAGATTACTCCATAGATTGATCTTGGTGATGCGTAGAAAATTTTAAATTTCTGCTAATAGCTACCGCCAGAACATGAACATGACCTAAATCTGTCACCGGATCACATCCAGCGGATGGTCCCTGCTGCTGCAACGGCCTTAGAACCGGAGCAAACCGTGCCATCCGAAGCCACATAGTCCCCGGTGTTGGAGCTGCACACGGACTCGGCATCCCGCGATATCTATGTCAATGGAACTCCAGACTCGTCTCCAGCCATGAGTTCCAAATCGGGTATGCCTGCGGACACCGAGCTGGATCGGTTATCGATTTTCGAATTTAGCGCCACAGACATATTCTAGCACTCGCCGTTGGGTGATGTGCTAAACTCTTTAAAGAATTTGTCCTTGGAGAAGGACTCACAGCCAAACTATATTCGGTTCAAACCAGAGGCTGGTGATGGGAAATTTTGTTTCCCACCCACCACCCACTTCATAGCCACTATCGATGATTTAACCGACGTGCTCGATTACGGCTTCGAAGACATCGACGGTATGGACGATGATGCCGACCAGGAGCAAGGCCAAAACCCGCCATTTACTGGACATTGGACAGCCACCTCTTCGTGTGATGTGTACATGGTCGACACACCTAAAGAGGCTAGCGACGATGACAAAGGGGATCCAGTCGCGGACAGGCCTTCTGGGACACAGTCCAAACGACGGCGCCCCAAACACCGCTCCAAGCCTCGTCGCTCAAAAAATGAAAACACTGGCACCGGAGAAAATGGTACTCCAGGCGACGCCAAAAACAATGAAGACCTTGTCGGAGCCACATCCGAACAAAAGGAACAAGACAGCGGGCAAGATGACCCTGATAAACAGGCCACGCCCAGTGACTCAGATGATGATAGTTATCGTCCAGTCTCCGAAGATGAGGAGAGCCTCGGCAGCGAGGATTTCATCGTGCCTGAGGCACCCCTAGAGATGGAACGCTTCAAGCGCCAGCTAATAGCTACCGCCAGAAGCCTGAAAAAGAAACAACAACAGCTCCAGGCTGATCAAAACTTGCTCATTGACAGGTGGACTGAGGTCCTGGCAGCCGAAGAATACGGCCTCGAGCGCCAAGTCAAGAGTTACCCAAAGCGTAGACTGCTACCTCAGTTCGATGAGGAGGCACTAAACCCCATACCTCCCTCACGCAATACAGACTGACCACCACGCGATCGAGATAGTGCGGCGGACCGACCACCCCGCGGTCGGGATAAAGCAGCAACTCAGGCCGAACAACAGCCCACCCTACCACCTCGCAAAAATAGGGACAGAACAGCTCGGGACCTTACATACGACCTTCGTCAAGAGCTGGACAGCAGAGCAGAACACACCAGATCAATCTACGGATCGCAAGGACGCTTCCCAACTCAGGATGACGGCTACCTATTCGGGCGTGACAAGCCTAGTCACACCCGGGCCGATGACCGCAGACGCACTCCATCAGGGGTGCGCCGTGATGCGGCCCAATACAGAGGCGCCGCACACCCTCTCTGCTTTATAGATGAGGTGCTAGACCACGAATTCCGCGAGGGGTTCAAGCCCATCAATATTGAACCATACGACGGAACAACCGACCCCGCAATATGGATTGAGGACTTTATTCTCCACATCCACATGGCCCGGGGAGACGACCTCCACGCCATAAAATACCTCCCACTGAAACTCAAAGGGCCAGCTAGACACTGGCTGAATAGCCTGCCCGAGAATTCCATCGGCAGCTGGGAGGACCTGGAAGAGGCCTTTCTTGACAACTTCCAAGGTACATATGTCCGGCCACCCGATGTTGACGACTTAAGCCACATAGTTCAACAACCTGGAGAATCAGCCAGAAAGTTCTGGACTAGGTTCCTAACCAAAAAGAACCAGATCGTTGACTGTCCGGATGCCAAAGCCCTAGCGGCCTTTAAACACATCATCTGTGACGAATGGCTAGCCCGCCACCTCGGCCAAGAAAAGCCAAGATCCATGACAGCCCTCACAGCACTTATGACCCGCTTTTGCGCGGGAGAAGATAGTTGGCTGGCTCGCAGCACAAACACAACCAACAAAGCAGGCCCCTCTGAGGACAAAAATAGCACCAGCGAGCTCCGACGCAACAGACACAAATGATGAAGCAATGGCGATAACACCGAGGACACCACAGTTCACGCCGGATTCAGTGGCTCCAAATCCGGCCAGCGAAAGAAGCCCTATAAAAGGAACGGCGAAGGACCATCTAGCTTGGACCGCATACTCGATCATCCTTGCCAAATACCTGGCACCCCAGACAAACCGGCCAACCATACTACCAGAGATTGCCGGGTCCTTAGGCAAGCCAGCAAGGCAAATAGCGGAAACAAGGAAGGGGAATCGCAGAGCGAGGACGAAGATGAGGAACCTCGGCAGCCAAACAAAGGGGGGTAGAAGAAATTCCCACCTCAAGTCAAAACGGTGAACATGATATACGCTACACACATCCCCAAACGGGAGCACAAGCACGCACTTAGGTGTTGGGGAACGCAGTAATTTCAAAAAAATTCCTACGCACACGCAAGATCATGGTGATGCATAGCAACGAGAGGGGAGAGTGTTGTCTACGTACCCACGCAGACCGACTGCGGAAGCGTTGACGCAACGTAGAGGAAGTAGTCGTACGTCTTCCCGATCCGACCGATCCAAGCACCGTTACTCCGGCACCTCCGAGTTCTTAGCACACGTACAGCTCGATGACGCTCCCCGGGCTCCGATCCAGCAAAGCTTCGGGGATGAGTTCCGTCAGCACAACGGCGTGGTGATGATGATGATGTTCTACCGACGCAGGGCTTCGCCTAAGCACTACAACGATATGATTGAGGTGGAATATGGTGGCAGGGGGCACCGCACACGGCTAAGGAACGATCACGTAGATCAACTTGTGTGTGTAGAGGTGCCCCCCTGCCCCTGTATATAAAGGAGCCAAGGGGGAGGGGGCGGCCGGCCAGGAGGAGGGCGCAGGAGGAGTCCTACTCCTACCGGGAGTAGGACTCCCCCCCCCCAATCCTATTTGGAATAGGATTCCCCGAGGGGGAAGAGAGAGAGGGGGGGCCGGCCACCTCTCCTTGTCCTAATAGGACTAGGGGAGGGGGGAGGCGCGCGGCCCACCTTGGGCTGCCCCTTTCTCCTTTCCACTAAAGCCCACTAAGGCCCATATAGCTCCCGGGGGGTTCCGGTAACCTCCCGGTACTCCGGTAAAATCCCGATTTCACCCGGAACACTTCCGATATCCAAACATAGGCTTCCAATATATCAATCTTTATGTCTCGACCATTTCGAGACTCCTCGTCATGTCCGTGATCACATCCGGGACTCCGAACTAACTTCGGTACATCAAAAATGCATAAACTCATAATAACTGTCATCGTAACGTTAAGCGTGCAGACCCTATGGTTCGAGAACAATGTAGACATGACCGAGACACATCTCCTGTCAATAACCAATAGCGGGACCTGGATGCCCATATTGGCTCCTACATATTCTACGAAGATCTTTATCGGTCAGACCGCATAACAACATACGTTGTTCCCTTTGTCATCGGTATGTTACTTGCCCGAGATTCGATCGTCGGTATCCAATACCTAGTTCAATCTCGTTACTGGCAAGTCTCTTTACTCATTCCGTAATACATCATCCCGCAACTAACTCATTAGTTGCAATGCTTGCAAGGCTTATGTGATGTGGACTACCGAGAGGGCCCAGAGATACCTCTCTGACAATCGGAGTGACAAATCCTATTCTCGAAATACGCCAACCCAACATCTACCATTGGAGACACCTGTAGAGCTCCTTTATAATCACCCATTTACGTTGTGACGTTTGGTAGCACACAAAGCGTTCCTCCGGCAAACGGGAGTTGCATAATCTCATAGTCATAGGAACATGTATAAGTCATGAAGAAAGCAATAGCAACATACTAAAAACGATCGTGCTAAGCTAATGAAATGGGTCATGTCAATCAGATCATTCAACTAATGATGACCTCGTTAATCAAAACAACTCTTGTCATGGTTAGGAAACATAACCATCTTTGATTAACGAGCTAGTCAAGTAGAGCATACTAGTGACACTCTGTTTGTCTATGTATTCAACACATGTATTATGTTTCAGTAATTACAATTCTAGCATGAATAATAACATTTATCATGATATAAGAAATTAAATAATAACTTTATTATTGCTCTAGGGCATATTTCCTTCAAGATCAATCTATGGAGTAATCTAGCAACGAGGGGAAGGAGAGTGCATCTACATACCCTTGTAGATCGCTAAGCGGAAGCGTTCAAGTGAACGGGGTTGATGGAGTCGTACTCGTCGTGATCCAAATCACCGATGATCCTAGTGCCGAACGGACGGCACCTCCGCGTTCAACACACGTACGGAACGGAGACGTCTCCCACGCCTTGATCCAGCAAGGAGTAGGGAGAGGTTGAGGAAGAGAGTCCAACACCAGCACGACGGCGTGGTGGTGATGGAGTGGCAGTTCTCCGGCAGGGCTTCACCAAGCTCACACGGAGGAGGAGAGGTATTGGAGGGGAGGGACTGCGCCAGGTTCAAGGGTGTGGCCGCCCTCCCACCCCTCCACTATTTATAGGTGGGGAGAGAGGAGGGCCGGCCCCCTAGATCCCATCTAGGGTTGGGGCGGCGGCCAAGGGGGGGAGGAGTGCCTCCCAAGTCAAGTGGAGGCCCTCCCCCTTAGGGTTTCCCCTCTCCCATGCGCATGGGCCTTGGGGGGGGGCTGGTGCCCTTGGCCCATTAAGGTTAGGGCGCCCCCTTACAACCCATGCTGCTGTATTGGACGTAGTGGAACATTTTCCGGACCTCCGGATCCCTCCGGAATCCTCCGGAAGCTTCCCGGTACAATACCGGAAAAAACCAAACTTTTCCCGGAACCCGAACAACAACTTTCCATATGTAATCTTTACCTCCGGACCATTTCGGAACTCCTCGTGACATCCGGGATCTCATCCGGGACTCCGAACAACATTCGGTAATCACATACAAGTCCTCCTAATAACCCTAGCGTCATCGAACCTTAAGTGTGTAGACCCTACGGGTTCGGGAACCATGCAGACATGACCGAGACAACTCTCCGGCCAATAACCAACAGCGGGATCTGGATACCCATGTTGGCTCCCACATGTTCCACGATGATCTCATCAGATGAACCACGATGTCGAGGATTCAATCAATCCTGTATTCAATTCCCTTTGTCCAGCGGTATTGTACTTGTCCGAGATTCGATCGTCGGTATCCCGATACCTTGTTCAATCTCGTTACCGGCAAGTCTCTTTACTCGTTCCGTAACACATCATCCCGTGATCAACTCCTTGGTCACATTGTGCACATTATGATGATGTCCTACCGAGTGGGCCCAGAGATACCTCTCCGTCACACGGAGTGACAAATCCCAGTCTCGATTCGTGCCAACCCAACAGACACTTTCGGAGATACCTGTAGTGAACCTTTATAGCCACCCAGTTACGTTGTGACGTTTGGCACACCCAAAGCACTCCTACGGTATCCGGGAGTTGCACAATCTCATGGTCTAAGGAAATGATACTTGACAATAGAAAAGCTTTAGCATACGAACTACACGATCTTTGTGCTAGGCTTAGGATTGGGTCTTGTCCATCACATCATTCTCCTAATGATGTGATCCCGTTATCAACGACATCCAATGTCCATGGTCAGGAAACCGTAACCATCTTATTGATCAACGAGCTAGTCAACTAGAGGCTTACTAGGGACATGGTATTGTCTATGTATCCACACATGTATCTGAGTTTCCTATCAATACAATTCTAGCATGGATAATAAACGGTTATCATGAACAATGAAATATAATAATAACCAATTTATTATTGCCTCTAGGGCATATTTCCAACAACTCTGTGGCTTTGGATGGCACGGTTTGCTCCGGTTCTAAGGCCGTTGCAGCAGCAAGGACCATCCGCTGGATGTGATCCGGTGACAGATTTAGGTCATGTTCATCGGAGCGAGGGGGAGCGATCACTGCGATCTCAAATCCATTGAAGATCAAGTCTCCATGGAATTCGCGACGTAGTTCAGGCTTCCAAACCTGACCTGGTGGCCAGGGGCGTAGCTATCGATCTGCTCCAGATGGCCAAGCGAGTTGGCCCGCAATGCGAAGCCGCCGAACACGAAAATCTGTCCGGGGAGGAAAGTTTCTCCTTGGACAATGTCGCTGTAGATGATTGAAGGAGCCATCGAGCCTTTCATGGACGGCATAGTGGAAGTCTCAATGAAAGCACCAATGTCTGTGTCAAAACCGGCGGATCTCGGGTAGGGGGTCCTGAACTGTGCGTCTAGGATCGATGGTAACAGGAGACAAGGAACACAATGTTTACCCAGGTTCAGGCCCTCTCTATGGAGGTAATACCCTACGTCCTGCTTGATTGATATTGATGAATATGGGTGTTACAAGAGTTGATCTACCACGAGATCGTGATGGCTAAACCCTAGAAGCCTAGCGTATATGATTATGGTAATGAATGGTGTCCTTTCCGGACTATCCCCTCCGGTTTATATAGACAACAGGGGGATCTAGGGTTTACATAGAGTCGGTTACATAAGAAGGAATCTTCATATTCGGTTGCCAAGCTTGCCTTCCATGCCAAGGAGAGTCCAATCTGGACTCAGATATAGTCTTCGGCCTTCATGTCTTCATAGCCCATCAGTCCGGCCCACGGATAACAGGCCGGACGCCTGAGGACCCCTTAGTCCAGGACTCCCTCAGCCGCTGCCGACCTCGCCTCCCTCGCCTCGTTCGGCTTGACCACTGCCCCCTCCGGCAAAGGCAAGCCTCGCGCCCCCCCCCCCCCCCCCCCCCCCCCCCCCCCCCCCGCAAGACCGCCGCCGTGCCTAAGCCGAAGAAGGCGCTGACGCCCGAACAATGGGCAAGGGAGTCGGCCAAGAGAAAGGGCCGGAGGCACGCCGCGGGCGCGATGGATGAAGCCATCGCGACGGCCGCCGCCGCCATGCAGCAGGAGGTCACCAATGCCTGCATCACGGCGGCAACGAGGAAGGTGCTCTACATGCTAGGGTTAAATCCTAGCCAGCACGGCCTCGTCAACGGTGCCGTCGCCGCGGCCAGCATCGTCTCAGTCACGTTCCCTCAGATGGTGCTGCCCGACTCGCCCCGCGCGTCGGCTTGCACCCCGATGCCCGGCTTCCACGTCTACCAACAGGCCTCCCGCCTCTCTAGGGAGTGCTCGCCCGAGGTGAGCGTGCTGGCGCCTTCCATGCCCATGCCCGTGCCCATCGACCTCAACGCTACACCGATGGCCAGTGGCTGTCATCTAGAGGCACGAGGAAATGCGGGCGACAGATGCCAGTCGACGTGCTGCTGGGCGCATGCAACCTGTTCGACGGAATGCCGGCCGCTAGTGACGAGGACTAAATGCAGAACCTGATCTTCGAGGGTGGTGCGCCGGCCGCTGGCTACGATCCCGACAAGACACAAAACAAGGACGGCTGAGGGGCGTTCACGCCGTCCGCTGGCTATGATCAAGATCAGGTGGCCTTCATGCGTGATCAGGTCGACATGGATCTGGACGGCTTCCCACTTGACCATGATTTTCTGGAGGACTACGAGCAAGAGGAAGAGGACGAGTGCGATAACGAAGGGGGGCCTTTGTTCGAGGACGAGCTCGCTAACCAAGCCGCTGGGCTAAAGCCGAAGCCCAAGAGCAAGCGGACCAAAGCATACACAGTGGCCGGGGACAAGCTTCTTTGCGAGTGTTGGAGATACATTGGGCAAGTCCCCAAGACGAGTGTCGAACAAAAGCATTCAACTTTTTGGATTCGTTTCCACCGTGAGTTTCATGAGTGCAAGAAGTTTCCGCCGTACCAAATAGTAAACATGCGCAGGTGGGTGTCCATTTCGAAGCGATGGAGGGTGATCCAACAAGAGCGCAACAAGTTTTGTGCCACTCTTTAGAGCGTCAAGGCCTGCCCCCTAAGCAGCATCGGCATGCAGGACATGATATGCTAGCAAGCTGCCCTCTTTTGTGTCATCAAGTTTATGCTTGCGTGTTCATTTGCATAACATTTGCCAATATGCTTGCATGAAATACATTTGTAGGCATTTCAAGCTTTAGAGGCATTCAAGGTCCAACACAATGGCAAGTGCTTCAACCTCTCCCATTGCTTTAGGTTCATCAAAGACGAGGAGAAGTTCAAGGCGCAATATGCCGCCCTCAAGTCGCGTGGGGGCAAGCAAGCCGTGGAGGAGGTTGAGGACAGTGAGAAGGCACACCCGCGGGGGGAGACCAACTTCAAGAAGGAGGACAAGTGGGATGCGGCGTCCAACGCCTTGATCGCAAGCGAGGAGGGCATGATGAGCAAGAAGGACTCAAGAAAGGAGGAGCGCCAGTGTTACAAAGAAGAGCAAATGAACGCCTTCATGGAGATCCAAAGGAGGAGGCTTGAGATGGACGCGGAGAAGCAAGCCAAGATGCTTGAGATGAAGGCGGAGAAGCAAGCTAAGATGCTAGAGATCGAGGCCGCAAACACCAAGACCAAGGCAAAAGAAGTAGCTCTCACGAGCATGATGACCGGCGTGGAGTGATGACACACAAGTATAGGGGATCTATCATAGTCCTTTCGATAAGTAAGAGTGTCGAACCCAACGAGGAGCAGAAGTAAATGATAAGCGGTTTCCAACAAGGTATTCTCTGCAAGTACTGAAATAAGTGGTAACAGATAGTTTTGTGATAGGATAATTTGTAACGAGCAACAAGTAACAAAAGTAAATAAAGTGCAGCAAGGTGGCCCAATCCTTTTTGTAGCAAAGGACAAGCCTGGACAAACTCTTATATAGAGAAAAGCGCTCCCGAGGACACATGGGAATATCGTCAAGCTAGTTTTCATGCTCATATGATTCGCGTTCGGTACTTTGATAATCTGGTATGTGGGTGGACCGGTGCTTGGGTACTGCCCTTACTTGGACAAGCATCCCACTTATGATTAACCTCTATTGCAAGCATCCGCAACTACAACAAAAGTATTAAGGTAAACCTAACCATAGCATGAAACATATGAATCCAAATCAGCCCCTTACGAAGCAACGCATAAACTATGGTTTAAGCTTCTGTCACTCTAGCAACCCATCATATACTTATTACTCCCCAATGCCTTCCTCTAGGCCCAAACAATGGTGAAGTGTCATGTAGTCGACGTTCACATAACACCACTAGAGGAGAGACAACATACATCTCATCAAAATATCGAACGAATACCAAATTCACATGACTACTAATAGCAAGACTTCTCCCATGTCCTCAGGAACAAAAGTAACTACTCACAAAGCATAAACATGTTCATAATCAGAGGGGTATTAATATGCATATAGGATCTGAACATATGATCTTCCACCAATTAAACCAACTAGCATCAACTACAAGGAGTAATTAACACTACTAGCAACCTACTAGCACCAATCCCGGACTTGGAGACAAGAATTGGATACAAGAGATGAACTAGGATTTTGAGAGGAGATGGTGCTGATGAAGATGTTGATGGAGATTGCCCTCTCCTAATGAGAGGAGCGTTGGTGATGACGATGGCGATGATTTCCCCCTCCGGGAGGGAAGTTTCCCCGGCAGAACAGCTCCGCTAGAGCCCTAGATTCGTTCTGCCAAGGTTCCGCCTTGTGGCGGCGGAGTTTCGTCCGAGAAGATGGCTTATGATTTTTTTCCCATTGAAAGACTCCATATAGCAGAAGATGGCCACCGGAGGGCCACCGGGGGGGCCACGAGGTAGGGGGCACACCCCCACCCTCGTGGGAAGGGTGTGCCCCCCTTGGTGATGTTCTTGCTCTCAGTATTTTTTATATATTTGGAAAACATCTTCCGTGAAGTTTCAGGACTTTTGGAGCTGTGCAGAATAGGTCTCTAATATTTCCTCCTTTTCCAGCCCAGAATCCTAGTTGCCGACATTCTCCCTCTTTATGTAAACCTTGTAAAATAAGAGAGAATAGGTATAAGTATTGTGACATAATGTGTAATAACAGCCCATAATGCAAAATGGACGTATCAACTCCCCCAAGCTTAGACCTCGCTTGTCCTCAAGCGAAAAGCCGAAATCGAAAAATATGTCCACATGTTTAGAGATAGAGGTGTCGATAAAAATAAAATACGGACATGAGGGCATCATGATCATTCTTAGAACAACAACTTATATAATTCTTGTCATATAATCTCTAATGCTAGAGTAATAATTCAATCACAATATCAAGTATGGATCATAAACTTCATTGAAAGTTAACAAACTATGATCTCAGTCATTGAAGCAATTGCAATTTATCATAACATAGGAAAGAGTCAATGTATAAGAGATTTTCAACAAGTTCGCATACTCAACTATCATATAGTCTTTCACAATTGCTGACACTCACGCAATACTTATGGGTATGGAATTTTAATCGGACACAGAGAAAGATAGGGGCTTATAGTTTTGCCTCCCAACGTTTTACCTCAAGGGTAATGTCAACAGTAATAGTTCATGAAAACTCACATCCAATTAGCCATACATACCAGGATCTTTCCAACATATTGTGCTTGCCAAAGGATAAAATGTAAAAAGGAAGGGTGAAAATCACCATGACTCTTATGCAATGTAGGAGATAAAAGTAAAAGATAGGCCCTTCGCAGAGGGAAGCAAAGGTTGTCATGCACTTTTATGGTTGTATGCACAAAATCTTAATGTGGAAGAACGTCACTTTATATTGCCACTTGTGATATGGACCTTTATTATGCAGTCTGTCGCTTTTATTACTTCCATATCACACGATCGTATAAAGCTTATTTCCTCCACACCAATCAATCATACATATTTAGAGAGCAATTTTTATTGCTTGCACCGATGACAACTTACTTGATGGATCTTACTCAATCCATAGGTAGATATGGTGGACTCTTATGGCAAGACTGGTTTAAGGGTATTTGGAAGCACAAGTAGTATCTCTACTTGGCGCGATGAATTTGGCTAGCATGAGGGGGAAAGGCAAGCTCAACATGTTGGATGATCCATGACAATATAATTTATCTCAGATGTAAGAAACTATAACCCATTACGTTGTCTTCTTTTTCCAACGTCAACTCTTTAGCATGTCATATTTTAATGAGTGCTCACAATCATAAAAGATGTCCAAGATAGTATATCTATATGTGAAGACCTCTCTTTCTTTATTACTTCCTATTAATTGGAACGATGACCAAAACTATGTTTGTCAACCCTCAACAACTTTTATTCATCATACTTTTTCTATGTGAGCTCATTACTCTCCATGAGATCCATATGATCTCTTTGTTTCTTTTTATTTCTTTCTCTTTTCTTTTATTCACTTAAGATCATGGCAAAATAATCAAGCCCTTGACTCAACACTAATCTTTATTATATAGCTCATGGACTCGATTACATAGAAGGATAATAAAGCAAAACTCACAACTAGATCATACTAAGAAATTTTATTCTACTAGATCAAGATATTACCAAAAGGATTGAACTAAGAAAAACGATTAAAGATAAAGGTGATGGTGATATGATACCGGGGCACTCCCCAAGCTTGGCAGTTGCCAAGTGGAGTGCCCATACCAGATACTCAATTCTTCTTTGTTGGTGGAGACGGTGGTGTTGTTGATGATGGATAGTCGCACATCGAGCGTAGGAGATCTTCTAACTTGCGGATAATGCCCTTGAGTGTGATGATATGCTCCTTCAACAAAATATTTTCATGTGTGAGATACTTATTTTGTATACGAGCTAACTCAATCATCTTGAAAGCTTCGATCTCTGTTGGGGTAAGAAGATTGTGATCAAGTTGAAGGGTGTCTTCTGTTGCTGGAACTTGATCCCCCATGGCTTTCTTGATCCCATCATCCTTGTTGATCTCCATGGGTTCTTCTCTCTTCAGCTCTATCTTCATTAGCCAAGCATCGTTGCCCTCATGGTTGGAGGAGGAGGGAGACGACATAGTGCCTGGCCTTGACAACCCCGACAGAAAACAGCTCGAAACAAAGACAGAATATTTTTGCGTGATACAGGAGTCAAAACCCCCGGGAGATTATATAATGAATTTTTACCGACCAAAATACGTGTCGTGTACGAAAACAGAGTCCGGAGAGCACACGAGGTGCCCACGAGGTAGGGGGCGCGCCCAGTGGGGTAGGGCGCGCCCTCCACCCTCGTGGAGCCCTCGTGTCCTTCCCGGACTACTACTTATTTTTTATTTTTCTAAATATTCCAAAATGGAGAAATATTGCCTTAAAAACTGTTTTGGAGTCGGTTTACTTACCGTACCACATACCTATTCCTTTTCGGAGTCTGAAACGTTTCGGAAAGTGTCCCTTATGTATTCCTCTGGGGTTATGGTTTCAATAATATTGGTTTCAACATTTATGGGATTACCTGAGATATAATGTTTGATTCTTTGACCGTTCACCACCTTCGGATTTGTGCCTTCGAAGTTGTTGATTTTTATGGCACCGGAACGATAGACCTCCTCGATAACGTAAGGACCTTCCCATTTAGAGAGAAGTTTTCATGCAAAAAATCTTAAACGAGAGTTGTATAGCAATACATAATCACCTACATTAAACTCACGCTTTTGTATTCTTTTGTCATGCCATCTTTTAACTTTTTATTTAAACAACTTGGCATTTTCATAGGCTTGGGTTCTCCATTCATCAAGTGAGCTAATATCAAATAACCTCTTCTCACTAGCAAGTTTAAAATCATAATTGAGTTCTTTAATAGCCCAATAAGCCTTGTGTTCTAGTTCGAGAGGTAAGTGACATGCTTTTCCATAGACCATTTTATACGGAGACATACCCATAGGATTTTTATATGCAGTTCTATAGGCCCATAATGCATCATCAAGTTTCTTGGACCAATTCTTTCTAGATCTATTAACAGTCTTTTGCAAAATTAATTTGAGCTCTCTATTACTCAATTCTACTTGACCACTAGACTGAGGATGGTACCGAGATGCAATTATATGACTAACATCATATTTAGCAAGCATTTTACGGAAAGCACCATGAATAAAATGTGAGCCACCATCAGTCATTAAATATCTAGGGACTCCAAATCTTGGAAAAATAACTTCTTTAAGCATTTTAATAGAAGTGTTATGATCAGCACTACTAGTTGGAATGGCTTATACCCACTTAGTAACATAATCAACAGCAACTAAAATATGTGTATATCCATTAGAGGAAGGAAAGGGTCCCATATAGTCAAAGCCCCAAACATCAAATGGTTCAATAACGAGTGAATAGTTCATAGACAGTTCTTGACGTCTACTAATATTACCAATTCGTTGACATTCATCACAAGATAAGACAAACTTACGGGCATCCTTGCAGAGAGTAGGCCAATAAAAACCAGATTGCAATGCCTTATGTGCAGTTCTATCTCTAGCATGGTGTCCTCCATAAGCTTCGGAGTGACACTTGTGTAGGATTTGTTCCTGTTCATGCTCAGGTACACAACGTCTAATAACACCATCTACTCCTTCTTTATAAAGATGTGGGTCATCCCAAAAGTAATGCCTCAAATCATAGAAGAACTTTTTTGCTGGTATGTGAAACTAGGTGGTATAAACTTAGCAACAATGTAATTAGCTTAATCAGCATACCATGGAGCAGTATGAGAAGCATTTATGACATTTAATTGCTCATCAGGAAATCTATCATCAATAGGAAGTGGGTCATCAAGCACATTTTCTAACCTAGACAAGTTGTCTGCAACGGGGTTCTCAGCTCCCTTTCTATCAACAATATGTAAATCAAATTCTTGTAGCAAGAGAACCCATCTAATAAGTCTAGGTTTAGCATCTTTCTTTTCCATGAGATATTTATAGCAGCATGATCAGTGTGAATAGTTACTTTAGAATCAACAATATAAGGTCTGAACTTATCACAAGCAAATACAACTGCTAAGAATTCTTTTTCAGTAGTAGCATAGTTTCTTTGAGCATTGTCTAGAGTTTTACTACCATATTGAATAAAATTTAATTTCTTATCAACTCTTTGCCCTAGAACAGCACCTACAGCATAATCACTAGCATCACACATAATTTCAAAGGGTAAATTCCAATCAGGTGGCTGAACAACAGGTGCAGAGATCAATGCTTTCTTAAGTATTTCAAATGCTTATACACAATCATCATCAAAAACAAATGGTATATCTTTTGTAATAAATTAGTCAGAGGCCGAGAAATTTTTGAGAAGTCCTTAATGAACCTCCTATAAAATTCGGCATGACCAAGGAAACTTCTTATACCTTTGATGTCCTTGGGACATGGCATCTTTTCAATAGCATCAACCTTGGCTTTATCAACTTCAATACCTCTTTCGGAAACTTTATGCCCCAAGACAATGCCTTCATTAACCATAAAGTGGCACTTTTCCCAATTCAAGACAAGATTAGTTTCTTCACATCTTTGCAAAACTCGATCAAGGTTGCTCAAGCAATCATCAAAAGAAGATCCATAGACGGAAAAGTCGTCCATGAAAACCTCACCAATCTTTTCACAAAAGTTAGAGAATATAGCCATCATGCATCTTTGAAAGGTAGCAGGTGCATTACATAAACCAAAAGGCATACATCTATAAGCAAAAGTACCAAAAGGGCATGTAAAAGTAGTCTTTGATTGATCTTTGGCTGACACAGGTATTTGAGAGAAAACAGAATAACCATCTAGAAAGAAAAAATGTGTATGTTTGGATAATCTTTCTAGCATTTGATCGATAAAAGGTAAGGGGTAATGATCCTTTTTAGTTGCCTTATTTCATTTGTGGAAATCAATTACCATCCTATAACCTTTAATTATTCTTTGAGGAATCAATTCATCTTTATCATTAGGAACGACGGTAATACCTCCCTTCTTAGGGACACAATGGACATGACTTACCCATTGACTATCAGCAACGGGATAGATTATACCTTCCTCAAGGAGCTTTAGTATTTCCTTTCTTACCACTTCTTTCATTTTAGGATTCAGCCGGCGTTGATGATCACAAACTGGTTTAGCATCTTATTCCAAATTAATTTTATGTTGACATAGAGTGGGACTAATGCCCTTAAGATCATCAAGAGTATACCCAATAGCAGCACGGTGCTTCTTCAGAGTTTTCAATAATCTCTCTTCCTCATGCTCTGAAAGGTTAGCACTAATAATAACAGGATATATCTTTTTCTCATCAAGATAAGCATATTTAAGAGTATCAGGTAACGGTTTAATCTCAAACACGGGATCACACTTGGGTGGAGGAGGATCCCCTGGGATTTCAACAGGTAAATTGTTTTTCAGAATAGGTTCCTGTTTAAAGAATACCTCATCTAATTCCCTTCTTTCATTCATAAACATATCATTTTCATGGTCTAGCAAATAATGTTCTAAGGGATCACTAGGAGGTACGGCAATAGAAGCAAGACCAATAATTTCATCCTTACTAGGTAATTCTTCTTCACGGTGTTGTCTACTAAATTTAGAGAAATTAAATTCATGAGTCATATCATCTAAACCGACAATAACAACATCCCTTTTGCAATCTATGGTAGCATTAACACTGTTCAAGAAGGGTCTACCAAATATAATGGGACAAAAACTATCTTGTGGGGAACCAAGAACAAGAAAATCAGCAGGATATTTAGTTTTCCCACACAAGACTTCAACATCTCTAACAATTCCCATTGGTGAAATAGTATCTCTATTGGCAAGTTTAATTGTGACATCAATATCTTCTATTTCAGCAGGTGCAATCTCATGCATAATTTCTTTGTATAAGGAATGAGGTATTGCACTAGCACTAGCACCCATATCACATAAGTCATGATAACAATGATCTCCTATTTTAACAGAAATAACAGGCATGCCTACCACAGGTCTAGGTTTATCTTTAGCACAGGGTTTAGCAATTCTAGCAGTTTCATCACAGAAATAAATAACATGCCCATCAATATTATCGGACAAGAGATCTTTAACAATAGCAATATTAGGTTCAACTTTAACTTGCTCAAGAGGTGTATATGTTTTAATATTGCTTTTACAAACTACAGTTGAAGCTTTAGCATGATCCTTTATCCTAACATGGAAAGGTGGTTTCTCAACATATGTAGTAGGAACAATAGGATCATTATAAGTGACAATATTTTCTTCAACTTTAATAGGTGCAGCTACTTTTACTTCTATGGGAGGATGATATTTAAACCACTTCTCCTTGGGGAGATCAACATAAGTAGCAAAAGATTCACAGAAAGAAGCTACTATCTCAGAGTCAAGTCCATATTTAGTGCTAAATTTACGGCAAATATCGGTATCCATAAAAGATTTAACACAATCAAAACTAGGTGTCATACCTGACTCCTTACCATTGTCGAGGTCCCAATCTTCAGAGTTGCGTTTAATTCTTTCTAATAAATCCCATTTGAATTCAATAGTCTTCATCATAAAAGAGCCAGCACAAGAAATATCAAGCATGGTGCGATTGTTATCAGAAAGCCGAGCATAAAAATTTTGAATAATCATTTTTCTCGAGAGCTCATTATTGGGGCATGAATATAACATTGATTTAAGACTCCTCCAAGCTTGAGCGATGCTTTCTACTTCGCGAGGCCAAAAATTATATATGTAATTGCGATCACGATGAACAAGATGCATAGGATAAAACTTCTGATGAAATTCCAATTTCAATCGTTTGTAATTCCAAGACCCCATATCATCACATAGCCTATACCATGTCGATGTGTCTCCCTTCAAAGATAAAGGGAAGACCTTCTTATTAACAACATCTCCGGGTACACCTGCAAGCTT